>NW_021130903.1:141260-597724 GCF_004193835.3 Ostrinia furnacalis
ACGTTAAAAGACTTATTTATTTAATTTTTCAATGCTTAAGTGTCCATTAGAACGAAAGGGTGCTTAATGTATTAAAAAAAATTGAAAATAATTATGATGGGTTAATGTTTTTTGGCGGTTTTTTAGGCGGTTTCTGACAATGTCCTTTTCAAGAGTGTCTTATCGATTTACGTACAAACAAAAAATATTTTTTTTCATTATTGATTATTCCAACAAATAGCACGCGAGGACTTTATTCATAGAAAAATTCGCATACATGTCATGATATTTCCACATTTAACTGCAAAAATTAATAGGGCGCGCGATAATAAGCTTATTTCAAGGTTTGGGCGCCCGCGCTATAATTTTAAAGTGATTGGCAGTTTTGTTTATTCAAATTAAAAAGTATTTTAAATCCCAATTTCAACAACACTAGAGGCCAAAAGACCGCCATATTTAAATGGCCGCCGTGGAATATTTATGTTGATGATTATTACCGGAATCTGTCTGCCCCGACCCGAGGCGTTTGTGATAACAAACGAAAATGTTAGGGATGTTTGCTTTATTGATGAATTTAGGGCATTTCCATTTTAAGGGTTAAGAGTTCAGTGGGAATTTATTGCAGGCCAGTCAAGTGGTCGTGAATTTGATAAATCCTGTAATGTAAATTAGTGAAGCATTATTAGTGCAATTGACTTCGTCTACTTAGGATCCGGGCCTCTTGAAGGTGTGAGTGAATAGGCATTCAATAGGCAGGTGTATGCACCACCCTAAACTGCATCTTACTTAACATCAGGTGCATATGTTTGTACCACAAGACTGCAACCTGTCCCACAGTCTTCCCCAGTGCAACAATATCATGTTTGTAAAAGTTGAATAAATTACCGTTGAATATTTTACATAATCTGTTTCTAACAATTGCATAATAGGTAAGTAAGATGTTATTCTTATTTTAACTCTACCCGTCTCTTTCTCTCAATTACGAATAAAAACAACTGTAAATACCTACATACACGGATATTTAATTAAGCCAACCCAACAGCGGCCGTATGTTGGTAATACACGAGAGTAAAACTGCGGTCTTGTGTCTAATCAAAATTTCGTAGCTGGTAGGTACTACGAGGCTGAGCTACGGCGTAGTTAGCTTCCCAAGTAGTCAACTTTTAAACTTGTTGCTACGACGAACACGAGTACATAGAATTTGAACGGCCCAGTTAACAGATATTCGGTAAAAAGAAAAAAACATAATATGCTTTCTTCGTAGGCCGAGTTGCACCACTTTTACTTTAACCGTAACTATAACTTTAACCGGTGTTTTGTATGGAGTTTGACAGACTTTTGACGTTTTTTACAGCTTAAATAAGATGGTGAAACATAAAAGCATAAAGTTATAAAATTATACAATACATATAAGCTGATAATAAGACTATGATGTTCATCATCATCATCATCATCATCTCAGCCATCCCAAGTAACACGCAATCTGTATATTCACTGAAGTTAAGATTGATTTACGTTTTAAAGTCAGACTATCACTTTAAATCAGTTTTGACTTAGTTTAAATGCTTTTGAGTAGAATGCGATAAAATTTACAATGCATGAAGCTAGCTATATATGGTCTAACAAAATTAAGTTAATTGGCTTATAATCATACTAAAACATTAATTACTTTTAATATACAGCACCTTTAACAGCATTTACACTAACACAAAGGTTAAAACAGTATATTAGTAAATAAGAAAACCTAATGCATTAAATAAACGTTGTCGAAATATTCTATAGTGCATTCAGATATATTAACACATTTTACAGATTGAACGCATTTTTATGATCTTTTCTTATGCTTATTTACTGCTCAGCATTAGCCAAACATTTACTAAAGTTTTAGCTCTGTTATCTTCTTATTTTATTGTTACTTTAAAGCTTTTAGCACTATTTAGATAAATTAAAAAAATATTTTATTACTTTAGGTCATAATTTGGCCATAAAACCACGAGCCGTATGATTGTATTCATTTGTGCGTTAGTAGGTCCTGTATATTCATTAGAAAATTTATGTCGAACGTGTCACGTTATTGACATGAATAAACAGTGGAAAAAGACTTAAGGCCGGGTTGCACCAACTTACTTTAACAAACGTCAAAAATCTGTCAAACCCCATACAAAAAACATCGGTTATCGTCATAGTTACGGTCAAAGTTAGGTGGTGCAACTCAGCCTAAGAGAACAGGTGGAGTAAAGAGAAAGATAAAGACGGAATATTCAAACTTTATATTTGGTTTAAGAAATGCAAAACGTGTTCCAAAAAATGATACACCTCATACACAAAATACAGTACAATCGGTTGTTGTGTGAGTCAAGAAGTTCCGTAGAACATTCCTTCATCCCTTTCGGTCGTTTGCACTATTTTAAAAGGCATCTGAAAAAAAAACAAATAAGCTTATTTATGACTTAATAGAGAAGTAGTTACCTGAAAACTAAATAATTACCCGTATAACGCATACCCTTAAAAAACGACTACAGCAACTAGTCCAGTCAAATTAGACATGAACCCTGCAATAATTCGCATACAGCTGAAAATTGGTACGAATGTTCGGAGCACCATTATGAATTAACTGTGAAAAGTCCCCATCGATCCGACATGTGCTAAAAAAAAAATTCAAGGTCAAACTTAAAAAATACGGGTTTTTGAGATTTTCAGCCAAACGGTAAGTTTTATCACAAAAATATGAATGACAAGGTTTAAAACCATACAATTATCTATCAAAATTGTCTAAACACTTTCTCCTAAGAGTCAGCGTTTCTGAGATTCGATGATCCGAAGAGTCAAAAAAGTGTTATCTTCATAACGGTCTTACGAGGGCGGCACTGAAAATTTCGGGAATCAAGGAAGTGAAACAACATTACTATTTAAAAATGTATTTATTGCTTTTTTAAGTATTCTCCGCGAACTTTGNGTATAAACAATAATACCTACTTTAAAGTTTCATAAAAATCCGTTCAGTAATTATGTGTGAAAAAATAACAAACATACCTTTTTTATGCATAACTAGCTGCCGCCCGCGACTTCGTACGCGTGGATCCCGTTTTACCCCCTTAGGGGTGGAGTTTCGTAAAATACTTTCTTAGCGGATGCCTACGTCATAACATCTACCTGCATGCCAAATTTCAGCCCGATCCGTCTAGTGGTTTGGGCTGTGCGTTGATATATCACTATGTCAGTCAGTCAGTCAGTCACCTTTGAGTTATACAGGGTGGAAACGATAAGTGATCTCACTCGATTATTTCTAAACTATACAAGATATCAAAAAACTAGTTACTGATCCTGAAAGTGCTTCACGAGCTCTTTCAAATGGTACCAATAACAGGTTACAGAATAATCGGGATCTATCCGAAAATTCAATGTTTCCAGCTTGAAATTGAATAAATGAGAAAGTTTGTGTAAAGTTTCCGAATGCTATCCGGCATTCGGGAAACTACACAAACTTTCTCATTTATAATATTGGTAGGAAGTATGATGAATATTGAAAAAAGGTCGTCAATTTCAAAGCTAAATACCTATTACTAGCCTATATCCGATTACAAAGCCTCCATTTTGATAACTACACTTGGCCAAGCTGCCCGCATAAAGCCTCCTAATCTCAATTTCATAAAAAATAATGGGATCCCATTATTTCCAGTGAAGGGCTAATATTTTTCTTACATTATGTGGCTCCAGCCTTAAAGGATGAGGGGGGTTTGTTTATGTTCATAAGAGGTAGCGGAGGAAAATAGGTTTATTAAACAGGTAGATAGCAAGACATTATTTTCTTTTTATCATAAATGCAATAAAATTTGTGATAACTACTACAAAAAAGGCACACCAGTCACTGGAGTAGCTTTTTTTAAACCATGTACCAAATTGGAGTAATTCAATAGATCGTTTACGACCCTTTCGATTTGAAATTGAAAAAATTGGGCATCAATAATACAAGACACAACTTTTTCAGTAGCAGTATTATTTGGTTTTTTATTTGAGTTTGCAAACTGGTGACGCCATAATCATCTTTTCCATACAAAAACAATGGAAGAGCCGCATCTTGAGCTCATAAAAAGTATGTCAATAGATTGGTGGTGTCAAGTGTCAACTGAACATCTAACCTAGCTTCTCTGTTTATGTAACTTAGCTAAGTGAAAAGTCATGGTCACTCAGGTACAAAAATTCTACCGCTCTCGCTTCAGCACCCGCTCCGCTCGTGAACCTAACCACTAACAAAGGACACGTAAGGGTTCCGTCCTCACGCCCGAACGCGTCTGCAAATAAGGGATTTTAGAACTTACTCTGCTGATGAGCTTCGGAAATTATATGGATATTAGGGTCACGTTACTTTTATGTGCCGACGACGGCATATAAAGTTATATACTAGTCTTATGTAGTTATGATAGGTACGACTTTGCAATAATTCATATTAATTACCATAAGGGCAAAAGCACACGATGCGTTGCGGCGACGGTGAGACGCCGGAGCGGTGTCGCTGCGTTTGTCTTAAGGTCATAGCAGACTTTTTTTTTGTTTTACATAAAAGATTTTTAATAATTTGTTAATACACAAATTACTAATACTCCCGTTAGCCCCTCGTACTAAGCTAAATATGCTTATATCACGAGTGAGCTCACCACAATTAAATAGTCGAGCGGCGGCGGGGACCGAACCCGCGTTCCCCGGATCACGAGTCAGCCAGTCCGACCCCTTCACCGTTCTGCTTTCGTGGCTTACTTATAAAAAAAAACCGGCCAATTGCGTGTCGGACTCACGTACAAAGGGTTCCGTACCATTGATTTATAAAATTAAAATTAGTTTTTTTTTAATTTAAGTTATTTGTATAAAAGATTACGCGGTAATAAACGGTTTACGATTTACGAGGTATTAAAAAAAAACTACTTACTAGATCTCGTTGAAAAACAATTTTCGTTGGTAGTTTTTATAGTAATGTACATCATATGTTTTTTTTAGATTTTTCATTTTCTTATTTTAGAAGTTAGAGCCCAAGTAACACGTAATCTGTATATTCACTGAAGTTAAGATTGATTTACGTTTTAAAGTCAGACTATCACTTTAAATCAGTTTTGACTTAGTTTAAATGCTTTTGAGTAGAATGCGGTAAAATTTACAATGCATGAAGCTATTATATGGTCTAAAAAAATTAAGTTAATTGGCTTATAATCATACCAAAACATTAATTACTTTTAATATACAGCACCTTTAACAGCATTTACACTAACACAAAGGTTAAAACCGTATATTAGTAAATAAGAAAACCTAATGCATTAAATAAACGTTGTCGAAATATTCTATAGTGCATTCAGATATATTAACACATTTTACAGATTGAACGCATTTTTATGATCTTTTCTTATGCTTATTTACTGCTCAGCATTAGCCAAACATTTACTAAAGTTTTAGCTCTGTTATCTTCTTATTTTATTGTTACTTTAAAGCTTTTAGCACTATTTAGATAAATAAAAAATTTATTTTATTACTTTAGGTCATAATTTGGCCATAAAACCACGAGCCGTATGATTATATTCATTTGTGCGTTAGTAGGTCCTGTATATTCATTAGAAAATTTATGTCGAACGTGTCACGTTATTGACATGAATAAACAGTGGAAAAAGACTTAAGGCCGGGTTGCACCAACTTACTTTAACAAACGTCAAAAATCTGTCAAACCCCATACAAAAAACATCGGTTATCGTCATAGTTACGGTCAAAGTTAGGTGGTGCAACTCAGCCTAAGAGAACAGGTGGAGTAAAGAGAAAGATAAAGACGGAATATTCAAACTTTATATTTGGTTTAAGAAATGCAAAACGTGTTCCAAAAAATGATACACCTCATACACAAAATACAGTACAATCGGTTGTTGTGTGAGTCAAGAAGTTCCGTAGAACATTCCTTCATCCCTTTCGGTCGTTTGCACTATTTTAAAAGGCATCTGAAAAAAAAACAAATAAGCTGATTTATGACTTAATAGAGAAGTAGTTACCTGAAAACTAAATAATCACCCGTATAACGCATACCCTTAAAAAAACGACTACAGCAACACTACTAACTAGTTACAAAAAGTTCCTTTAAATTATTACTATTACAATGAGCGAAAAAATAAGATAGGTAGCTATATCGTGTTTCATTACAAATTACATTTGTATTTTTTTTTTTTTTTGGGATGGACTGTCCCGCTGAAGCGCGCAGGGCGCCACGCAGTGATTCTGCCAATGTCAAATTACATTTGTAGTGATAATGATTTTATACTTAACACTTGTCAAACTAGGTACCTACCTAATTGGAGACAGATAAAATTGAAAGACGTGGAGTAGGGGATCATGACGTGATCAAAGGATTCTAAATTATTGTTTCGGTACCCTAATTAACACTAAAGCAATCCATTTTTATGACGTTTAAACCTAATGNACGACATTGAGGTTGATCATTTTATATTCGACATCGACAACACATCATGATACAATGCTGAGTCGTGGCACGAGGCGATATCACATTGGATTTATGTGTAAGACCGTTATGAAGAAAACACTTTTTTGACTCTTCGGATCATCGAATCTCAGAAACGCTGACTCTTAGGAGAAAGTGTTTAGACAATTTTGATAGATAATTGTATGGTCTTAAACCTTGTCATACATATTTTTGTGATAAAACTTACCGTTTGGCTGAAAATCTCAAAAACCCGTATTTTTTAAGATTGACCCTGAATTTTTTTTTAGCACATGTCGGATCGATGGGGACTTTTCACAGTTAATTCATAATGGTGCTCCGAACATTCGTACCAATTTTCAGCTGTATGCGAATTATTGCAGGGTTCATATCTATTTTGACTGGACTAAACACTACTAACTAGTTACAAAAAGTTCGTTTAAATTATTACTATTACAATGAGCGAAAAATAAGATAGGTAGCTATATCGTGTTTCATTACAAATTACATTTATAGTGATAATGATTTTATACTTAANCTTATTCTGTGGCTATATCGTGTTTCATTACAAATTACATTTGTAGTGATAATGATTTTATACTTAACACTTGTCAAACTAGGTACCTACCTAATTGGAGACAGATAAAATTGAAAGACGTGGAGTAGGGGATCATGACGTGATTGAAGGATTCTAAATTATTGTTTCGGTACCCTGATTAACACTAAAGCAATCCATTTTTATGACGTTTAAACCTAATGAACATTATAACATACCTAAAAAGTGTTACAGTAATGCTAAAGATATCACTTAGATATTTTATATGTAGGTTGAATGACTTGACCATTTTCTTTTTACTATAATAAGACTGACAACATTAAAAGACACTAGTTGAAAGTTTAAAACATTAATATTATCTGACGCCATTTGTTTTCTGTTTTCTCTAACATAAAAAATAAAATTATAATACACATATGCATGAAATACTACTTATTATCCTTTTCTTACAAGCGGAGTATCGATAGAAGCAATTGTATAAGTTAAAATTAATCAAATCGTTAAAAAAATCACAAAAAGTGTCATATGTCGATTCTAAAGTTCCTATTTTATTAAAAAAAGAATTTCTGTGAGGGCGCGTGAATTATAAACCACAAACATATATATACTTTCACATAAGACTAATACTCCCAGCTCATTTTCATTCTTGAAACAAAAAAATATGATACATACCTTATNCAAATGTCGATTCTAAATTTGTCCCTATTTTATTAAAAAAAGCATTTCTGTGAGGGCGCGTGAATTATAAACCACAAACATATATATATTTTCACATAAGACTAATACTCCCAGCTCATTTTCATTCTTGAAACAAAAGAAAATGATACTTGCCTTATGATAAATTATTTTAAATAAAGACATTAAAACATCTCCTTACAACACCATTGCACTGCAATACTCTAAACGAAAAATAATCAAATCGGACAATAAAATGCGATAAGTTTTTTCGAATACTTTCAAAGAAACAAAATAAAACGTTCAGCCTTAGAATAAAACGTAACTTTGGCATTGCAATTCTAAAAGCTGTTTCAAAGCTGTACTAACATCTAATAAAATGCTTTTTACATTAGAATGTGCTGTCTAACAACTTTACTAATGTCTGTCTTCAATAACATTATAAGCGCTGGTTAGCAGCACTAACAATATTTAATAATGCTCAAAGCTGTATTATTTGCTCATATACTGCTCTGCACGTAAGTTCATGCTGTTGTACGCTTCTTATAATTGTGTTTTGTGTTACTTGGGAGGGGGGGGGGGACCAACTTTTTTCCACTTTGGAAGCGTCTGTCACGCAAACTATTCGGTTAAGAAAAAAAGTATTTTAGAAACCTCGATATCATTTTTGAAGACCTATCCATAGATACCCCACACATATGTGTTTGAAGAAAAAAAATTTTTTGAGTTTCAGTTCTAAGTATGGGCAGCCCCCAATATTTATTATTATTTTTTTATTTTTGCATCAAAATCTTAATGCGGTTCATAGAATACATCTACTTACCAAGTTTCAACAGTATAACTCTTATAGTTTCGGAAAAAAATGGCTGTGACATACGGACGGACAGACGGACGTACGGACAGACAGACATGACGAATCTATAAGGGTTCCGTTTTTTGCCATTTGGCTACGGAACCTGAAAAATCAACTGAAAGGGATCAACACCGTATCGCCTTTCGCAAGCTGTCAACCACGAGGTGAGGCATTTACGGTACATTGCGGTTAAGTGTGCGTTACAGTATGAAGTTTCATACAAATAATAATGACCGTCTCGAGTTGGTACGTCGCAAAAGATCTCCGTCGTCGGTCTCCTGTCCCGGTCTCCTGTCCTGGTCTCCTGTCTTGGTCTCCCGACTCGGTCTCCTGTCTAGGTCTCCTGAGCACATGAGCGCAACGCATTGTATGCTTTAGTCGTTATCCTACATACTGAGGTATTTCTTCATCATCATCACCATTTCAGCCATAGGACGTCCACTGCTGAACATAGGCCTCTCCCAATGATGTCCACAATGGCCGGTTGGTGGCGGCCTGCATCCAGCGCCTCCCTGCTAACTTTATGAGGTCGTCAGTTCATTTTGTGGGTGGACTTCTTACGCTGCGCTTTCTGGTACGAGGTATCTCTTATGTAGATGTAATAGGTACGATTTTGGAACTAGAATAGCACAGTCTGATGTGCTCTCGATTGTCCTTTGATTGTTGTAATAAATCATCCTGTCTTCATTACATTATAGCGTCCTTCTAGCCTAAATATCAACTAATTTAGTACATTATGTAGAGGATATGACGCAATGGTTCAGATACTACATACCTAAGCCAGAGCTAGATCACGAGTTTGATTTACAGATTTAATACAAGGGAGCATGAAATAAAATTGTCTGTAAAAGACATTTAACACACATGTATGTCAACAATAAAAAAATCTTATGTTATTTGGACAGATTTTTGTGGAAATCCTTGGGGGAGGCCTTCGTCCAGCAGTGGACGTCATTCGGTTGAAACAAACAGTGTTATTTGTATCCGTTGTCTGATCTTTACCTTTAGTTTCCTTGTAAAATGTGCAAATATAGATTTGTTCGTTTCAGCCAAAATGCGTCCACTGCTGGACAAAAGCATCCTCCAAGGATTTCCATAACGACTGGTCTGGCACTACTCGCATCCAGGTACTTCCCGCGACTTTCACCAGATCGTCGGTCCACCTATTGGGGCACACAACATACCGGTGCGTGGTCGTCACTCAAGAACTTTTTTAATATACATAGGTATGCCGTATGTATGTATATTTGCACGTCCATAAAAACATAATAGTTATGTAGCTTTTATTACTGGCATAGGTTATTGCTCCCAACCGGTTTTAAATATTTTACGCATAACTCTTTATACGATAAAAAGTCTTGATTCCCTCGCGTTCTTGCAAAAAAATCCTTATTTTTCATGAACAAGATGAAGGCGACAGGCGCGTGACAAATTTATCGGCAGTTTTACGTAATCCTCGTACGTGGTATCATTAAAGTGAATAGCAGTAGTTTCACTGTCAGGTGTTTTCATCTATCAGGTTGTTGTCTCCACTGCAGAAGAAAGACCTTCTCTGCTTTCATCATCTCAGCCATAGGATGTCCACTGCTGAACATAGGCCTCCCCCAATGCTTTCCATGTTACCCGGTTGGTAGCGGCCTGCGTCCAGCGCTTTCCTGCTACCTTTATGATGTCGTCGGTCCACCTTGTGGGTGGACGTCCCACGCTGCGTTTTCCGGTACGCGGCCTCCACTCCAGAACCTTGCTGCCCCATCGACCGTCAGTTCTGCATACTATGTGCCCTGTCCATTGCCACTTCAGCTTGCTAATCCGTCGGGCTATGTCAGCGACTTTAGTTCGTTTACGGATCTCCTCATTTCTGATTCGATCTCGTAAAGAAACACCGAGCATAGCCCTCTCTATAGCACACTGTGCAACTTTGAGCTTCTGTATAAGGCCTATAGTGAGAAGCCACGTTTCTGAACCATTAGTCATCACTGGAAACACACATTGGTTGTACATGTACACTCTAGTCTTCAGGCACTGAGGTATTTTGGACGAAACGATGTTGCGTAATTTCCCGAACTTCCTTCCTTCCTTCTCTGCTTTACCAGGGGTAAATGGACGATTTGACTTTGACTGACCAGGTTTTTTGGGGCATGTTCAATTCGCATGGAAAATTTGAGCTACATTCTCCTCGCTGACCAGACGGGTTGGGGAGGCCTGCTGTTCGTATGTTTCTCCTTTTGCCGCCTCTTACAACATCCACGGGATAGTGAATATACCTAAGTAGTTTACGTGTAACACAGGCTTTTTGATTTACACCCAACACTTCGTCTCATGCGATGTAGTACTTAATGGAACGACTCGCGACGACTTCAAGAATGTAGCTAGAAGAATAAGGCGGAAAAATATTCTATTTAGCACGCTATGGCTATCATTATGATAAGGAGTAACATTAATGTAGCTGGAAGTAGCAGAAAAAAGCGAAATGATGGTCTTCAGCACTCATTATTTATGAGCAACATTCCTGAGATGTTTTTATTATGAATTTAACTGGAGATTGCTCTCAAACATTTGAAATAAAATCTGTAAGGAGAGCTTTCTGCTTCTAAGTTCATTATAAAGGTACCTAGATTTTTTATGTCCCAAACAGGGATTTGAACAGATTTTGCATTCTAAATCACTTGTGAACCATTCTGGCTAGATTTATGAGCGTTTGGTAAAGCAAATAATAAAATTGTGTGAAAATGCCTCAATATTCTATATATTTTATTTCTTTCAACTGTTGAAATGTTTTTCAACTTCATTACCTTCAATCACATTAATGGAGAAGATGTGACATATTTTTTTCATAAGAAGTGTGCGAATGCACCTTTATGTATGTGAATTGATTTTTAGTTTTTGATCATGTTAATTTTACCAACTGAAGGCACAAGACAGGTTAGATTTTATATAAATAAGCTGCCACTAGGTGGACCGACGATCTGGTGAAGGTCGCGGGAAGTACCTGGATGCGGGCAGCACGGGACCGGTCGTTATGGAAATCTATGGGGAGGCCTTTGTCCAGCAGTGGACGTCATATGGTTGAAACGAATGAAGCCGCCATATTCTTTTGGGCTATTAGTTGCTGATGGGGGTGGAAGTGCTGTCGGGTAGATCGGCGGCGAAAAGTGGCGGCAGGAATAAGTCCGGATAATTCTTCGGAGCACTCCCCGTGATACATGCGATAGAAGATGCACAGTGAGGATACATCTCTACGCGCCATATAAATGGTATGGTGAAGTCAGAAATTTGATATCATCATTTTAATTTTTTTAATTTTCATACAAAATTAATTTTATAAAATCCGATTCGTATGAAAAATAAAATAATTAAAATGAAGATAGGTATCAATTTTCTGACTTCACCATACCATTTATATGACCATGTTAACATGGGCTAGTGTCGGCTCATAATATACCCATTTACCTAACACCCTGTATAGTAGTAATAGTTGATTCAAACTTGCAATTTTGAAAATACAGTCAATGTGTTTATTGAAATTTAGGTTCTGTCACAATTTACATAATTTTCATTGAGTCTGAAATCCAATGCGACTATTCCATTTAATTTATTCTTAACATTGGGTCATTTGGGTGACATTGGAAAGCAATAACTTTGCTCTATCTTCAAGTGAATGGCTTTCAGGCTATTGACTGGCCTTTCTAAATACAGGGTGTATTAGTAAAAGCTAATGGCTAACCATTCGGCTACGAATTCCAGATATAATTATTTATTTCTATTGTTATAAGAGGATTGAATCTTCTAAGTACAATACGAGGTAAATACACAATTTCTTCGGCATGTAAGAAAAAGTTAATAATTTAGTTACATGATTTTTAATTATTAATAATCATTAGCTATGACAATCTAGTGACAGTCAAGGGAAGTACCTACTTGGATGCAGGCAGCGCTAGACTGGTCGTTTGCGGAAATCATCGGGGAGGCCTTTGTCCAGCAGTGGACATCTTTTGTTTGAATCGTTTAGGAACTACTCATTATAGTTATTATAATCCGGGCCCTTTCAAGGCCAGAATAAATAGACACTTACAGGGTAGATCTACCATCTTAGACTGCATCCCACTTAACATCATGATCATCATCATCAGGTATTTCACCGCCATCGCACCTGAGTGCGATTGCGGTCAAATACCTGTCTTTTTCTGCAGAAAAAAAGGACGTATCACATTTATCAACCCGGAAAGGGATCGTAACCGTGTCAACTCCAGACGGTTAGTATTCTTTGTATGAAACTCCATACTGCAACGCACACTTCTCGTTTCAGCCAAATGACGTTCACTGCTGGATAAAGGCCTCCCCCGAGGTTTTCCATAATGAAAGGTCCTGCGCTGCCCGCATCCAGGTTCTTCCCGCGACCTTCACCAGATCGTCGGTCCATCTAGTAGGAGGCCTGCCCACCACAGAGCATGGAATCGAACGATTCCATGCTCTGTGCTGCCCACTCTACGTCTTCCAGCCCGTGGGCGCCACTCGAGAACTTTTCTGCCCTAATGGCCATCGTCTCTGCGAGTTATGTGCCCCGTTCACTGCTACTTATCCTCAACGTAACGTAAACGCCTCGCCTCGTAATTGACAGCGCGCGAAAAGCGACACTGCTATGACCTCAAAAGGGAAAAACATCTACAACAACTTATAGAATCTGAGGTTATGACAGCCCACATCACTGAAAGGGGCGATTACAAAAAAAGTCACTGTACAAACCTAATATCGCGGGCTTATTACCCCTGAATCAATCCCGATTTAACCCTGTGCGGGAAAAAAGGACGAGCCCGTCTCTAGCGACCCCGTACAATATTAAACAAGGTAGTAATAAATCTAGCCTCACTGGTAGGCTTGTCACGCATGTCCCGGAGGAAAACCGGGAGTATTAGCCCGCATTCGGTTATAATTTTCGGGAAATGATCCCTATTGTTATGTTTGTGCAGGTTATTTTATGTGATTTGTGACGTCGACGGGGTTTAGTGGTTCGATACAATATGGAATAATTTTAAAACTGAAGGTTCTTTCTCACGGCAATCCAGTTTTGCATTAAGGTACTGATAGACTTGAGCATTCACTTGTAACAGAACATCGAGCATTCGCCGTTTTTATATTAATTGTCGAACGAACAACGAGCCGAGCCATGCATAGAGCCAAACATTGCTATGAACGTTTTCATGACAATAACTAATTATTTTACAACACACTGGAGCTGGAGAGCACAGGGTTGCGGGGATGGTCGTCGCAGGGCGGCGGGGCGTGGAACGATGACCGAAGCTTGGCTCGCCAAATAGCTCGAAGCAATGCTCGCTAGAATGCTCGCCAGAACGCTCGCTAAAAAGTTCTCGTATTTGTCTTTGATGTAACATTCGAAGCAATGCTCGCTAGAACTAGAATGCTCGAAGCAATGCTCGCTAGAATGCTCGCCAGAACGCTCGCTAAAAAGTTCTCGTATTTTTCTTTGATGTAACATTCGCACAAATGCTCATTACAAGTGAATGCTCAAGTTTATTTTTTTGTGTGCTCACACGGTAGTATCCAGTTTTTTGCAGGCACGGTTTTACAGGTGTTATGTTTGAATGTAGGAAGTTGCTAGTGGGAACGTCTATTAAACAATACTTGTAATTAAACTGAATCCTGTTTTTCACTGGTCCAGTTTAATGAACCTAATATAAATAAAGATGTTACGTAAGTTCATGTCAAACAAACGGTATCATAATACAACCAGTATGTCTTTCTTCAGAAATCTTCTATACTAAATTACAAAACTATACGAAATTTACAGAATTGCGATTGACGAGAGATTTTGTCGCATCACTAGTAGATCAACTGACAGAGACTAAAAATTCGTCAATGTCAGTTGGAAATATTTCTAAAAAATCTGACTTTAAGAACGTTCTTAAACCACCCACATCAAGATACATTATGGCAAATGGCGACCCTAAATTGACAATTGTTGCCATGCGGTAAAGGAAAAAATCCACAAAAGTCAAGGACCTTTAGCCAAAAATGGACTTCTTTTTAGGGTTCCGTACCTCAAAAGGAAAAAACCCTTATAGGATTACTTTGTTGTCGGTCCGTCTGTCAAGACCCTTTTTCTCAGGAACGCGTGGAGGTATCAAGCCAAAATTTACACCAAATACTCACGTCTACTGTCTCTTGGAGCTGTGAAAAAATCAAACTTATAAACCAACTCAATCAAAAGATACACCCGTTTAAGCCGCAAATTTTCGACAATCGCAAGGGAATCAAAACCTACAGGGTACTTTCTGTGAACTCAGAATCTTGAAATTTGGTACGAAGCAACGTCTTATAGTACAGATTAAGGAAACATTGCGAAAACCGAAATTATTTTTGTTTAGTTTTTAATAATTTTCTTACTACCCCTTTCTTGATGAACATGTAGAGGTATTAAATTGAAATTAATACACAGGTCTTTAATACCTATAAGCTGTAATAAAATCAAAGTTATATACCTACTGGTTTCTACGGAACCCTCGGTACGCGAGTCCGACTCGCACTTGGCCGGTTTTTTCTTATCTTTAATGCGATTAGATCTATTTTGAGATACGGAGCATTATAAACGTTCTAAAGCGTTACATTTAGCACGAAAATTTCCTTGAGGGGCGCCACAAAGAATTTCCAAGGCGAGAAATATTTAAGAAAATTTTTCCTTTAAGAATTTTTCCTCGACCCTTTCAGTTCCTGTTGAATGAGGTCTAATTAAAGTCTAATTGATTGTGATAAATCGTTTCATTTAGATTTTTTCTTATATTGAACTGACACTTTAATTATTTTGTATTTGTACCCTGTATCATTATGGTGTCAGACATTAAATCATTTGAATTGGCTAGATTGGATTCTTATCATTTTGTAGGTTAATGTTAAATGCCGTATTATGATAAAAAAACTTATACAAGCATAAAGACTCATATAAGACAGGTACTGTGACTGTACGTCGGAGTCAAATAGTTCGTGACACCCAAAGTAGCCAAAAAGTTGAGAATATAATATTCAAGACGTATTGCGAACTTTTTGACTACTTTGGCTGTCACGAACTTATTGACGCTAACTGGACCATTTTTAGCTTAGTAGTTAGCAAGGAATCTTATATCCAAGGATTTTATCTTTCCCTCTCCGACTGCCACTAGTCTGTATAAGTTGACTTGTAAATTTGATTTCACCCTATATTATCGTTTTCTCATTAGCACCGTCTCTTCGATTCTCACTTTTAAGTTGGCTATTTTCCTCCAATCTGGAAAAATGTAGCTGTTCATTCTACGACGTTAAGCCCAAAGCACACGACACGTTGCGGCGACGGTGCGACGCCGGATCGGTGTCGCTTCGTCGTCTTACATAGAAATATCTGTAGCGGACACACGAGCGGTCCGGCGCCGCGTCGCGTTATACCACAGATGATACGGTGAAATCTTTGCGGTGCGGCCCCGCAATACATCGTGTGCTCTGGCTCTTACATGACTTTTCTAGCGATTGTGGGAATAAAATTAACTTACATTTTTCAACAGAATTTCCTGGAAATACTCGTAAAATGGTTTCGCACGAAATTTCACCGTATTTTGATCGGTTATCAAAAGATTTGCCAAGTTTTCAAGATGGTGAAGGAGGCACTTGAGAGTTAGTGACGAAAACATGAATTTTCATCAGATTTATTGTCCTATAAAGGATATCAGAGATTAGAATTACTAGGTATTTTGCAAGATAAATCTTTCATCGCTTAAATCGTACACATTTAAAATAACGCCCGTATTCACAAACAATACTTGCTTAAGTGAAGCAGCAAATCGAACGCACAGCATTGAATAGAGCTCTGTGATTGGTTCGCGTGTCACCCTGTGCGTCCACGCGCACTGTGAGACTGAGGTCTTCACGTATTCACAAACATTACTATGAGTAGTAATGTTTGTGAATACGGGTGTAAAAGTAGGTAAACATTATAAGAGGGTAAATTTGAAAACATTGGCATCGCACGTACATAAACACTTTTGAACGTACTCAAAGAAATAAATAGTATAAATAAAGATACGAGTTTATTACAGTTAATTTTATTAAAAGAAAATAATAATTAATTCCATAAATAATACTGAAGTTCCAAAACCGTTTGTTCTTTGTACTCGTTCAGAAGAATAATAATAAAACAAACGAATGAACTGTGAATGAACGCTGAGCGGCGCGCGCGCCGTCCTGTTGCAATCCGCACCCCCCCGCCATCTTGCGTTTAGGGATGTGACATTGTAGATAAAAAATCGATTTTTAATTAATCGGTTTTTTTTTCTACTTTTGAAAAATCGATTAATAAATAATCGATTTTTCTTAAGAAAAAAATCGATTTTTCTTAAGAAAAAAAATCTATTTTATTATATAAATAGAAAACATTGACGCCAACTACTTGCCGTTCTTTTAGTCGTAGACATTGTTAGAAACGGGACTTTTAAAACATCAAAAACTTTTTGTCACGAAAACCTTTTGAATTGTTTGAAAAATGAAGTTTCAGCAACGAGTAATTAATGACATATCAAACGAATGTCGGTAAAATAGTACAGTTCATCGTTTAACTCCATCTAGTGAATGTTTGATTAAATTAATCAACGTAACTGTTTCAAAAACACAGAAGGAATGCCATCATAAATGCACAGATGGCGTTAATGTAATATTCTGGAGCTATGATAGTATTCTTTGGCAGTTCGCGTTCCGGACTCCGAGCCAGAAGACCAAACGTAATATCGGGGTGTGATTATAAAAAATCGATTAAAAAATCGATTATTAATCGATTATAAATTTAAAAAAAATCACATTTTAAAATCGATTTCTACTTTATAATAATCGATTTTTAATCGATTATTTCCATAATCGATTATTTTTTCACATCCCTACTTGCGTTTAGTAGCCGCCGGGTCGCGAAAGCGAGAGTGCACGTCTATTGTACTCGCGCGCAGCAACATTTAGACTGTTGCACTGTGTGTATATGTTTTGTTTTTCTAATCTGTGATGTCATACGTAAAGACAAAAGAAGTGGACGATAATGGTGCGTATTACTTAACAGCAGGCTTTTTGGGAACGTGCCAATGTGCCGGTACTTCAAACACTGCGGTGTTGTCTTTTAAATGCGTCGACGCATTTTGACACTAAACTTCAGGTCCGTAACGCTCCTCTAGGATTCCAGTGTCAGTGGTGTTTGTGTAAAATCAAGTGCAATACCAAAACAACAGTGATCCTTACATAGGCGATAGTTCAAAACCTCGCGTTAAGTAGGTAGGTGACATTCACAATCCGTCGGCACCAAAGGTTTATGGAAACCTAGGAATGCAGTGTTTGTTTAATGTGTGAAAGTGTAATGCTTCGACCGCTTTTACAAGGACAGTAAGTACAAAACATTTTGTTTTAAACGTTTGTTTTAGTCACCCAGACTTTTAAAATGAATAGGTAGGTACGTCAAAACTACAAACGATAGGTTTATGGTGTTGGCAACTAGTAGCTAGTCGAGGTATACAAACTATTAAAATCGCATAACTTCAATATACCAACCACGAGCCGGAAGACGTAGCGTGGGCAGGCCTCCCACTAGGTGAACCAACGATCTGGTGAAGGTCGCGGGAAGTGCCTGGATATGAGCGGCGCAGGATCGGTCTTCGTGGAAATCCTTGGGGAAGGCCTTTGTCCAGCAGTGGACGTCTTTCGGCTGAAACTAGCATGACCTGTAGGCATAGGATGTGCGCCGCGATAAGTTTTTATCGCGCCATTTTATCGATGTTACGCGGTAAGTCCATACATTAAAGCCTTGATCACACGTACCGAGTAAACGGGCGAGACAGTAACATTTTTAATCGGTCGAGACAGTTGGGTGAGCGAGTCACATACTCGAAAGCTCGGACGAGCACTCGGCGTAATGTTTCATACACACCGAGTACTCGGCCGAGAGCACTGTCTTGTCCGTTTGCTCGGTACGTATGATCAAGGCATTACCGTCTTAAAATCATCGATAAGATTTTGTCACAATGCGCATTTTAGCCCAGCTGAAGTTCAGTTTAATATGTACGACTATATTCAATTTAATCTGTACGGAACTGGAGGCATATCTTTAATAGGATTACAGATAACGTCGTAGAAGGGGATGAAAGGACAGACGTGGATTTTGTAACTTATGCTGTTTAGGAACGAGGCCGTCAGTTACTGACTTGGTTGACTAGATGTTGTTATTCTAAAGATGTTGTTATTATTAAGGAGTGGCATGTTACAGATCGTAAGCTGTGAAAATGTACCTACCTACGAGTATCTACCTTACATACTTACCATGTAAGAATAAAGCACATACCGTACCTATACATAAGTACAACATGCCTGTTACTGCTGTTACCATGCATTTAACAAATTGTGATGGAGTCAACATTATTAAACGATACTTTGATTCGACCTCAGCATAGGCACTATCTACATAAAAATATTAATTAAACCTTCCTAAAAATGAAGGAGATTTATACAAACAAACACTCCTAAAACAGGCAGAGTGCAAAAGGAAAAAAGTAGTTACCTTTTCATATAAATTCAATAGTCCATTTTCAACTTTGTACCTACCAATTAAAAACACAGTTTTATTAAATAACTAACTAAGTTTCAGTCTAAACACGAAGTCTAGATCTTCCAATCTAGATCCATCTCGAGCGGGCCACAATCTCACAATCAAGTGTGTCGGCTTAAGTGCCTACCCGCAGATAGCGCTACAAGAACAATAGGTAGGTATCACAAGTAGGCTGTATCTTTAGTAGGTAGGTACAGGCACATTCAGGGGGCTTATGCCCGTTCTCACCATCAAACTGTAATGTTTAGGTGACTTCTATGGTAACACATAACAGGGATTTTGTTTTCATATGGGTCACTTAAAAATTTGGGATTGATGGTGAATACGGACATTAGTGTGAGTTTACATCAAACGGTTTTTTTTTTCAAATTCAAATTCTAGTTTTCACTAGTGACTGCGTAAAAAAATCTTCACAGATTTTTTGATGCGCTCACTAGTGACGACATTTGATGGAAACTTACACTAACCCCTCTGGGGTTACTAACATTTTTATATCAAAATCACCTTTCGTTCGTTCGCTTTAGCCGTATGATGTCCACTGCTGGACAAAGGCTTCATGGATTTCCACAAAGACCGGTCCTGCGCCGCCAGCATCCAGGCACCTCCCGCGACCTTCACCAGATCGTCGTGGTAGCTTAGGATAGGCCTCATAAGAAGGCTCAAGGTCACCCAAAGGGCGTGGAGCGGGCTATGCTCGGAGTTTCCCTGCATGATCGAATCAGAAATGAAGAGGTCCTCAGGAGAACCAAACTGATTGACGTAGCCCGCACAATTGCTAAAATCATCCTCAAGTAAATAAGATGTCGCTGTGTTTACCTTAATGTGCTGTCGTTCGTTGATACTTTTTTATTTTATGTAAGTACATATTCTATGTTACGATAGGTAGGTAGTTTTATTGTCAAAAAGGTTTACTTACAAGTAATTTATCGTAAACAAAGTGGATAATAAGTATGCTAATTTATGTAATGCTCGAGTGGGTTTTGCTATTCTTTGATTTAATTTAAATAACTAGTTTCACGTTTGCTCTTACGTGGAACTGATAAAATAACAACAATGTTTTTGTATAATAGGTTCTTCTTTCCAACGACCGATCCTGTGCTGTCCGCATCCAGGCACTTCTCGCGATTTTCACCAGATCGTAGGGCCACCTACCGGTCATTGTGGAAATACTTGGGGGAGGCATTTATCCAGCTGTGGACGTCATTTGACTGAAACTTGTTTCCTATAACTGATCTGATGACCACAGGAGACATGATTACTAGTTTGTGGAACTGATGGCCACGACCTGGAAGACTTAGACCTCCCATTCGGTGGTGAGCTGACCTGATGAACGCGGGAAGGTCGTGGAAATCCTTGACGGAGGTCTTTGCTTTGTCTAGCATAAGACGTATTTCACTTGAAAAGTAGCTGCCTACCTAAGTCTACTCTACTGTACAAGAATGACAGACGACCTCATAAAGGTAGTAGGAAGGCGCTGGATGCAGGCCGCTACCAACCGGTTATAATGGAAATCATTGGGGGACTATGTTCAGCAGTGGACATCCTGTAGCTGAATATGACGATGATTATCCTGCTGTGTATTTTGTGTAGCTTCTTGTAGGAGTAACTAACTAAGATAATACATAACTTATTATCACACATATTGACTTAAGGTCCTATGTCCCCTACATGGGGCAGAGGGCGTCCACAGCAGTCCTCCATCGTGTTCGGTCTTGAGCTTCGCGTTTCATCTCGCTCCAAGACTTGCCGATTTTCTTTGCCTCGTCTGTTCACAGCGATGGGACAATATAAAGGATTTTTAATAAAAACTAAAGCTCACATTTTAACCGTTTATTTACTTTTCACGATAAACTAATTAGTATGAGATAGTTAACACATGGCAACAAGAACACTAACGTAAAAATATCTTATTTCTAAAACAGCTAATTTACACATCAAATCTTATAGCCTTTGCTAGTTATTGCTGTATTTTTTACCCTAATTATGATACAATATTTACAGGACCATTCGCATGCAAAGTGTGCCAACTCCCTTTTGAAGGATTTCTAAAATAATGTTTTAATTTTAACATAAATGTTTTTCCTAATTTTTATTGAAAAGGTTGCTAGAATTTTTTTAACAAAAACTGAACAAAGGTGTCAATAATTACAAAACTATAAATAGTGATATTAAAATAGTAATCTAAGCGTTTTACGCTTAATATAGCAAATTGATACCAACATTCGTAATAAAGCAATATCAATAAGTTTATGGATAACGGTAGTAGTTTAACGTATTTTAATATTAGTTAATCTCAAAAATAATTTTCATTTATCTAGTCTTTACAGTGTTCTTTGCACTCATTAATGATGTGTTTATAAACTTTTTAAGTATGGCTTATTTTAGATGGAGATATGCAAATTAATTTCATATTAAAATTTTGAGATGATATAATATCTTTTAGGTACAGACGACAGCACATCAAGTTATACACTACGGTATCTTATTCAGTCGTAATAGGTGTTATTTTGCAACAAAACTGTATAAGCCTGTTGTGCTGTCGACTGTAAATTTCTTGATTTATTGATAAAGGATATAATTTAATATTTTTACTTACATCAAGAAGGACAGGATATTTTTCTATTTACCTATTATAATATTATAATGATTTAACAGTTAACTTTTTTGCTTTAAGCTGGTATTTACAGAAAAAATATTATAACTATAAGCACAGTTATTTAATCTTAATCTATCACTAATTTCGTTTACAACCAATTTGTGTATTCTAATTTCACAAACATACAATATTTTATTAGCATAACACTTAGTTGTTACGTATTTGTTTTCCCCTTTTGCAAAGAAAAATTAAAACATTACATTAAACAAAAATAATTTGAAAAGATTTCCGATTTTTTTTCCGAAAATCTCTCCTAATTTTGGTTATCCTAGTACTTAAAACTTATTTATGATAAAATGACAGATCCTTAAGAAAATAGGCGAAATTTACTAGTATTTTGTTAATTTAAAATAGTTTTTATGACATAGCAATAACATTCAATATAATCGTTTTAAAAGGGGATATAAAATAACTAGTTACAATTTAAAGCGATTGAGTAAATAAACAAATACAATGAAATATTTTCAAAAAAGTTGATAACGAGGATCTGTCATTTAAGTACGTCTATAATTACTTATTTTATTATTATTAATATTTATCATCATAAAACTATCATTACAGATTATAATATCACAATGAAAATGTAATTATTTACTTATTTCAATTCTAAAATAGCAATGACAAAATAAGTGAATCTTCATAAGTGTGATGTTTTTAGTTAACATCGACAGAAAGAAAATTATTATGAAATCTAGAAAAAAACTGGCAATTATTCAAGCAGTGTTTAATTCAGTGTTCATTTGAATGCTAAAAATATCCATGATCTTTCACTAAAACTGTATTGATAATTTTCTTTTAATGACATTGGATAGAGTACTTAATATTCGAATAGTTCAAAAAACAATCGACTAGGAAGCAAAAAGTCGTATATCCGATTCTTGCTTATGACAGTAGATTTTTTAAATTAAATTCAACCTCATGTTTATCCTCAAAAAAATATGGCAAAACTAATAACATCAGCCGGAGAAGTATCAAAAATAAAAATCTTTTTCGTATATTAAAGTGTCTTTCCTAATACCATCCCTCTATCAAGTTGTCAATCTGAGTCGATTCAGTGACATGATCAATATTGGCTTTGACACCGAATATGGACTATTAGCGGAAAAATGTATTTTGGCAAACATTTTAATAAATAACGCTGCGGGAAAAGATGTACTTTTTTGAGTTGATACAATATTGCTGCTATTTTGTGAGATATTTTTTGTTTACATTTTGGTTGCTAACGTAATATATTATTGTGATCCATTGAACAGTCATAATAATATTTTGTTTCAATATCAAGGATAGGTTATGGCTTTTTGATTGAATTGAAAGTTAGACCTAATTTAGGACAGAATATATGAGTGAGATTTAATCTCTTTTGAGCTTTGTTTTATAGTATAGACTTTAAGGCTTTGGCAAAATGGGAAATACCAAATAAATAATAGATCGAATTCTAATGCTTTGATTAGGAACCAGGAATTTAAGACATTTTCTTCAAACATTTCTAATATAATTATCAACTCTCAATCCTCGATTCAATTTCACAGATTTTTAATTTACGTCACTATTCACCCGCCGTACCCACACCGCAAAAACGTGTAACTCTTTAAAATGATTTTACGCGAAGTTAGATCCGCGTCAGCAGTGCGTGAGACGGAACGCAATCGCTTTGTGGGGTGAACTGAGCGATCTGACGCTGTGATGCCGAAAATCCATTTATTCAGTCACTACGAGTTAGGCTGGCATGTAGATTGGGGAATTCACAAGTGACGTAGAGAGGCATGCGGAAGATTGGTGGGTTGGCAGGTTTTGCATCATGCCCCCGTTATTTAATTTTCGTACATATTTGGATTAAGGCGACAAATACTAAATCAATGATTGTTACCCAATTTAGTCTCATAAGTTTACTTATGTTATTCTCTTACTAAATAAGTACAGTCACAGAATGAAAAGGTTCGTCAGTTTTCAAATTGATTCCTTCAACGAATCACGAGCACATATTACCTTTTGAAACTATGTTACAGAATAATCTCGAGTTAGAGAAAATGATCTTTAACTGTTCGTCAGTAAAGTTCAAAATTATTCAGATCAAAGTTGTTTGACGATTTATCTTGTCAAGAAGATTATTATGATTGATAAACTAAAACCTTCTTGTTGGTTCAACCTGCCATTATTATTTCTATTAAACAAAAAAAACTATTGTCAATTGGTCAATGTCATCATTGCATTGCACTGATGGGATAGAAAAATAAACAAGCAAAACCTTATTCGTTAGCAAACGTCATATTTATTTAAATGTTAGCAGCACTGTTTCTTGCACTGTTATGTTGGCAGGTTTGACTCTTACAGTACCTAGTGCAAGCGAAAACCGACACTAAGGTGACGAACCTTTTCATTCCGCGACTGTACAAAATAAAAAAGTTTTCGTGATCTGGAGTAATGAAATTATATTTTTCTTTTTGCTAGTAGATTCCACTGGATTTGCAAGGAACGGAATTTACTATTGCTACATTCCTTTATTTAAAATTTAAGACGATGCAGGTCTAAATAATAATTAATATCTATTTTTTAATAAATTTAATTATGAAAAGAAAAAAAAAACACTATAAAGAGGATTTAGTAACACCTACGTATGCCGAAGCAAGCATTTAGATTTTCTCGTAAAATTTTTCGCTCGGAATGTCTGCGTTCCGAAACACGCAGCAAGCGTGAACGGGCATTCCGTTTCGTTTCACGCTGTTCCCGTGGTTGGCTCTACTCGACTGTATTTGATTCGATGCTTCAGTTATTTAGCTCGTTATTGGTCTAGTAGGTAAAAAGAGACGAGACGAGAGGCAGACTCCCACCAAATTTATAATTTTACATAATATAGGCTTCCCACTGCATTGAAAGCATAATGAAGACTGACTGATGAACGAAAATAGTGTACCTTCGTTTCAACAAAAAGAAGTACACTTCTGGACAAAGGGAGACTTTGGTCCCTTGAAATCCTTGGATTTCCATGGATCTGCACGCTTCTAATCGACCTATATGCTACAGCTACAAATATATGGGGTAGGTCTATGTTTAACAGTGTACGTCTTAATAATTGTGGCTGAAAATTATGATAGTTTTTAAGTGTTTTCTCCCTGCAAAATACACTAATATTTTTCACAGAAAATTACATTTCATAACTGCAACGTTCATATTGCGAGGTCGTCCAAGCGTAGATGCAAAAGTAATCGAAAACTAATTTCTAGCTCCATATTTTTCATCAAACGATCGAAGTAAATATTGGGATGTTATTAAAAAGTTTCAATTTTCCTGTTTGCGATAACGTAGATAATTGGAAATTCGAAATTTTTCTGCTATGGTTAAATTTTTTCTACGTATGGAACGTACCTATATTTTGACGAAGTATTTAACCATTTGACATGTATTTTATTCCAGATGGATATAAGCTTAGCTATGCTTATTATGTCAATTTGTACCTCCTTGATTAAACCCGGTTAAAGTTAAGATATTTCACTATATAATTTTTGTATGGTTAAATATCGATGCGGGTATTATCATTTTAATCACAACGAGAAAGATTTGCCTATATCTTAGTTTTTTTGGCGATAAACTTAGGTAAGTAAGATGGTGGCTAGCTAGGCGGACATAGAATAAGTCCTAGCGCAAAAATCAAGCTGTCACTGGGATTCAAACCTAGGACTTTTGGTTCTGAGACAGAATATGGTCAGAGTGGTACTCGCGCGCAGTAAAATAATTGACTTTATGCTCTGAATGATTCAGTGTGATGTCGAATCAGCGGACAAACTGGTTTTTGTGACATCGTCAATGATCATTGATAATATTTGGAAATACTATGTAAATTGTTTTAAATAAATAAATAAGTCCACGAGGAAGTCGCAATACGATACGGAGTTCATTATTTATTTAAACTTCTCTACGAGTAACTGCATTATACTTGATGTGACGTAGAATCTTATCTTAAGACAGTTCTCTAAAGTCAATCTTAAATCCCCGCAACGCTTCAAAGATCCTCAGTTGAGATAAGAAGACAACGAGAACGTTTTAAGTGGTTTCGCGGTATAATTAGTTCTAGCTTTGTATTTATGTACTTGGAAGTCTAGACAGCTGACTATTAGTTGAGACGAGTGCTTGAGGTCATGTATTGGCTAAATACATACAGGGTGGTCTAAATCAGAGGGATTTTTTTAATAAAAATTTTGAATTAGATTTTTATTGTATGCCTTTTATTATAATTTATTTCTTTAGTGTCGACACCGCCTTCCCCTTCATATTTGTTTCAAGTAACTGTCCTCACCATAGGTTGTCTGGAAGAGATCGCTTCATAGCGATAAGACCGCCTAATTGTACCTTGTGTGTTCCTTTTCTTCTGTTATGTTATTTGTTTGGTGTGCAATAAAGTGTATTTATTATTATTATTATTATTAATTAGGTATCGGATCCTGCCAGGAAAAGATCGCTTCTCATTCGGTTATGAGTTATGATTTTTACTTGAAAACATGGAATTAATAATATTGTCTGGACTACCCTGTATACTAACTCGGAGCTTGAAGAGGCGCTTGAGGAGTTAATGTTTACTTCACATGCAGCCTTCATTTCTAATTAATATTTTCTTTTTTATCCAAAAAAGAGGGGACTCTTAGCCTGCATCTCACCTGAATGTGATGATCAGGCCGAGATGGAAGGAAGCTTCTCTCGGAATTCTCAACCACAGAAGATTTGGCTATATTAACTCTAACTGTCGAAACACAACAATGATGTTAAGAAGACCTTTCACCCCAACTCGTGTATTTGTCTGTTACGTTTATAGCTGTAACTGCTGAAGTTTTTTCGCACGTTTTATAAATTTTGGATGTACTTAAAGATTAGATCCACGAATAGGACCTTTTTTGCAAACGATCCTAACTGAGCCAACAAAGTCAGTTGCTCTTATTTTAAGGTTTCTAATTTTAAAAAGAATAATTCCAGGCAATCAATTTTATTCTATATCCAAGACAGAAATATTTTTTATTTATTTATTTATTTTCCATATAAATACACACAGTAAGTAAACATTAATATTTTCTGCCAAACTGTGACACAGTTTGTCGGCAGCAGTTCTCACAATACTGTTATTACATAGCCTCTAAATAACATTATACGTATACATAGGTACAGACGACGGCACGCCATGTAAAACACTTAGGTTGAATTGCACCACCCAATTTTATTCTATCTCCAAGACAGAAAGAGAGAGAGAGAGAGAGAGAGAGAGAGAGAGAGAGAGAGAGAGAGAGAGACGGAACTTAATTTTATTTATGTGGAAAAAGTAGAACAACATCATGATTTTCAATCCAACCAGACCATTAACATTTTAATGTCCAAGCTTTTCGCAGTTCGCATGCTACTTCATACTAAACCGTGACCATAACGCGAGTAAAGCAAATTATTTAATTCAGCAAATGCGACAGTCTTGTTCGTTTATTTTACACAAAAATTACGTGGTTGAGTAAAATAAAAGGCGAAAGGTCGTGGGGAACGAGCATGCCAGACCGGTACCAATGCGTTCAGATTTTTACTTTTTTAAGATATCGCTCGCGTATCTCTTGGTACGGGTAGTGATGAACGATAGTATTTTGATCGCTTCTTAGTATATGTAGAACTAGATTTTGCTTGTGGCTTTACGTTCAGTTTGTTACAGAAAGTGGCTTATGCCCGTTTTCACCATTAATCCTTAATTTTTAAGTGACCTCTATGAAAACAAAATCCCTGTTATGTATTACCATAGGGGTCACTTAAAACTTAGCGATTGATGGTGAAAACTGACATTAGTTTAGATGTTTTTAACATGAGTGTGTCTCTCTTTCGAAAACCAGGATAACAACTATTGTTTGTTCTCTTGGTCTTAAAATATCTCTCTGAATTCTATGACTGTTTTACTAATAAACTTATTTTCCTTGTTGCAGGTCGAAAATACTGAAACCCACCAACAACCGTGATACCTGAACGTAAGTATTAATTGTAGAATTACCATACATTATGCGTACCCATTACCCATAGTCCTCGCCAGAAAATATCATATTTTCTAGAAAGTAAATCCTATAAAATTGACACTGAACTGTCTATGTATCCAGTGATTTGAATAAACTTATCTTAGTAGAGTGAAGTAAAAACATGGATATAATATCTGTTACGTATAAATCTCTGTGAGAGTCGATTTTTACTCCCCACACTTAAAAAATCGCGGACCATACGTGCCATTGGCTGCTAAATATTTAACTTTCACGAAACTAACGAAGCGTTAACCGTTAATCCTTGTTCATTCACCACAGTAACTATCCTTAAAGCTTTGTAAACGGGCTGTTAACAGTTGAGTTAGTTACGAGTTAAGGGCGTCGCACATTTATCAACCCGGAAAGGGATTTTTACCGTATCAACTCGAAGCGGTCTTTCTCTGTATGAAACTCCATACTGCAACGCATACTTTAAGGTTATAGCAGATATTATCAATCCGGAAAGGGATTAACACCATAGCGCCTTTTGCGAGCTGTCATCACCTTTCGGCTTTGTAGTCGATTCTCACAAAAAGGGCGAAATACATTAGGGCGAAATGCCTACTGCAATAATATTATTATTGAGAATAACGTTTCGCACATTCGTGGTAATCGACTACTAACCCCGCCTTTCGCGCGTTGCGTGGCGTTTACGTTACGGTGCGGATAAGTGTGGGATAAAGTATGGAGATTCATACAAAGAATACTGACCGCCTCGAGTTGATACGTTTACAATCCTTTCCGGGTTGATAAATGTGCTACGGCCTTTAAGCTCATAGCAGACTTATCAACTAAGAAAGGATTCAACACCGTATTGCCTTTCGGGAGCTGTCCTTGTCTTTCGTGCGCTACCATTGTCTTTCGCGCGTGGTCAATCGCGACGCGAGGCGTTTACGTTACGGTGCGGATAAGTGTGCGTTGCAATATGTAGAGTTTCATACAAAGAATACTGACTCGAGTTGATGCGGTGACGATCCCTTTCCAGGTCGATAAGTGTGCTACGTCCTTTAAACGCCTAAACCGTCATTAAGACTCACATCGCGTTTATCTACGAACTATTTGGCAAACTGCGCCATTGCAGTGAACGGACACGTGGAACGGGCTGAATAGACTAGCGTTTTTTCGACCAATTTAGAATAACGGTCATAGATTTAGGTTTCAAGTTATTTATTCGTAGTCTTTTTTTGGAGTATAAAACGTTCTAAATATTGGTTGCCCTATTGGTTTTGGTATTGCCATACTTATTGGTTACAAAAAATCCTTTATCATAGGTACATTCGCTTTCCATTTTAAGCGGGTGTAGCATAGCATAGACTTGATAAATAGAATTTAACTATTTCTACTATTTTGAATTTATCATTTAGCTCTAGTTTTAGATGTCTATAGTCTGTCAATGATATCAGTATAGAAGGATGGTATTTAGAAGTATCCTATAAGTATGAAAAATATTTTTTTTATCTAAAATGTGGATGAATATACACCTTGAGCAACTATAACTAACATAATATCGCTACGCTAATACAGGGTGTTGATTTTAATCCTCGCCATATTTAGGGAGTCGATTAAGTAGCTTATTCTGATCACGAATCAGTAAAAAATTGACTTAGAAAAAAATTAAAACGAACTTTAACTTTAGTTAGTCAAAGAAAAATACCTATTTACACTACCTACTTTGCGTGGCTTCCTTCAGGCTGTCCGACATGATAAGCGAGCGATCCGCGTAGCTCGATGATGCCGCAGTATTTCAAAAATAAACTTATTGCAGTATTTCGAGCCGCAGTACAGTTGATGTCGCACGGAAAATATTCGCCAAAAATTCCATTTTCGTTTGTAATTTTTTTTGTGGATAATGCGTCAAAGTCATAATAGATCAACTAAATAAATATGGCGAGGATTGAAATCAACACCCTGTATAGACACAAAATACTAACGTGTATTACGAATGATTGGCAGTTCATTAAAGCATCAATGAAATGTAACTTATTCGAAACAATATTATTGCCAATTTACTTTAATTCTAACTTACGACTTCTACAATTATTTACAGTGATCGTGGATTATGACCCTTAAAACTATCACATTTGAAATTGCTAAACATTTTTATACCTTCCACCTCTTTTTACAATTTTACACTTTAATTCCCTCCGAGCTTATCATTTTCAAACAAATGTAATTATAATTACTAATTTTACTAAACGAGATTAAAATAGCAATTCCTTACAAAATCACAAACCTCACTTCTGCGACAAGTCGAGTACTTATGCGACTAATCGCAAGTCTTTACTACACGAACTGCGCCGTGCCGGTGTCTTTCCAACAGCTGAAGCAGCAAGGCAGGGCGCACATGAGCGTGTTTTTAAACGCGTCCCGGAAGTCGCGGTTGAAGTACGCGTAGATGAGCGGGTTTAGAGCGGAGTTGAAGTAGCCGATCCAGAATAGTACGCCTACGACTACAGATGGCGTCTCACAAGGCTCGCCGCAGAGGTTCGTTGTCACATACCTGTGGAGAAAATGTAATTTTATTTCTGAAAGTAAAATCATTTTCTGGCAGAGATGAGTGATACAACGCCTTTTAAATCAAACTTCTGATGGGTACTTTCATCATCATCATCATCATTTCAGCCATAGGACTTCCACTGCTGAACATAGGCCTCCCCCAATGATTTCCACAATGGCCGGTTGGTGGCAGCCTGCATCCAGCGCCTTCCTGCTACCTTATAAGGTCGTCTACCTTTATAAGTACCCACGTGTTTTTTGCTAAATTCATTGACAAAAAAAAAACAATATAAAGTGCGTATTTGCTCTCTTCACCCCTATGAATCCAGTTTTAAATTAAAATTCTCGTGTTTTGCCTTTTAACTTTGTTGAAAGTCAATTTTTATCACTTTCCATATACAAAAGTGACTTGTAGGCCTAGGATGTGCGCCGCGATAAGTGGTTATCACGCCATTTTATCGACTTTGCCCATACATTTTGACGTCGATAAAGTATATCACGCCTCGCATCCTAGCCCGGCTGGTTTTAAAGGTAATCATCATTATCATCATCATTTCAGCCATAGGACGTCCACTGCTGAACATAGGCTTCCCCTAATGCTTTCCACGTTGATCGATTGGTAGCGGCCTGCGTCCAGCGCTTCCCTGCTACCTTCACGATGTCGTCGGTCCACCTTGTAGGTGGACGTCTCACGCTGCGCCTTCCGGTACGCGGCCTCCATTCCAGAACCTTGCTGCCCCATCGGCCGTCAGTTCTGCGTACTATGTGCCCTGCCCATTGCCACTTCAGCTTGCTAATCCGTCGGTAAAAGGTAATGAAACATGTGTACTCACCAAAGAAAAAATGGCAGCCAACACAGCAAAAACGCGCCAACTATGATGCCAAGTGTACGCGCCGCCTTATGCTCCGCGCGCCAAGATTTTCCCGCTGCACGCAGAGACGCGCCTGCAACAGGCGGGCGGTTTTTAAAACGCTTATAGTCAAATAAAAATAATAAAATAAATTCGTTTATCTCTATCTCTTCAAAGTAGGAAACATGCGTACTTAAATACAAAGGTCTTATTCTAGTAGTCTTAAGCCGGTATTCACAAACATTACTATGAGGTCTCACAGTGCGCGTGGACGCACAGGGTGACACACGAACCATCACAGAGCTCTATTCAGCGCTGTGCGTTCGATTTGCTGCTTCACATAAGCAAGCATCGTTTGTGAATGCGGGCATTAGCTTAGTTCCAATCACACTTGTGAGAGACTGGTGCCTGAAGTAGGTTTCAAAGAAACCTGTGACACAGGTCGCCAAAAATGTAGTTTAACAGTATTTATACGCTTTGCGTGATGGTTTATCGTCATCATCATAATTTCAGCCACAGGACTTCCACTGCTGAACATAGGCCTTCCCCAATGACCTCCACATCGCACAGTTGGCAGCGGTCTGCATTCAGCGCCTTCCTGCTACCTTTGTCAGACCGTTGGTCCACCTTGGACGTCCCACGCTGCGTTTTCCACTACGTGGCCTCCACTCCAGAACCTTACTGCCTCATCGGCCGTCAGTTCTGCGTACTATGTGCCCTGCCCATTGCCACTTCAGCTTGCTAATCTGTCGGGCAGTCAGTGACTTTATGTGAGATGGTTGCAGAAAAGTTCTCGAGTGGCGACCACGGGCCGGAAGACGTAGTGTGGGTAAGCCCCCCACTAGGTGGACCGATGATCTGATGAAGGTCGCGGGAAGTACCTGGATGTGGGCAGCGCAGGACCGGTCATTATGGAAATCCTAGGTTTTTATCTAGCAGTGGACGTCATTAGGGTAAAACGAACGCTTTGCGATTAGACAACTCTATCTTTGTACATTATTTTTTTCGAGAATATGAGTAAATATTATACTATAGCCTTGGATTGAATTAATTTCAATATTCAGAGTCTACATTTTAGACCAATAACAGGACAGAATTTTGAGGGCCGTTACGTAATACGGGTCCAATTAAAATGATTGCGATCTTAACTCAAAATTAACCTTGAGAACTTTGATAAGCATTAGCTTAAATCACCAAAGTTTTCATTGCTAACAATTTATTAAGTGGTTTTAGTATTACAGCTAAAATCACGAGGGTTATTATAACAAAAGATTTAAAGAATACTGTCTAAGTATTTCTAATAAAATTAGCGGGATCTATCCATTATACTTAATTTGATTATTATGTTAACTTATGCCGTCAATTAAGAAAATGGAGTTGTTACTTGAATGTCAACAAAGGACATTGTCAGAAACCGCCTAAAAACCGCCCAAAAACATTAACCCATCATAATTATTTTCTATTTTTTTTAATACATTAAGCACCCTTTCATTCTAATGGACACTTAAGCATTGAAAAATTAAATAAATAAGTCTTTTAACGTTTATTCTATAATACTATTACAACTTCCGGACGTTTTGGTGCGTGGCATGGTCTAAAACCTATCAAGTTCCATAATTTTTGCCGATAAAATCTGTACGAGGCATTACCGTACTTTATTGCTGGGAGTCCATGTATAGTGATGTTCCTGCGGCCATCATAGACAATAAAATATCGATTTTGAAAATAAAATAAATCGATTAAACTGCTTTGAAGACTAGATTTGCGTTAAAAGCTAAAAAGATATTGACANTCATTAGTACCACTTAGACAGTGTATTCTTTATTAAGGATTAACATAAACATTTTAAAAAATAAGAAGGATTTAGAAAATAATGATTGTTTACTCACCCGCTCGCCTTAGCCTTTTTGCTAAGACTTAAAACAATTAACGCTTCTCAAAAAATAATGACTTGTTGGATTGAAGTGAAGCTTGACACATCAAAGCTGTTAACGCTATCAGTGTTGCTAATATTAGATATTTTTATTCCCGTAAACCATAGAGTAATATATTAGTCTTTGCCTTAGTTATAACGATTTGAAGTTCTAAATGGCCACAAAGGGGTCGGTGGCCACAACCGGGTCACTTGCCCTATTGAGGGTTTTGATAGTGAACTTGACCTCTATTCGGAAAATTGACTTATGCCCGTTTTCACCATTAATCCCTAATTTTTAAGTGAACCTTATGGTAACATTTAACAGGAATTTTGTGTTCATAGGGTTCACTTAAAAATTAGGGATTGATGGTGAAAACGGGATTAAGTGATAACTTTTAAGTTATCACATCTCATATCTGATTACTTTCATTGTAACCTACCTAAGTGTTTGACTTTCTCAATCCACCAATATTACATGCGTGTATTCTTATAAAATTATTTTCTTTAGATTTCTATCGAACGGAGGCAACATTGATTATTTTACTGGCTACTGTTTGAACAGTGAAAATCTATGAAAAATGTATTCCAAAACCTTTCCAGTCCTGTGAAACCAAATGTAGCTTACTGACAGTAATTCTATCAAAATCTTTTCAGGAATAGGTACGTAAAACTAACCGTTATTTAATATTAATGTTTTTATTCTACAAGGTTCCCTACGACTACATCCCAATAGGGCGCCGGAGCCATGTTGAAACGGAGTTGTCCCAGCACCCTTCTGACGTCAACCTGATATACGAGAAGCTGTTCCCTTCGAGGAGGAAGTGGAGGGATGGCTTGGTTGTCTGATGACCAGTTTTTTGAGAAATAAACCTTTGAATAATACCATTTCTAGTCTCCTTAGTTAGTTTTGCAGGGCAGTCGAATCGCACTTAGCCTCTTGATTGCCCAATGGCCCCATTGTGCGCAATATTTTATAGTCTCTTAAGAAGACAGGCTAAGTTACACTACCTAACTTTAACCGTAACTATAACTTTTTTTATGCAAGACAAGGCAGGTATTGACCGCAATCGCACCTGTTAAGTGAGATGCAGTCTAGGATGGTACATATCTGCCCTGTAAGTGCCTATTCACTCTCGCCTAGAAAGGGCCCGGATTATAGTGTTTAGGAAATACAGCAGCAGGCAGCGAATTCCAGTCCCTAGCTGTTCGCATTTTAAAAGAGTATTTGTCTTTCGTGATTAACTTTAAACGTGGTTAAACCATTTACTGTGACATCAACCTGATTTTTAGGAAAACTTTTATAATTCGATTTTATTAAGTCTCTTAAGAACATAATCTTTGGTTATAAATAAAACAAGGTATCGACAGCAAGCACACTTCACACTTTAATAAATTACAATAACAAATTAAATATAACCAACTACATAAGCCAATCATTTAACACAGAAAATCCAGTAATATAAAAATAAAAGAATTAATCTAAAAATAGGCAACATCATACAATTAAAATTTGAGTTAGTGGGATAACTAGTCTAAATTTACAAATCGGGCCAAGAAAAGTGACGCCAAAGAGTTTTCGTCGGGTATTCAAGAATTCATGCCAGGTCTGTGGTTGTAGGTAGCTAGATGGTGGAGAGGTTCACTGCGGTGCTAAGAGCTACGAGCATCTGAAAAAGATTTTTTATTTTTTGAAAGTTAGCATTTGTGAAAAGAACATTTAAAAACCTACGTGTAAATATTATTTGAGTAAGTAGCTACAACATAAATTAAATTTAGAAGACACAGCTTCACACAATTTGTAGGTACAACCAAATTTTGAAAACATTAGTATGAATTACTTGCTCTGTGAAACCCGGGACAAACTTGGCCTTCACTGGATGGGTTTTTATTAGCGGTCAAGCTGTAGATCCTGGCTATACAGAAGTTGTAGCGGAGGGAACGGGAGTGGGAATAGTCCCGTTGTTCTGTGAATCTCACCTTAACCATCAATGTCCCTCGTGAGGATTTACTGACGCTATACTTGTGGGTGGAGTTACTGACGCTAATACGGGGGAGGGCACGGGAGCAGCTAACTCCGCGTAGTGAACCCCTAGTTTTAAAAACGGATAGTTTGAAAGAGCGGACTCTTCTAACGTAGTGAAGAACAACAGTGGAATAAAAGGGTTGCGTTACTTGGCAGCGAGCGAACGCAGCGTCAACGCTGCCCAAGTGCTGGCAAGACGAAGATGCTCGAAAGACGCTAGTGTGAATTTCATCTTAGCCCTCAAGGCTTGTGGAGTTACTGTGAACTGGGGCCGCTAACTTGGCGTAGATGCGTAGTGTAGTTCGCGCTTTGTAATTTTGAAAACGGCTAGTTCGAAAGAATGGACTCATCTAACGTAGGTAGTGTGCTCTGTGAATCACACTTACCGACGGATTAGCAGCAAGCTGAAATCGCAAGGGACAGAGCATTGTAGCTCGCAAAACTGACGGCCGATGGGATAGCAAGGTTCTGGAATGGGGGTCATATACCGGCAAGTGCAACGTAGGACGTTCATCCACAATACGACCTCATAAAGTTAGCAGGAAGGCGCTGGACGCACAATCTCGAAATCATTGGGGGAAGTCTATGTTTAGCAGTGGACGTCATGTGGCTGATATGATAACGAATTTCACCTTAGCCCTCAGTGCCCCTCAGGCCTTGTGGTGTTACTGTGAACTGGGACCGCTAACTCGGCGTGGATGCCAGTGTGTAATTTTGAAAACCGCTAGTTCGAAAGAGTGGAGTCTTGTATCGTGTAGGATAGCTCTGTGAATCTCACCGTAGTCCTCAGTGTCCCTCGACCCTTGTGGTGTTACTGTGAAGCGTCTTGTAACGTGTAAGGTAGCTCTGTGAATCTCACCTTAGCCCTGCGTCCCTCAAGCCTTGTGGAGTTACTGTGAAGCGGTGCGCAGGAGGGTGGCCACGACCTCCTGCTCGTTGACGTGGGAGGGGACGGGAGCAGAGTTTTAAAAACGAATAGTTCGAAAGAGCGGACCCTTCTAACGGTGACAAAGGGACCCTTCCACACTAATGCAACAGCATAATGAGGGGGTTGCGTTACTTGGCAGCGAGCGAACGCATCGTCAACGCTGCCCGAGCGCTGGCAAGACGAAGATGCACGAAGTTTGAATCTCACCTTAGCCCTGCGTCCCTCAAGCCTTGTGGAGTTACTGTGAAGCGGTGCGCAGGAGGGTGGCCACTACCTCCTGCTCGTTGACGTGGGAGGGCACGGGAGCGGCCAGCTCCGCGTAACTGCCGGTGTAGTCCGCGCTACGGGACTCAGCGTCCTGGTCGGATTCGGCCTGTAAGGTAATTCATCAATTTATCTTCTATACTTAATTGTTCGTTCGTTTCAGCCGAAAGACGTCCACTGCTGGACAAAGGCCTCCCCCAAGGATTTCCACAAAGACCGGTCCTGCGCCGCTCGCATCCAGGCACCTCCCGCGACCTTGACCAGATCGTCGGTCCACCTAGTGGAAGGCCTGCCCACGCTACGTCTTCCGGCTCGTGGTCGCCACTCAATAATCTTTTCCAATAATATACAATAATTCGTTTGTTTCATGAGTTAAGCGCCCTAACCCCAGTAACTACCAGTTTGAATTGAAAATAGTTTTTGTGTTGGATAGTTACATGCTTAGGGCATTATCGAGGACTGCTACACTATGCTACAACTAATAGTGGAGCATCAATGAAAAATATTGCAAAACGGGAAAAATATTCAAAGAATTTTCGCACGTACCTTTTCTGTGCCTTTCTTAGATAATCCCAAGGTCGCAACTTTATGCAAAAAATGGGGTTGTCACTTGTCATCCTACATTTAGGTCTAGTAAGGACATACTGGCTTTATATTAAGTGAAGAATGATACTTATTTTATTAAATGCTCGACCCTTCGTGAGTTTCACAAAAGTTCACAATACATCGCAGAAAGTATAACCAACGATCCGGGGCGATGTTGGTTGAAATGATTGATGGAAGTTTGCCATTTATAATGTTAGGAGAAAAGGAACTTTTTGAATTCCCTCTTTTTAACTCAAAGGCATTTATGGCACGTAACAAACTCCTGAAAACTAAATTCAAGGTGGTGTTTAATTTGGAATTTCTCTAAAAATAATTAAAAAACTTGTTATAAGGTGAGATTCAAGTATGAATTTGTACTCAAGAATGAATTTGAGAAGCCGTATTCAGATAAAAAAATAACGTAGGATTTTACAGAGTAGTGTCAAGGACAGGATTTAAAAGTAAAATATAAAACAAAAAATAAAGATGTCACTTTCGAACAAACGCAACGCAATACGGCTTTCATTTTTTGCTCTCTTCGTAATACAGGGTGGCCCAGGCCCAGAAGAAAGTTCACTTTTGAAAATTTAAGGAAATGAAAACTGTATATTTTTGTAGAACTTTAACTATCGCAATTTAAAGGAAATTTCATGCAATTTATTTATAAATTTACTTTCTTTTTTAAATTTGATCGTACATGTGATTCCCTTGACGTTTACAACATTCGGTCAACATACATAAAAATTTTGGAAAACTTTCATAAGAGTTACCTTTAAATGGATTCAGGATGGATGAATGCTGCAGAGTTTTTGGATTTTTAGAGTATACACTGCTCATAATGTAACCATACAAAAAGAAGTCTGCTGGAATGAGATTAGGGCTTCTTAGTGGCAATGAGATTTCACCCCTGCTTAATTGGTTTGTTGCATTCGAAAGGATAATTAATTTTTGAGAGCGCTATACTGACACGCTGAAAAGCTTTTTGATTTCAAAGTGGCAAAATTCGCAAGGCTATGACTAGAGCTCTTGGTTTCATCAAGATGGGGCTACGTGTCACATTTCAAATGAGAGCATTTAGATGGTAAGAGACATGTTCCCACAAAAAAATAATTTCAGGCAGGGGTGACATCTCCTGGCCACCAGGAAGCCCGGATCTCACTCCAGAAAACTCCTATTTGTGGTGTTACCTTAAGAATAGAGTATACTTTTATAATCCAACAACCATGCAGCAACTGAAGCTGAACATTCGGCAAAAAATGGAAAATAGGTTTTGAGGTAATTCTAACGAACGCATTTCAAGATTTTGATGTATGTTGATCGAATTTTGTAATCGTCACGGAAATCTCCTATACGATGTAATTTGATGAAGGTAAATTTAAAAATAAATTTCATTTAATTTTCTTTGAATTGTAATGAATAAAGTTCTACAAAATTACACAGATTTTTTTTTCTTGAATTTTCAAAAGTGAATTTCTTTCTGGGCCACCCTGTATAACAAAATTATGTAGAGAATCAAGTAGAAAGAAATAGGACCTTTCTCTTTCAGTTGATCTATGTAAGGATTTATGGTGACTTAGGGTAGAAATATGAACATCAGGCCTCCCCAACCCGTCTAGCCAGCGTGGGGAGTGTAGGCCAATCCTCCCTTTGCTTCTTTGGTAAATTATAGAGAGTCGTACTCCTGCAAAGGAGACTAAATGACNGTCCATTAGGAATCATTGTTCTTACACACAGAATCGTATTATTTCGCTTTCGGGTAGTAATATGTCAAAATTGTTGGTTTTTAGGCGAACAATGTATGGAGAACGAACATTGTCCTTTGGAGCGACTTGATTAAATAACAATGTTTTAGTACTCATTTAGTGGGTAGATTTAAGAACTTTTTAATAACGTAACCACTAAGATGTAAAAGCTCTTCAAGGGCAATCTTAAGAACATTTTGGTTTATTCCGTCACATTTTTAATTATTTGTGACCATTTTTTCTTTTTTTACTAAACAGTTGAACTCTTTTTAGCTATAAGTGATAGGTTCCTGTGATGAAACTTTGAATTGTGCCTTTCATAATTTTGTTTTTGAAATAAAATTGTAAGGCATTATGTAGTACATAAGCTGTAAAGAGTTATTAAGTACTGAACACACACATTTTCTATGTGAAACATAGAAAGGTAAATTAAATAAATAAATTCAGTACGTAAGCTTCACTAAATTATGAACTCTATTGGAAGACTCTGGTAAGTGATAGATATCAACTGAAAGAGAATGCCAAATGGCATGAAGTTCGCCTTATGTACTGTGTCTATATGATTATAAGTTTTATACATATAAATCTGCAGCAGCTGTTAACCTTACCGATAACATAATGGATTTGATAGCAATACCTAGTTCGAACGTCATAATAACTAAACAATATACACAAAAGGTATAATAACGTATCAATACTAATGCCAAGGCCTCCATGAATTACTAAACAGTTATTTATAACGGTCAGCAATAACTGTACTCTCATAGATTATCGTTTAGTTGATACCATTTCTCTTGACATGAAAGGGGTCAATTAGCTGTTAATGATCGATGCTATCGAATAAATTATTAGGGCTTAACGATTATCAAGGGCATAGCCGTGAGAAAATAGTCTCTTAATAATAAAACGATTATTTTCATGGTCATCATCAGATCATTTACGCCCGTATTCAAAACATTACTATGAGGTCTCACAGTGCGCGTGGACGCACAAGGTGACACACGAACCAATCACAGTCATAATCATGGTCATTTATTCCATAAAGAACAATAACATTATCGTAGAGCTAGAACAACGTAGAGTAGAACAACGCTGTGCGTTCGATTTGCTGCTTCACTTAAGCAAGCACCGTTTGTTAATACGGGCGATAGTATCTACTTCAAGAGAATGACTGTCTTTAATATACCAGAGGCAAACATTGTCAGGTCATGTCTCTACTGCAGAGGATTCGCGCCTTGATAAACGTATATCGAGGAATTTTATCGATTTTATACGATAAGCCCATTTGACGTCTAAAAACATCGATAAGATTTTGTCATGGTGGGCATTCTAGGATAGTTCTCTCTAATTTATCACAGGAAAATGGAGGATTTAGCTTACACTCTCCATGATTTTATTTGACACAAGCTTAAAAAATACGCTTATGAATATGCAGCACATTTATGAAAATTCCTTACATCGCGAGTCTATTCGGGATACCACCATCTATTAAAGTAATTTGAACTAATTATAGGTAAGTGCGATTGCCACAAACGGCATGAGAAAAAGGGCACTGTAACAATTATTGTGAAGTGACCTTACCTTATGTTTTTTATTTTTATTATGAAAAAAGTAATACCACTATGAATGATTGCGACGCATGTCTACATATTTTATTTGTTAGAACAGTCTTTAAACATGTTGGTTTAAATTCTCCAAAAAAAGCGTAATGAAACTTCAAATTTAAGGAAATAAGCTCGAGAAAAACAAGCTACCCTCAGTAGCAGAAAATAAAATGCTCGTCTTAAAACGGTACTAAAACTCAAAAGCGTACGGATTTTTATCTTCCCAGTATATTTTCGTAAACAGAAACTTTCTGGGGAATGGTAAGTTTTTTATTAAGAACTAGCTTTCCGCCCGCGGCTTCGCCCGCGTGGAATTTTGTCTGTCACAGAAAAACTCTATCGCACGCGTCCCTGTTTCAAAAACCGGGAAAAAAACTATCCTATGTCCTTTCCCGGGGATCAAACTGTCTCTATGCCAAATTTCATCAAAATTGGTACAGTGGTTTAGGCGTGAAAGCGAGACAGACAGACAGACAGAGTTACTTTCGCATTTATAATATTAGTATAGAAGTATAGATTCATCCATTGTAGAATTGATTTTTGATGTCATTGGGAATACGACATTGCACTGGCCTTCAAAGATTACTTGGAAACGCGATGAAAAATACATCGGCTGCATTAACCTCAAGGTCAAGACGGCTATCAATCGATTAAGCTAGTTGTAAGACATTGAAGTGCGAGTCGATTTTATTGTTCCAGTTGAAGAAACTTTTGAAGTACCCTCTTAATTTGTTATTTTAACTATCACTTTAGGGTTCGATGTTCGCTATCTTTTCTCTCCATTATTGATTTAACTATCACTGAGTATACCTAAGAATTGGGAGTCCATTAGAATTTGATTTTAAGTGACAATGTCAGTAAAATATTTTTTATGTAGTTTTCTATATAATTTTTTTAAATAAAAAAAAATGCCATTGTTTATCGGAAAAAAATAGAATTCTAAGGCTGGGTTGCACCATCTTACTTTAACTTTGACAAACGTCAAAAATCTGTCAAACTCCGTACAAAATACACCAGTTATCGTTAAAGTTAGGTGGTGCAACTCAGCCTAAATAATTATGTGAAAGAATTTTTTTAAATCGGTCAATTTTTCAATTTTTTCTATACTAATAGAAAAAATATTATTTATTACATTACCTTGAGCATTCAACTCCGTCGCAGCCTTCGCCAAGTCCCTCGTAGCCACCGCCGAAGAACAACTAGGTCTCCATCCTGGAGGCGGTGCATGACCACTCGAAGACCGCTTGTTCGACCCCCCAGAACAGTACCCCGAACTGGCAGTATCACAGCTCACGTTCACAGATTTCCTCGGACTCGCTTCTTTACTCGGACAAATATCCCCCAAAGCCATCACTACTTCTCCCCCAAACTCCGTCTCTTCAGGACATTCTGTAAAGGTGCTGTAATTCGGGCTGATATCTGAAGGTCTTCTATCAGGATGGAGGTAGTGAGAATGATGCGCAGAATGTGACGTATGCTTCATATGCACTGAGTTTAGGAGGATATTCGAAGACGTCCGAGTCAGTGCTTCTCTTTGCCGTATCGCTTCTCTAAATATCCTGCAGTACATAGATATCATGACCAGACTCGGAATCCAGAACGACACACTTGACGATACTATCGCGTATACCATATTGACTTTGAATATGCACACGTCTGGGTTCGCTCTTCTGTATTGCCGATGCTGTTCGGTGGTATACCAGCCCATGAAGATTGGGACGAAGCTGATGAAGGCTGGCCAGAGCCAGACGTTGGCTAGCATGAAGCAAACGGTTCTATGAGTCATGGTGACAGGGTATTCTAGAGGTCTGACGATGGCATAATATCTGTCCACGGAAATGCAGCATAGATGAAGGATTGAAGCGCTTGAAAAGTACACATCTAAGGAATTATAGATGTCGCAGACTAGAGGTCCAAATAGCCAGTCGTCTGTGAGTTCTGAAGAGGCGTTGAAGGTCATCGCGCACAAAGCAACGAGCATATCAGCAACAGCTAAACTAACAACGTAGTAGTTGGTCAAGACGCGCAGTTTCCTATGTCGGTGGACTGAGATGATGACGAGTGCGTTTCCGAATATAGCTCCTAAGATGATGGTGGTAAAGACTAGGCCTTTGAGGACGAGGGCAAGGGTGTGCGTCCAGGGGTGGTCGGGCGCGGCAGCGGGCGCCAGCGTCGAGTGGAGCTCGTGGAGGAACGCTGACTCCGTACCGCGCCCGCGCGCTTCTACCTCGCTCCGCAGCGCGCCATCTGTTGACAAAGATAAGATAAGATAAGATAAGCATTTATTGTTAATTGTGTTGATACAGTGGTGTTACATAAAAGGCACATAATGCTAAAGTACACAATTTATCCATTTCGGACGTACAATATAAATTGTCAAAAACATAATTAATTATTAATTGGATAATTATTTTGCAATGTCAGTTATTATAAAATTATTCATTACATTACATTAAAATATTAATTTAAATTATAAAAAGATTTGTCAAATAACCAGTCTTTGAGCGTTCGTTTAAATTTGATTCCCTCTAATTGTTTTATAGTATTTGGCAATCGATTGAATATTTTTATTCCAGTTACGTATGTACTTTTTTCATAAATGTAACTAGAGGGTTATTTATGTTGCGATCGTAGATTGTGCAAAAGATGGTAACTTTAGCTTTTTTTCGAAGTATTCGTCATTTTGCCGCCACTACCAACCGGGTAACATGGAAAGCATTGGGGGAGGCCTATGTTCAGCAGTGGACGTCCTATGGCTGAGATGATGATGATCCGTCATTTGCATAACTACTTTAGACCTAGCGCTTAACTTAGTCAGTGCCTGAGGCATATGAGCGGTACTGGAGAGTGTTTTTGAGACGTGAAACGTCAGTGAGACTTCAAATATGCTTCAGATTTGTATGCTCTGTCACGTCATTGCTGGAAACATTGAATTTTCGGATAGATCCCGTTTATTCTGTAACCTGTTTTTGGTACCATTTGAAAGAGCTCGTGAAGCACTTTCAGGATCAGTGTACCTACCATGAGTTTACGATAAGTGTGCTCGCTAGCGAATACGTCAAAAAATTCTATGAAGATTTTATTTCTTGAAAGTAGCCGCTAGGGGCGCTGCACAATATGTCATACATTTAAATGTCATTTTTTTACGCAGTCGCTAGCGAGCACACCTAACGTAAACTCATGGTAAGCACACTAATTTGTATGCTCTGTCACGTCATTGCTGGAAACATTGAATTTTCGGAGAGATCCCGTTTATTCTGTAACCTGTTTTTGGTACCATTTGAAAGAGCTCGTGAAGCACTTTCAGGATCAGTAACCAGTTTTTCGATATCTGGTATAGTTTAGAAATAATCGAGTGAGATCACTTATCGTTTCCACCCTGTATAGTTACTTTCAATTTACCATTTAACGATTAGACAGCCCAAGACAGGCTGGCAATCTGTGGCGGAAATGGGAAAAGGTACAGAGGAAAAAATACTAATTATACTCCTGTGGACCCCTACAACTAAGTTAAATATGCTTGTGTTAGGAGTATTACCACGATAGTCGAGCAATATAGCGAGGTCCTACTACCGATTATCTAATCGGCAGTCCGAAACTGATACCGTTGGGCTATTGATGCCGCAAAGTGACTGGTTTACGGTAGTTAAGGGTTGGGACATTTTCCCGTATTGTACGATGTAATTGTTTGTCTGTAAGTTCCAAATAAATAAGACATTTTAGGTGCAGTTTATCTATAAAATGAATGTACAGGTGACAGCACATTAGGGCATCAGATTATAGATTTTTGTCTTTAAAACTAACTAAGCGTTTCGATGACTCTTTTATAATGCGAACAGCTAGGGACTGGAATTCGTTGCCTGATGCTGTCTTTCCCGAAAACTATAATCCGGGCCTTTTCAAGGCGAGAGTGAATAGGCACTTACAGGGCAGATATGTACCATCCTAGACTGCATTCCACTTAACATCAGGTGCGATTGTGGTCAAATACCTGCCTTGTTATGCATAAAAAAAAAAACTTCTAGTGAAGTTCACCTTTTGTAAAGTCTGCGCAATTTATGATACTTTGTCGCTGATATAAAATGTGGTGAAGAGGTGACAATATTTTTGCTTCAGACCTCTACATTGTCTGAAAACTGATATTAGAGTGAATCTCACGTTGTGCATTTACTGCCAAAGTTAAAAATGGAGTTATAAACCATAGAAAAGTTACGATGATGTGGTTAACAAAGTTGTTGTCTTTGTGATTGCATTAAGTTAACAACTCTCTAGCTAACTCAGTGATTTGTAAAAATAAGAAATAAAGCATTTGATCGCTTTAAGTGGTCCCAACTTAAGAGATGACACAAATATGTTAAAAATACATAATATTTTAAGTGCGCCTCTTTGTATTAAGCTTACGACGAGTAAACAAACTTCAAAATAACAGAATTTCAGAACTGCTCCCCTAATTCAACATTGAGTTAAATTATTCATCGGTTTACCATTCAAAATTTATTTCAAAACACGAACCTTCTAAGATATGTTTTTGATGTTTGGTTAGATCTCTATCCATAATACAAACTTATTATAAACCACAACAAACGTTCTTCATTACGACTACGTTAAAAAGCTCTCGTCAGACCACACTCCAAAGCTTTTGTGGAAAGCTTGATTTTGTTTGTTTTAACTTATTTGCCGAGCTTTCGACCGCAGACCGAGTAAGCTCGGGTGACTTCGACTAAGCTTAAAATCCTGGGCCAACACGATCTTAGTCTAGTGATGTAGGTGAGTATATCAATGTAGCATTCAGCATTTAATCTTTAGTTCATAGTGATGTACTCGTAGGTGGATATGTCGATGTTTGGAATGAGGCTAATTTAACTACAAACATCACCTTTAATAATAACTGCAGTAACTACACTGGTATTTTGTTCGTTAAGAAAAATGAACACTTTAGGTATTGTTACAGGTTTTTTTAAATTGAGTAACAACTTCAAAGCAAAATAAATAAAAAGAACAATAATTATTCTACCATATTAAAGTGAGAAAATAAAAAATTAACGAGGTGTGCGATTGTGGTTAATGCTAAAATCTGGTTAACGACAGTCATAATCCGCGTAATTCCATTTTAATTGTCATGCATGGAATTTATAACATCATCATGTCGCCACACGTTTTTATTTCAGTCTGGATTTTAGACGCAGATTGGAGGTATGAAAATTGTATTACTACTAATATAAATTTTGCCGCGTATGGCTTTAAAACTTAAATTTACGAGTTACGAACGATTTTTAAAATATTAAACGCTGTTTTGAGCCATGAAAACATAACCTAAACAGAACTGGGCTTTTTTTCTACTTCTCTGAACAGGCTTCTTATGTGTGAGCTTTAATAATAGGCTTTAAAGTAATAATAATTATGTCAGGCATGGTTTTTGTCATGGTTTAATCAAACCATCCAGCTTAAAAGCGCAATCAAAAATTACATAGCACCGATTAATATTTTTTCTCAAATTATTAGGTTGGTTGAAAAACTAGCGCGCATTATTTTCTGTTGTAAGATACTGGTAGGTAGGTACATACAAAAGCAAAAAAATGTCTAGTAAGCAATGAATATTTTGATTTCAAAATAAACTGGAAACCGTAGAAAAGATACAGGTAGGTAAAGTTTTTTATTAATAAAAATAAAACCTATGTTTTGTTTTTTCAGAGAGCCTGCATATTGGGACTACGAGCGTTTCGTAAGTGTTTACTGTTTATCCAACATATTTGTTTACTTGAACTTGGCAGTCTTGGCACACACTCTAAGAAAGATCGCCGAAACATCGAACCGTGACCTTGTGCGTGACCTTATTCGGCACCGACATTGTTTTAAATGACCTTATACATTCGGGCACTGGCAGTTTGCCAGGACGGCGCGCCGTTATGCACAGATGTGCCTTTAACTTATGTGCAGTGGTTAGATGAAGTAGGTATCAAAATGGAGAGAGGAAAATCAAAATTCATACATATAATACATACATTTTCGTATCTGATATTGTAATGCTTCAACCACACCAACGCATGCAGATCGCCATCGCCGGCGCGATCATACGCTAATGACAGGTCGCGCGACCCATGACTTAAGTGATAAAAGTTTTTGTGACTTTATTACTTAGGTATTTGGCGTGTTTAAGTGCCCTGAAAGGGCCTACATACGACTAAAACACTATTTTATAATATAGGTACCTAATTTTCATTTGAACCTTAAATGTTTTAAGAGAGAAGGAAGATAAACAGAGAGTTTCAGCCAGCAGTTTCAGACAAAAGCCTCCCCCAAGGATTTCCACAACAACCGGTCTTGCGTCGCCGGCATCTAGACACCTCCCGCAATCTTCACCAGATCGTCGGTTCATTTAGTGGGCGGCCTGCCCACACTACGTCTTCCGGCCCGTGGTCGCCACTCGAGAACTATTCTGCCCCTTTTTTAACTTTCTTGCATTTTGGACGATGCCCCGTAAAACCGCAGACTTTCATAGGTATCAGTGGATCTCCACTACTACTAATACCCACTAAGGAAATGAATGTTCTGTTTTTTCAGGTAGTACCTACATAAATTAAGAGATGTCTGCATGCTCAAAATTTGGACTATCTGGCTGGAAGCCAATATTTCCAGTACGATTATTTGAAATAGGTTTTCGCTTTCAAATCAAATTTCATCAGTTCAGAGTAGATCCGTAGTTTGTTGATTTCAAAGGTGTAGCCACGGTTTTAAAAAGTATTAATCTAAACATAAGAATTAGATTTTCGTAACTGACAGCGATAACCGGAAAACGCAGCGTGAGACGTCCGTCCAGTCGTCCACCCACAAGGTGAACCCACGACCTCACAAAGGTAGCAGGAAGACGCTGGAAGCAGGCCGTTACTAACCGATCAGTATGGCAATCATCATCATCTTACCTACTTATGTTCAGTAGTGGACGTCTTATGATTAAAGAGATGACGATGATACCTTAGTCCATAGTTCTTTTCCAATGTTTATCGATACTTAAAATTACAGAGGTACTAAGGCTGAGTTGCACCACCTATCTTTGGCCGTAACTATAGCGTTAACCGGTGCTTTTTGTATGAAGTTTGTCAGATTTTTGACATTTGTCAAAGTTAAAATAAGATGGTGCTACCCAGCCTAAGTATTTAATTATTTTGACCACCAAGCAGTGTATGAAAACTCAGCTTACTATGTGAGTTCAATCCCCGCATAAAATAAACATTTGTTAGCTTAATTTGGGACAAGATAGCGTCGTAAAATATCCGCTAATAATAAAAATAATAAAGACTGTCGACGTTCTAACCATTAATCTAAGTCACTAATATGAGCACGTAACTAAACTATATAAAATATACCATAAAAGGCGATCTCTACGCGGTTTCTTTACTTTAGCTGACCGCAATTCCGAACGCGTGAATTTTTCCCGTTTTCGCAATATTTTGAATTCTTTGCCCCTATTGTTCGTAGCCAGATGTAATATTACCTATAGCTTTCCTCGATAAATAAGCCTATTTATCAAGGATTTTGCCTATTTATTTTTATTCCTATGGGTAGCCACCTAACACAAACATTTATGCTTTTAAATCAGATCAGTACCTAGTTCCTGAGATTAGCTCATTTTTTTATGCATGACAAGGCAGGTAATTTGACCACAATCGCACCTGGTGGTAAGTGAGATGCAGTTTAGGATGGTACATATTATTATCTGCCCTGTAAGTGCCTATTCACTCTCACCTTGAAAAGGCCCGGATTATAGTTTATTCAACCAAACAAACAAACTCTTCAGCTTTACAATATTAGTATAGATACAAGTATCTTTTCGAAAGGTAAAAGCTCTCAATGAGTCGTCTTTCGTGACGATTGGACCGAACAGATTTAATGATAGCAAAAGGTGAATTTGTTGAATATTCTTTACCTGTTTTTCTTAAAACGAATGATCCGAGAAATTTTATCTGAGGACTTCCGATCAGGTTTATAATGAGGCTTTACACAAGGAAATATCAAATAAAAGGAAATCACTAACAAGTTCCTCTTATTCATTAAAAATCAAAATCAAAATCAAAAATATTTATTCAGTTTAGACCACAAGTGGCACTTATGACTTTAGTCAGTCAACTTACAGATCTTCTGATTAATTTCATTGCGGGTCAAATGACAGTTTAACTTTCCCCCTGGACAAACTTGACCTTCACTGGTTGGGTTTTTATTGGCGGTCAAGCTGATCTTGGCTCCACAGGAGTTGCAGCGGTGGGAACGAGAGGTGGGAATCGTCCCATACTCAAGTTATAGAATTTAATTAATGAATGGACACCAAATAACCTTGGACTAAACACACTGCCTTGTTCTCTGAGTAGTCCATTGGCTCTCATAGCAAGTGCGCTCTAACAAAAATAAACTCTATCAACTATTATTAATTAAGTAGGTATTTTTTTACTGTTATAATTTTAAAGCTTTTTTTTAATAATTAAAGTGTTCACAATATAAGCTTCTTATTGTCATCATCTTTACACATTACATTAAGTTAATGTGTCGAAAATACTGAATTATTAGCAGTGGTAGATAGATAGATGGTAAAAAGAGGATACGAAACCGCGTTAGGTCCGATTAAAGTGCCACGCCTTTACTGAAACATAAAGAAAGCTGGAAGATATAATTTATCATTCATCTTATATAGGTACTTATTAATTAATTTCAAAACCTCATAAATTCGTTCTGAAAAGGTTAGACCGATTCGTCAATACACGCCCACCAGCGTTCACTATTGTTAATTAATTTTATTTCCTTGCCGAAATATCACAAACTCTAAAAAGGGACTTTGTATTAATCCCAATTGGCATAATTAATTCTAAAATCATTTATGGTTTAAAATGTCAAGTACGCCTACAGATTGATTTGGGATTCGTATTTACCACCCTCTAGTCTTTATTATGAAAGTTATTGCTGAAAGTTAATAATGTGACTAATTATTAACAAACATGACCTTTAATATTAATTAATTAAACCGTTTGTTCCAAATTAAAAATATATTGTTTGTCAATAATTATTACAGTTAAGATCTTGGAATAATAACACATTTAGCCAGGTGTTATTCACAAATGTAAACTTAACTAACTACAATTACAATTTCCAAGAATATTAATTGTAATTTGTAATCAGAATAACGATACCTACCTATAACAGAGCAGAAATGGAGATCTGCTTGAAACTATGTAATAGTGTTCTCAACAAATTCGTGGGAATTGTACTGAAATTAATAAGTATATCTAGGAGGAGTTTGAAGTTAAATTGACTTCTCTCTAGCATAAAGCAGAGTGGACATGTGGCAAAACAAAAGTTTAAGAACTTACCCTTCTGCATTAGAGTCTAAAATAATGACTTGATCTTGACTCTCATACTTTGATTTTGCCCACCAAACATGTTAAACTCTGCAAACTATCACGATGTGTCAGTAACGCGTTTATTAAAACACAATAGGCGCTCGTGTCCCGCGAAAAACTAATTATACAAGCGGCTACCTCTCACCATGGCATGGATATTAGATTCCCATCCGTGTCAAGGGGTTTGTGCTCAGTGACAGAGGGTTGGGAAAGAATAAAATTTTACAATCGTACGTGTAAGAAACCCTTATCACCTAGGGGTATAAACTTTCATAAGAATCTGTCAAGCCGTTCCAGAGGTGTTTTGTTACATTGCGATACGAGAATTAAAGAGAAGAGAATAAAAATGCATCTGTAACGCTGTTTCTTACTCTTACACGCTTATATCACTAAACTAATTTAGACGAAAGGTAGTTTGGGGATTTGGAAAATGATCCTATGTTAACTACCAGAGGTGTGTAAGTACCTACAAGACATTTATGTCTTCAGGACTAAATAGGACTCTGAAGTTGAACATTATTTCTGAATGCCCGCCAATTCTAGCACTGAGGCCACTCCTAAAACGTCGAAGCACATCCTATAAGAGGTAGATTCGCTGTAGTGTTGCATACCTGTCGAAAGATTTAATATCGATAGTTGACCTTGTAAAACGGTAATTAGATAAATTATTTGATAATACTGATAATAATTTCTTGGTTATTGATGAAATACATTATCGATACGTATTGGATTAATTATAACTAAAATAGACACGGGTCTTAACGCGACGTTTATTTTAATGAGTTACATTATGTACTCACGGCTTGACGTTTCGGCTGCTATGCTGCAGCAATATCGGATTCATATTTTTTATTTTACGAGGAGAACCAAAGTAACCGACATAGCTCGCAGAATTGCTAAAATCAAGTGGCAGTGGGCGGGGCACATAGCTCGAAGAGACGATGGCCGTTGGGGCAGGAAAGTTCTCGAGTGGCGACCACGGGCTGGAAGACGTAGCGTGGGCAGGCCTCCTACCAGGTGGACCGACGATCTGGTAAAGGTCGCGGGAAGAGCCTGGATGTAGGCAGCGCAGGACCGTTCATTGTGGAAAACCTTGGGGGAGGCCTTTGTCCAGCAGTGGACGTCATTTGGCTGAAACGAATTTTACGCATGAGCTTTATCTGAAACCACAACGGTATTGATTGTCAGACCTGATGAACCTCAACAGGTATTTAACTTTGCTTAAATTAGACCGTCAGCTTAATGACTCAAGCTAGTTTATTTTTAGAAATTTATGTTGATTCAAGTTTACAGTCAAACAATTAATGACAAACTCATCTGGAAATACGAGTAGAACTATCTAATCTAAATTTGAAATTTGTAAAATTTTACAAATTATATAAGTGGAGAAAACTATAAATTGCTACTATAGATATATGTAGTACAATATTTAATCAAACTTCTCCGTTTCTAAAATTTTAATTGTATCGATAGGCCATACTTTCGCATCGTGCGCACCACTACCTCGCTTAGTATTCTTCATCTGTCACCTGATAAATCCATGCATCGCTCTCGTTCCTCCCCATACAAAATCCTATATTAAGTTTGTTATCTCTTTCGTTCTCTCTGTTATAGGCTACAGCTGTTTCATCCAGGATGGTTTTAAGTTATATCGGATTATTGCAAAGGAAATGTACGAGAAAATCTTTAAATTGTTTGCAAGTAATTGCTCACTTACGCCCGTATTCACAAACAATGCTTGCTTAAGTGAAGCAGCAAATCGAACGCACAGAAAAGTTGAATAGAGCTCTGTGGTTGGCTCGTGTGTCACCCTGTGCGTCCACACACACTGTGAGACCTCATAGTAATATTTATGAATACGGGATTTACTTTAACTGATAAGATGTTGTCGCTTCATGATTAATGATTGTTTTAGCCTTGTATGTGATTTTTTTTACTTTAGAAATAGTACCAAAAAGTAACTAGGAAGAAAATGCTGTATCAATTAGCATTGCTTAGTTACTTCTTTCCACTTAACCTAGTTTCTTTACGAGATCGAATCAGAAATGAGGAGATCCGTAAACGAACTAAAGTCGCTGACATAGCACGACGGATTACTTATCAGGCTGAAGTGGCAATAGGCAGGGCACATAGTACGCAGAACTGACGGCCGATGGGGCAGCAAGGTTCTTGAATGGAGGCCGCGTACCGGAAAACGTAGCGTGGGAAGTCAACCCACAAGGTGGACCGACGACATCATAAGGTAGCAGGGAAGCGCTGGACGCAGGCCGCTACAAATCGATCAACATGGAGGCCTATGTTCAGCAGTGGACGTCCTATGGCTGAAATGATGATGATGATGACTTGTCTTAGCCTAGAATACTTATTATTGTAGTAATAAAATAATTGCTCACGCCTTTGTGCGTGGTTTTAATTAATACCAATAGGTCTAATGCTTAAGAAAAGCTAGATCGTAATAAAAAGTTAGCAAATGCTGTCAGTAACAGTTAGGTTGGATAGGCTTTTTCGTTATTACTATTTCGAGTAATAGGAAAAAACTACCTACGGTCCTGACCAAACTATTCTATGGAAATTTCGTCTATTTGTGAAGCGGTGGAAAGGTTAAGTGTTATTAAGTGAACAACCAACTTAACCCTTCTTAGAAAGAAAGAACATTATTAATTTTGTGCTTCTCGATGTAAAAGCTTTTCCAGTATCAGGTAGGTACTAATAGTATTAATACTAGTAATAGGTACCTATTGTATGCAAATCTATTGTTTACTTATACTAATAGCAGACTATATTATTATAAATGCGGAAGACGGAAGATTTTCGCTCCAAAGTCAAAGTTTTAATACTTTTGGGAAACTTTCATCCTAAAAATAATTCGGGGTTGAAAAAGGGAATGAAAGTTTTAAATATGAGAAACAAATTAATGCCCGTATTAATCTTCTTGGTATGTACACATAAAAACATTGAACTTTAAACGATCGTAACAGCTCATAGCATTCACCAGAGTCAGTTTGCGCTATAAAATATTCAGAAGTCAATTTAACATCGATTTCAGTTTAAAATAGAGGACAGAGTGAAATTAAAGAGTAACCAGTCGGCCAAAACTATTAACTTGTCTTGCTTGAGGCCAGTACAATTATTTTTAATGGGTTGTTGGCACTATTCATCAATATAATTGCTAACCACGTCTTCTTTGAAACATTTAATTTAGTCTTTGAAACCCTATTCATTTCAATCAACTGAAAAGTTTAGATTTAAATTGATTGAAATCAGTAATCTATATTTAATATTATAAAAGCGAAAGATCACTGTCTAACTCACTCACTCATCATGAAATCTCAGAAACTGCAAGTGCTAGGAGTCTCAAATTATGAATGGGGGTTCCTTTTAGAACTTAGGTGCTCACTAAGAAGGGGTTTTACTAAGGGTGTAAAAACGGGATTCACGCGTACGAAGTCGCGGGCGGCCGCTAGTTATAAGTAAAATCGGATTTATATTTGTCTGACGTATTGTATCGTGACACATCAGAACAGAATTGGTTTTATACATCTATGTATATACCTATCTAGTATGCGACACTTCAGAAACCATTACGACACGACACTAGTTTACACGTTACCATACTATCGCCCGCATTCACAAACGATGCTTGCTTAACTGAAGCAGCAAATCGAACGCACAGCGTTAAATAGAGTTCTGTGATTGGTTCGTGTGTCACCCTGTCCGTCCACGCGCGCTGTGAGACCTCATGGTAATGTTTGTGAATACGGGCGTAAAATGAAACCATCCCGTTCTGATGCGTCACGATGTAACACGTCAGACGAATATCAATTTCGTTTAAGTAATGATCTTTTGCTGGTAAGTGACGTCATCACACTAGTGTTTCTTTTGAAAGAAAGAAAGAAAGAAAGAAAGAAAAAATATTTATTTGGTACTAAATGATTCACTTTTCAAGGAATCATTCCAAAAAAATCACGAGCCAGATTGTATAGAACTAAGAAAATTCTTCTAACCCTATACACATAACCTTGGCGAAGGGCAGTCAAGGAAAAGCTCCGAAAATAGTTCGACGCAAACAAAATTTCTACCCGGCAAGGCAATCTGGCCTATCAGCGTTGTAAAGGTTGATTCACACATATCATTGAAGCCACCGTTCTCGCTTAGTTCAGTCTCACGTCAGTGTTACTGCAAATACGACGTATATATGAAGAAAAACAGATTTTACAGTTGAGACAAAAATCTGTTTTTTTTCTTTATTTATGTCGCTATTAATTGATAAGTATGTGGTGTTATAAAGTTAACGGACTTAAAACAACCTGCAAGTGTGTTCGGGTTTACGCACTTTAATCATTATCGTGAAAAAAGAACTCGATTTTTTTGACATGGAACTTATTGCTGTTTGTAATATTACCGACGACCCGACCGGTCTTTGAGGAAATCCTTGGGGGAGGCCTTTGTCCAGCAGTGGACGTCTTTCGGCTGAAACGAACGAACAAACGAACTCAGTTCACGGACCTTCAGAGATTCTTCCGTAATTACCTGACACAGAAAACTGTGTCGCCACTGACACTGACAAGTGACAAGCGAAATATTATTTCATGCATACTAAACGCATCCCCGTTTAGTATGCATGAAATAATATTTCGCACTGTGTCGGAACTGTGACCTCACTGATATGTGTGAATCAACCTTTATAAGGCGTTTCTAAAACAGACCTTCCGAACCATTGCCTTCATAAATACCTTATCCGTGTATTGGCACCCAAAGAAGGTATAAGGAAACTAATTTTGATAGAAAAGGCACAATATCAATGTTGGCCACCCGGCGAGGCTTAGGGCTCACAATTTTTTGATAAAATGTTATTTATTTTGTGACTAGCTTTTGCCCGCGGCTTCGTTTGCGTGAATTTTATTCTGTTACAGAATGTTTTCAATGCATAGTTCTCGTAATTAGAAACCGGATAAACTATATTACGTTAATTTTTAGTCTTTGTCACCCTATTTTTCCCTTTTATGGGATGAATTATGAAAAAAAGGGAAACTGTTGTTTATTAATTTGTGAATAGGAGTACTCCTGTGAAGTTTAGAATAAAATAGTCTTGTTATTGTTTCCCCATACAATCTTGGAACCCCGTTTCATCCCCTTAGGGGATGAGTTTTGAAAAATCATAATATAAGTGCACTTCTAGACCTTTTAAGAAACCTACGAGTACGTGTCGAAGTCTCTAGACCCAGTGCAGCGGTTTGGACTGTGCGTTGATATCTCATTATGTTTTTCTATAAATCAGCTCATACTTTAACAAGAAACTTTTACACAACAAGCACACATTCTATTCAAAGTTCCAATAAAAAAATCGACTTCACGTTCTTACATACAGGGTCTTCTGTTCGCCTAATCTATGTCCAAGGTTGGAAATAGCGTGCAAGGGGTAATTTCACCAACCTTGCACCCAGTTCATGGGCGATTTTGGTGGCGTGCTAGTGAAATGTCAAAACCTTCGACTGGTATTGGATTAACATCCAATGTTTTCGAAGATTACTGTTTGTTGATAAAAAGTATTAAATACATGTGATAATTTTGTTTACACATGTGTGGTGGAGTTTATGAATTGAGCTATAGTCTATTTAACATGATTAAAAGGCTGATATTGATTGCTTTTCTTTGTTTCTGTCTTCTGTCTGTGTTTTTCTTCAAATTGTTTATTTTTATACGAAAGCAATGACTTGGAGTCACGTTTGTTTAATCCTAAATATCGAGTTGTGTTCGAACTTGTTGGTATCCATTTAAAAGTATTTTTTTATTAATAATCATCATCATTTTAGTTAAAGATTTCCATAATGACCGTTTGGTAGCGGCCTACATCCAGCACCTTCCTTTATGAGGCATTATGCAACTAATATTTTTAAACCTGAAACTTTGATAGCTGAGCTATTTTGATGACTACAATACAATGGAAGATATACAGATAAAAATCTACTACATTCTTTGCGTCTGGGGTTAAAAAAAGAAAAAACAACGCTCCCAGAAGCGTCGGTTGATAAAAAAGGATACTGCAATAAGTTAGCGTCGGGTAATCTACCTAATTCGCAGCTGGTTCGTTCGGTGTTACTTTCTTTCTAAAGATTTAACAAGGAAGCTAAGATTACTGAGATAATGTAGACTAATTTCAATTAAAATGAGTTACTCTATGTGCTTAATATGACTTAACTAGCTTTCCGCCCGCGGCTTCGCCCGCGTGGAATTTTGTCTGTCACAGAAAAACTTTATCGCGCGCGTCCCTGTTTCAAAAACCGGGATAAAAACTATCCTATGTTCTTTCCCGGGACTCAAACTATCTCTATGCCAAATTTCATCAAAATCGGTTGCGAGGTTTAAGCGGGAAAGCGTAACAGACAGACAGACAGACAGACAGACAGAGTTACTTTCGCATTTATAATATTAGTTGGGATTATTAACCCACTTGTTAAAAGAACGCTAGTTTTTACATAAATATTTTTACTAATGTGGGTAGTGTAAACAATTTTTATATGCAACATTTGAAAGATGAGGTGTGTCGCAGTACTGTCCAAGTCTTATAAGTACACTGACGTAAATAACTATAAAGTTTTGGAGCGATTGTTTTGAGATACTGATTTAAGGTAAGTGATAGAAAAAGTGAATTCCGTAACAAGTGGGTTAAACCTTTACTAATGTGTACAGTCTATGACACCCAATGTAGCTTAAAAGGTGACAACACAACCTTATTCCAATTGTAACAAAGACGTGTTGCGAACCTTTTGATTACTTTGGTTGTCACGAATTATTTGACGCTAACTGCAACGTCCTTTAGTGTAATGCAGTAAAATATTAAAGGAAAAAGAGGTTATAATTTGACTCAAAACTTCATGGATATCATACTCAAATGACCCATCTGGGTATGTCTCAAACATAGTTCCTAATAAAAGAACTTCTTTTCTCTGCTTCCAATTTACTTCAATGCTCTTTAGGTAGGTTGTAATTTTATCGATTGTTCCACGGGACCGATAATTGCTCACTATGAATCGCACGTGTAGCGAGTTAACTTGAGAAAAACACACCTGCAGTAAGTCCATCCAGTTGAGAAACATTACACGCGTCAGTTTTAAGTAATTAGGTATAGTAATTATAGTTGTAACATTCCAAATTTTGTGAAAAAAATCAAGTAAACTTGGGGAAGGCTTTTGTCCAGCTGAGGGACTCATTTGGCTGCAACGAATTAACGGTGAACCAGGCTTAGTGTCAGTTGACAAACGTAAGTAGCGAGCGCCTCAAAAAAATCTATGAAGATTTTATTTCTTGAAAGTATCCGCTAGGGTCACTGTACAATCCGTCATACATTTAGACTGGGTTGCACCATCTTACTTTAACTTTGACAACCATCAGAAGTCTGTCAAACTCCATACGAAAAGCACCGGTTATCGTCATAGTTACCGTTAAAGTTAGGTGTTGCAAAATGTCATTTTTTTACGCAGTCACTAGTGAAGACGTTTGATGTAAACTCACACCCATCAAAAACAATACTTGTCAAAAAAACCAAGTCTCGCAACTCAGTTGTTCTACGGTAAAAAGTTTTGAGATCCATGTAATACCAAGTCCAGGCCAGAAAATCTTTAACGTTTTACATAAATATATTGACTTGGCCATCGCACTAAATAATTTAATTTACACGTGTTTTCAATCCGCGCGAAAAAAAAAAGACGCCACTTTCCATACAAAATCTGGCATTGCCATTTGAAGCTTCTAGGTCTGCTAGAAGTGCTTTAGAGTTTTGATGATCGGTGAGTCAGTCAGTGAGTCAGTGAGTGACAAAATTAAGTAACTTTGACCCGTTATAATTCTTAAACTACTGGTTCAAATTGAATGAAATTTGAAATATACCGTGTCTTTACAATGCCTGCATAGCTAATGAAAATTCAGCCTTCTAGTTTTATCCAGAACGAAGTTACAGGCGGTCGAAAATGGCCTGAATTGCTTCGAGAAAAGGATGGTACGGCCGTGCTCGACTTGGTGCAGATTACACAATACAGATTATGCCCCCTGAATCCAAAAATTATAGAACCAATATCTTTCGAACAATCTTCTATCTTCATAATCTAATCTTTGTACAGATGAAGAGCTCAAAATTGAAAACAGAACCTCATTTTTGCCAAAGATAATCCTCCATTAAGATTTTACATCAACAGCTACGGTTATTGTGGACATAAAGGTAAAGCACATCAAGGTTGACACTGTGGCATTTAATGTCATTGTAATAAGGCCTACTTTGCAATAAAATTGTACAGACTAATATGCTGTCGACTGTCCAATGACTTGGGCAGGTTTACAACTTCAAAATGAATTTGCTCGTCTTCTAAAATTACTTGTTTTAGGATTTTTGAAGATATATAGGTAATTGTTTGAAATAATAATTTCGATGGAAGACGGAAATTAGAATTATTGGGTTTTAAAAGGTCAAGTCGAAAGCGAGGGTAAACAAGGAAAAAGGTATTCTTGGTCATGTTTTTATTGAAACGAACCCTTTTTAAAGCCAAAAGTAGGTCTTTATTTACACAGTCATCTTCACTAATTTTCCGAAAATAGCTACCTAAAAAGATATCAGTTCAAATCTTTTATTTCTTCTGTTGCTATTTTTAGCGTGCTTTTTCATTGGAATCGCCACATGTGTTCTGCGATCTGCGGTCAGATCAAAGGGAACGCAGCCCGCACTGTATATGAAAAACTTGATGATTTAACATTACGTTCGTATTAACATCACTCATTTAATGTATATTATTGTACCTCCTGAATCTTACAGTATCAAATTTTTATAATCAGATTCAAATTTTTGCTAGAGTCTCACATTACTCAGGCTTAGAAAATGTGTCTTACGCCCGTATTCACAAACATTACTATGAGGTCTCACAGTGCGCGTGCATGCATAGGGTGACACACGAATCAATCACAGAGTTCTATTCAACGCTGTGCATTCGATTTGCTGCTGCACTTAAGCAAGCATCGTTTGTGAAAACAGGCGTTACTCTACTTTCTTTCAAATGAAAGACTTGGTTAAAAACCTCAAAGTTTTCTTCTATCATCTAACTAATATCTCCAACACCACTGACTATCAGTTATAATTAACTGTCACTCAGTTCATTGAACCACACAATGAACATCATAATGTGAAGACAAAGGGCACAGTCAGCACAAATTGGGTTCGGTGACCTCTGACAAAGATCATTTGCATTTAGATATCCGTGCCTAATGTCTATAAAATTGATGGATCCAAAATGAAGGTAGGTACGATATGGAATTTATTGTTTTGTCGATTTTAATGGCACTGGATTTATCAAATGGATTGGTGATCAATTAGTCATTTGTGTGAGCTTAAAAAGCTTTGGGACGAGCTTCATCATCATCATCATCATCATGTCAGCCATAGGACGTCCACTGCTGAACATAGGCCTCCCCTAATGCTTTCCACGTTGATCGATTGGTAGCGGCCTGCGTCCAGCGCTTCCCTGCTACCTTGACGACCTTGGGACGAGCTTAATTTAAATTTAATATAGTTTTATTCATGTTTGGTAGGATATTACGATTTCCATTAAAAGTGTAACGATTTTAATTTGTTTAGAAGCTTTTATTGAAATGAAGCCATTTGTAATCATCTTTTTTTTTAATTATACAGGGTGTCCCAGAATGAGTGAATCAAACTGCTAGGGGAGGTAGTTCTACTTATGTACTATCCCTAAAAATATGAAAAAAAAAAATAAAGCGCATAAGGAAACAAAAAAGTTTTTTTGGAAAAAGTGAAAATAAATCAGCTTTGCCTAAGTATCTGGCTATAATTGCTGCGTTTGGAGTTTATTTGTACTTTTTTCTTACTAATATTAATTGTACATGAACATGATCGCTTCGTTTATCTGTAAACAAACTTTTGAAAATAATGAATAAATTTGGAGATTAGAGCACTTTATTTAAAAAAAAAAACCGAACTCAAAAATTTATATTTTTAAGGATAGTACATTAGTAGAGCTACCTCCCCTAGCAGTTTGATTCACCCATTCAGGGACACCCTGTAAAACGACTACCTACAACATTAAAAAAATAAGATCTACTCATAAATTCAGTAAAAATGAACCTAGTAATCCAAAAAGTAATTATAAGGTATGAGTAATAACATACTTCATTATTATAATAGTAGGAAGTTATTAAATTAATCATAACATGAATAACTGATGCTAATTTTATTAAACGCAAGATGAATACTAGTTTAAAATGACATTACCACACATAAATGTCAATATCAACGCGAGCTTAACTTGTGAGGGTTTTCAAAGTCATTTTAACAGTTTGAATAAATAAATAGTAAACTACTCTACACAAGTTGAATATTCCAAGTTAGGTATAATTTTTGTATTTTTTTGGTCATTCCTATTTCAAATTGAACCAAAACGTTAATGTCGAGAGATCACAACATCATAAGCAAGCATATTATGACTACGGAGGCGTAGTAGCGTTCGTAGCCTGTAGCATCGTAGTACACTGTTACTACGACGCTACGGGCTACGAACTACGAACGTGCTACGAACTTGTGTGACTTGCACTGTATTGCTAATTTGCTAGTGTACGCTAGCTTTGAATATCAGCCTGAACAGTTATAATCACTACATATTATTATTATAAAACAAAGTCGCTTTCCTGTCTGTCTGTCCCTATGTATGCTTAGATCTTTAAAACTACGCAACGGATTTTGATGAGTTTTTTTTTTAAACAGATAGAGTTTAATCGCGTGCATCCATTATACAGGGTGGAAACGATAAGTGATCTCACTCGATTATTTCTAAACTATACAAGATATCGATAAACTGATTACTGATCCTGAAAGTGCTTCACGAGCTCTTTTAAACGATATCAGTAATAGGTTACAGAAGTAACTGGATCTATCCGTAAATTCAATGTTTTCAGCCTCCATACTAAATGTATGCCACTATGCCAACCACACAATATTAGAAGTGTATTTTTATTTTATTTTAAATAATAAACACTCAAAATTAACTCGTAAATTGCATTCTTATTTAAAATTATTCATGGAAAACATTGGTTTTAGGCTTTACTTGCTAAAATGTTACTAAGACACGAGTACCATGGCTGTGACAGTACTAAATGTATGGAAGCTGGAAACATCGAATTTTCGGATAGATCCAGTTTATTTTATAACTTATTATTGGTACCGTTGGATACAGCTCGTGAAGCACTTCCAGGATCAGTAACCAGTTTTTGGATATCTTGTATAGTTTTTAATATTATGTTGTTTTACTAAATGTATGGAAGCCTGAAACATTGAATTTTCAGATAGATCCAGTTTATTTTGTAACCTATTATTGGTACTGTTGGATAGAGCTCGTGAAGCACTTTCAGGAACAGTAACCAACTTTTGGATATCTAGTATAGTTTAGAAATTATCGAGTGAGATCACTTATCGTTTCCACCCTGTATACCAATGATTAATTGAGGTTTTCGCTTGTTAAAAGTGCTACAATTAAGTGTTTGACTCCTAAAAAGTAATTTACTTTTAAGGGCGCCATTTAAAAGCAAGAAATGGATGCATTGGCTACTTTAAAATAAAATAGTCGAAGTAAAGAGCAAAGACTTGAATTAGATTTGATCATAAGGTAACAGACGACAGTCCGTCAATATAAACATTTGTACTACTAAACACAATAAAACTTTTGCCAAAAAAACCAATGTAATTTCGGACAAATTATACATACCTACTTAAGTTGGTACATTTGCCGAATGTTTTTCCTCTCACCCGAGTATATTTCCGAATATCTGAATTGCGAGGAAAACCTTAGGCTCCATTGTTTTCTTTGAAATAAAAAGCTTGTAGAATCAAAACGTGCCGAGGGAACCAATCTCCTCGGGTTAAGGCGGGGAGTACATCTGTCAAAGAATATTGAGGTGTTCGCGAAAATCAACGTTGTTATTCTTACAGAGCAAGATAAAATATCTAGTCCCAAATTAACCAAAGATTGCTATTGGGTACCAGACACTGAATAAAAACAAAGAGTCTTCGTTCGTTTTAGCCGAAAGACGTCCACTGCTGGACAAAGGCCTAGTAAAGTCTTATGTTCTTGGAAATTAGTTCTATTTAAAAAAAATGCTACAAACTCACTATACAGACTTGGTATTTAAGACTTGAGTAGTTTATTATAATTGAAAGTAGAATTTTACCCGGAATCCTCAACCACAAAGAAACTAGCTATCGAAATAACAATACTAATATAATTTTTGTTTTGGAGTCACTTAACACCAAGTGCCATCGCGGTCAAATACCTGCCTTGTCATGCATAAAAAAAAGAAAAAGATATAGGTACGAGTGTGTAAGGTAATTGGCCAATTTCAATTCCAATTTCAAGTCAGTAGGTACAGATGACGGCACGTCAACGTAACCACTGTGGGTTCTTGTGCAGTTGTAATAGGGGCGAGTTTTCAACAAAAATGGGTAACCTGATGTGCTGGCGTGTGTACATTGAAAAATGTGTCTCATAAATACAAATTCTTTCAAAGTTTTAACAGAACGAGTTTCTCTCTGTAACTACTTAAGAATACTCAAAGTTACTTTACCAGAGCAAAAATACGCCTGAAACTTATTATTACAAACGACGTCGAGAAGTTACCCAACTTTTGTTTGATGGAGGTATGAAGATGCATTCTTGGGAGGTTTGCCATCCCACATACCTACACGAAGTATGTCAAACGCGTAGTGTACGAGTTAGCCGAACTATTTATCGTTATGTGTTTGAGCAGTAGAATTAATTTAATAACTAGTTGTAGGTACAAAAACATGTTTTTACGAGCATTATTAACGCTTCAATTTGACTATCATCATCATCATTTCAGCCACAGAACGTCCACTGCTGAGCATATTCTACAATGATTTTCATATCGCCCGATTGCTAGCGTGGTGGGCCACAAGGTGAACCGACGACCTCATAAAGGTAGCAGCAAAAGCGCTGGGTGCAGTCTGCTACCAACCGGGCGATATGGATGACATTGTGAAATTGATAATCTTGTAAGCTGAATTAGACCCACTTTCGGACAGCTGATTGAGCTGAAATCTTACACACACAATATGTGAATGGGATTACAATGCAATTTATAATGATGTCATGGAGCTAGCTTGATAATGTAGCTGGAGAGTAACCATAGGAACTCTGACAAAACAAGATCTTTTTAGAGTATTTTAAAAGCTTGTTCTTTTTCTAGTCGTATCGACAACAAACTCATACAGTGTAAGCCCAAAACTCCGCTACAAGAGTGGCGTTGTTAGTAGCATTCATTAAATCTTCCTGCGTGCAGTTGTTTGGGCACGCAGGGCACGACATCATGTGCTTCATCGACTGGGGAACAAAACCGCACTTACACTCCAAGTTTGAGTCATCGAAGCTTGTTTATAAAAGGTTTTTTTTAATATTAATTTGTTTTATATCGTGTGGGTTGTAATAACTGAGTTTACACTTTTTAGGCTTACTTAAAGCGGTGCTTGAAACCCAATTATACTTTCATACTTTGTCATTTTAAGCGTAGGCTTTAGTAGAACTTTGTTATCTTTAATCAACGAGTAGGTACCGGATTCGATCCAAAGATAATATTTATAAATTTATTTTATACACAAGAACTTCTTCTGACAGTTGGAAATCTTTTAATCTTATCTCCAATCTTCTTATATTACTCCACAAAATTTATTTTAAGTCTTTGATAATGTAATAAACGGTAGACAAGAACTTCCACTTATAAACTATTAGCAACTTTATCAGCTGTTTATCAAATAAAGCACATAATAAAACAATTCAAGTTCTTATGCCAATGGAATACGATCTAAAATTGCTCATGTGCCAGAAAGTGAGAGTACGTAGAGTATTCCTTAAGGGAATCAGTGCAAATAACATTTTGGGTCCGCAAATCAACTGGTCCCGCAGGACGGTCGTTTATTGAGGGCTAAATTTATTCCCCCAAAAATCGGAGTTGTCCTAGTTTTTGGTTTCCTCGTTAAGCGGCTCTGGTGGAAAACTGCTTGAAGGAAGATTATTCAAATTTAAATTCGCCCATGTCTATGTCAGGTCTTTTGCAGGGCATTAAATATAATATGGCCCAAAAATAGCTTCTCCTACCACTAATTCGGGACACCATACCAGTTGGTATCCTACTAGGTGGACCGACGATCTGGTAAAGGTCGCGGGAAGAGCCTGGATGCGGGCAGCGCAGGACCGTTCATTGTGGAAAACCTAGGGGAGGCCTTTGTCCAGCAGTGGACGTCATTTGGCTGAAACGAACGAACGAACGAACGAACCAGTTGGTGCTAAGAGGAGGTGGAATAAACTCAGTCACTTTAACCTTTTCTCGTTAAACCTTTTTAGGCCCTGCGTTGCCCGCATCCAGGTACTTCCCGTGACCTTCACCAGATCGTCGGTCCACTTAGTGAGGGGCCAGCCCACAATACGTCTTCCGTCCGACCCATAAGTTGCTATTACGTAGGCAGAAAGGTTTTAGACGTTTGTAAAAGTTAAAGTAAGATGGTGCAACCGAACCTTATTGTTCCTGATACGGATGTATGACATCAAAGCTGTCATGTCAGTGGTTACCCACATTATTAAGGCATCTTTAATAACGGGTCCCTACTAAACCACCTTCCTTGTTTCACATTTTCAGCTTTCATTTTAGCCTCACACCACGACCAAAGGTTTCTTAAAACAATTTTAGCGCTGCTCCATCTGTCTCTGTCCCTCCTGCGATGATTACTATAGGAGTGAGCGAGACAAACTGCCCTAAAATATCAGAGTCATTTGCGCCAGCTCGTTTAGTTCATAGCCTCGTAAATCTATCGGGAACAGACGGTATTTCATAATACTTTTACGATTATTGCTTTCCCTTGTTTTGTTGAGGTGTTTGTGAACAGTCGAGAGCACGACAGATTGTAAACTTTTGTGGTAAAACCTATAATAACTACTGTTAGAGGCCGGTAGATCTATTCTCATAAATAAAACACTGGATACATTATTGCTATATTTTAAAAATACAAATTGATCACTTAGCACAAAAACGCACGGAGTCGTCTGCGCGTCCCTCTAATCTGACGTTTCTAGTGTGACATTGACATTACTTCAATGTCACTTTAACAGCAGCTCATTGGCTATATCGATACCGTTATTTTAACGTTTTGGATTTTTCACAATTAACACTACAAAAGATGCAACTTGGATTCACTGAGTTTTGTTATCGTTTGTACCGGCGAAGAACGGAGCTATGGATATTTTAAGGTCCTAAAATAATTTATGATCTTAACACACAGAAAGCCTAGCTTTTTCTTCATCTTCTTATCATGTCGACAACAAACCAACACAGTGTCAGCCCAAAACTCCGCTACAAGAGTGGCGTTGTCAACAGCATTCATTAGATCCTCCTGCGTGCAGTTGCTCAGACACTCAGGGCATGACATCATGTGCTTCATCGACTAGGGAACAAAACCGCTCCTGCACTCCAAGAATCCCCACCTGAATAGATTGTCCTTACTACGGCCGACCTTCGTCCGAAGTCTATTTAAAGACTTCCAAGTAAGCCAGGGGAGCTCATGACCAGGCAACCGAAGCCTAGCTTTTTGATAAGAAGAACAGTGGCTTATATTGAAGGATAGTATGTTAATAGGTTATATCAAAGCAAATTGCTACAGATTATTCCGATAATCGCTTTGTGGTTGTGGTTACAACTACATGTTGTTGTTAAACAGGTGGTTGAGGAAGGATATTGTCTTCATTATCATTATGATGTTACTAATAAACAGCATTCTGAAGATTTACTTATTGATTATAGTTATTAGCTAGAATAATTTAAGTTAAGTTAATTCAAATTATTTACTAAAATAGCAAAAAGCTAATAATCATCATCATCATCATCATTTCAGCCATAGGACGTCCACTGCTGAACATAGGCCTCCCCCAATGATTTCCACAATGGCCGGTTGGTGGCGGCCTGCATCCAGCACCTTTCCGCTACCTTTATGAGGTCGTCGGTCCACCTTGTGGTTGGACGTCCTACGCTGCGCTTTCCGTAAATATTAACCCCTTTACTAATAAAAAGTTATACACTTGTTAAACGCTGTTTTAAAGTGACATTTCCATACCAAACGTCACTTTAAAACATTGTTCGACGAGCGTGTGATTTTTATTAGTAACGTTGTAAGTACTCGTATGTATTTACAAGAATAGTACTGAAGTAGTTTTTTCCGTTGTGTAATACACAAAAGACAAGCTTTTCTTAGTTTGGGACAAGTTTGCGCAGCAGAATATCCAAGATCTGATTTCTAAAAATTAACACTGTAGGATTTAAACCTATTTCAAATTGAAATCTCTCTAAAATAGGCGCTTCCATATTTTCTTATTATCCGAAAATGAGGATTCATCTTAATTATATTCCCATTATGAGAATATCCCTGGCTTCTGATATGCGTGAACGATCCCATAATATTAAGGGGACGTCAACCTGTCAGCCGCTGTAATCCTGGCATCATGACATGAGCCGTATCACGTACCTCATAAGTCTGACAATAATGATGTCGTTCTGCTAATATTATAATGATTGATTTAGAGGGGAAGACTTTTGTGTCTTGCTTGGTGGACATTTTATTATCATAAATCAACTGTGTTGTTGCTGGCAGTTTGGCCAGCAATCCTTTTTGATAATTGTTTATGGTTTTTTACTTTTTTTAATATTGTTTTTTAGTTTTTTGAAGTTGCTTTTTTGTACACTCTCGTGATGTTTTGAGCTGCAATATACCTACTGTTTTGGCCCTTTTTTGGAGTTTCCTTGCTTCTAGCATACCTATAATCACCACGGGCCTGCCTATCACTATAATACAGTCCACTCCATCGTTTTTAACATGTGTGCTTACCATGAGTTTACGTTAGGTGTGCTCGCTAGCGAGTACGTCAAAAAAATCTACGAAGATTTTATTTCTTGAAAGTAGCCGCTAGGGGCGCTGCACAATATGTCATACATTTAATGTCATTTTTTTACGCAGTCGCTAGCGAGCCCACCACACAACACACTGACAACGCGTTTGCGCCCGGGATTCGTTATATGTCGCCACGCGGACAGCGGCGGAGCGCGGTGCAGTGTGATAATCGCCTAACTTTCCTTAAAAATATACTGCGCAGAATTGCCAAAATTAAGTGGCAACGGGCGAGGCACAAAGCTCGTAGAGCTGACGGCTGCTGAGGCAGAAAATTTCTTAAACTCTAGGGGGTTTTTATCCGACAGTGGACGTTATTTGGCTGAAATGAACGAACACTGTGCCTACATAACCTATAGCCGTTATGGGAGATAGCAACTCGGTGTGCCATGTCAGCATCAAAATGTTCGACCGCCACTACCAGAAATGCTCAAAACCGAACGCGATGGACTGTTAGTTGTGGACGCCCTCTGCCCCATCTAGGGGACATAGGACTTGAAGTCAAGTCACTACCAGAAATAATGAATCGGTTTCTAGTGCCGTGTCAGCAACAAAAAGTGTATCCGTTTACAGACTAATATAATAATGATTGATTCAAGATCTATTTCAAGTACGCCATCAACGAATCGAAATAAATTATAAAAATGTTATTGATGACAATCATGTCAATACCCACGACATTATCATGTACCGTGACTTTTGTTCAGCTAAAAATAGCGGGAATTGAATGGATCGATGTCACACGCGATGTGTCAGCCCCTTTTTGTACAGTCAGTCACAATATGTCCACTTTGACATTGACGATTGGTACCTATAATTTTATTACGTTAGTGGGAAATTGTATCGGAAAATACTTTCTTTCTTTTGAGGTAAGATTTCGGTGATAGGCAGTTTCTCTTTACCTAAACCTTTCTGCCTACGTAATAGCAACTTATGGGTCGGACGGAAGACGTATTGTGGGCTGGCCCCTCACTAAGTGGACCGACGATCTGGTGAAGGTCACGGGAAGTACCTGGATGCGGGCAACGCAGGGCCTAAAAAGGTTTAACGAGAAAAGGTTAAAGTGACTTAGTTCAATAAGTAACAATAAGGTTCGGTTGCACCATCTTACTTTAACTTTAACAAACGTCAGAGATCTGTCAAACTCCATACAATAATCACCCGATATTGTTATGGTTAAATACCGTATTAAGAACAATAAGGCTGAGTTGCGCCACCTAACTTTAACTGTATCTATAACGATAACCGATGAATTTTGTATGGAGTTTTGTAAGAACTATTTATTAGTCTAAACAAATAAAGAAATTTTGACTTTGACTTTGGTTTTGAGTTTGACAAATTTTAGACGTTTGTAAAAGTTAAAGTAAGATGGTACAATGGCAACCCGGCCTAATGCTTACAGAAAGTTGATAGTTAAATCATTTTTAGCCAGCAAGTGTCAAACTCCATACAAAAAACACCGGTTATCACCAGTTATCGGTAGTAGGTGCCTCAAATCACCTACTCACGTTCTCTTAGACTTCTTAAATATTAATTATGTCCCTACACTCACCCAGCGGACATTTTATTATGATTGATGGAAATCTGGGAAATTTGCCATTTATCACCATTATAGGGAGGAAACCAGACTTAATGTTTAAAATAACCTCCGAATAGCGGAACAATATTTCTTTTTAGAAAAAATAGGTTCATAATTTTAATATCCTAGTCTCATTGGAAAAAACTACTTACTTAGGCTCAGTTTTTTGATTCGTAGTTTAAATCTAATTGTCAAATTTTGCTACTAATAGTTAAATATTAACAAAATGTAAATAATAGTTAAAAAAATTACTAGAAGTCAAGTTAACCATTGTTCGAAAAATTTTTTTGTTCTCTTATTTAACCACTTATCATTTGACATCTGTCAAATTTGACTTTTGGCTATTTTAACTACGAATAAAAAACTGACCCTTAGGCTGGGTTGCATAATCTTACTTTAACTTTGACAAACGTCAAACATCTGTCAAACTCCATACAAAATACACCGGATCGTCAAGGTTAAAGTGGATGGAAAGATGGTGCAACTCGGCAGTAAAAATAAAAACATTAAAAAGATTTATTTTATTACGTCAAAAAGACAAATAGAAACAAAAATGTCCACTATTAATCTTCGTGTCAATAACATATCGATACATTTCTCGAGAAGGGATAAATAAATAAAGTAACCCACTTCAATCCGCAGAGCAAATACTGATTGTTCCAAATGTTCTATTTTAGTTGACTTGAAATGAAAAGGCTGTCAATAATGGCGGCCATTCTATTTTTATTTACTTTAGGTAAGTAACTTTCATCCCAACGTGAAGAAAATGTAACCCAAAAGTTGTGCGAATATTGGGTTACAAAGACATTAGAGAATCAGTCAAAATTAATTGATATTATCAGATAAAAAAAATTTTTTTTCGTTGAATTGCTTTCAGAAGCTTTTTACATTAGAAGCAAATCAAATCATTCGTGCGTTGTCGTGCTCGTAGCATCATGCACATTTATAACATAACTAACTTCTAACGTAACTAGTAATAAATATTAATTTAATTAAAATTTATGTCCTAAACATTTTATTTCTAAACCTATAAAAAAAAAACCTCCAAAGATTGCCATACTTTTTGTAGAAACGCAACCAGTCATAAGTTAGAATAAAAAAAAAACGATAGTAGAAGACGTTGCCAGAACAATTATTTGATTTTAGAACGCTTCAATAAAAGTGTCGTTCGAATTTTGAATGACGCGTCAATTCACTGGCAGTGACGCGCGATCACAGACTGTTTCTATTCTATTGACATTTCAAGATGTCTGTTTTTTACTTGCAATAAAAAATATTTAAAAAGTGAGAAATAAGTGGATATTTGGTGATTTACTGTAATAATGTGATTCCTAGACCCAGTAAGTCCTTGTGAAAGTGAATGTGAGATGGATGGACTTTAAATACACGTGAACCCTCTGAGCGAAGCACCAAGTAAGTGTGAATTGATATTTTAATTTTGTAGGTAGGTAGGTACCTATGCCAGAATGGTTTTCGCAAAGATATTAAAATTTTTGAAAGGGCATTTAAAAGCTCCTTAAGGGAAAATCTATTTTTTTACACATTCTTCTTCTTCCTCGGTCCCTCACTGATGAGGATCGCGACCACATATAATGTTCCTCCACAGACTGCGGTCATAAGCTGGTGTGAGTGTGTGTTTTTTTTACAATGCTTTGACTAAAAACGTCAACGTACCTACTTAACTCCGAAGAGAGCAATCATATTCCCTCTTTTCTACGTGTAGAATATCGATCGAGGCTTATTTAAACTTTAAAGAACACTAGCTTATGTATGCGGCTTCAACCGCGTGAAAATTATAAAAAAAAACTCTTAAAACTAATTTATTTTGGCAAGTAGGTTTTTAAAAAGCACTTTTACACGTCCCAATATTAACCCTACCACTGCTTCGGGACAGTAAATGGGCCAGTGCTGAGACGAACCAGCGCAAGAAACTCATTAACTATTGTAAGCGTCTTTTTCAAGGGTTTACAGTTTACACTCTTTAAAATCCTACATACCTAGTTATAAATAGTGATGCGAGCTAGGCAGTTAAACATACCAAACATTTTTATCTTTTATTCAATCACTAGCTTTCCGCCCGCGGCTTCGCCCGCGTTGAATTTTGTTTGTCATAGAAAAACTTTATCGCGCGCGTACCTGTTTCAAAAACCGGGATAAAAACTATCCTATGTCCTTTCCCGGGACTCAAACTATCTCTATGCCAAATTTCATCAATATCGCTTCAGTGGTTTAGGCGTGAACAGACTGAACCGGACGGATACGACCTGCAAGCTTTCAAGAGGAGAGCGTATCTTTACCTTAAAGGCCGGCAACGCACCTGTAACGCCCCTGGGTCTGCGGGTGTCTATGGGCGACGGTAATCACTTACCATCAGGTGATCCGTCTGCTCGTTTGCCTCCTGTCACATAAAAAAAAAAAAAAAAAAAAACAGACAGAGTAACTTTCGCATTTATAATATTACTATAGATATACCTACCTATCAGTGAAGTTACTGTACGCTCGTATAATACAACCACACGCCACTAACCGACCGATCCTGTTGACATTATTAAACTTTGAACGCGTTGATTAAATACTTGCCGGTTTGCGCGCGGAATATCGAATCACCCTGTATGTAAGCTCGAAGCATGCAGCGTTATACAGGGTGATTATATTACGCTGCATGCTTTGAGCTTTATTACCCTACACGATGAAGGTTAGGTATTTAGTCGGGAATTATGCGAACGTGTTTTGAATCAAGCACTAATCTCTCCTCTCTTAAGGACTTATTTAAAAAATCGTTTTAGCATCATTTAATCTCTACTGCAGGAAGACGCTCTCTAATTTATTTGACTCGTATGAAAACAAAACGCCTGTTATGTGTTACTATAGGGGTCACTTAAAAATTAGGGATTGATGGTGAAAACGAGCATTAGGTACCTAAATTACGCCAGGAGGCGAATTCAAATACCTAATTACCACAAAATTGTCTCTTCATATTGAAATCACATTATACAGAAAAATACTACACTAATACTTGATTTTGCCCTCGACTTTTCTCGCGCGAGTTTCAGAAAGTCCATAATATCTTGCTTGTGTTCCTCTTACAAAAAGCCGGGATAAAAACTATCCAATGTTTTCCATGGGTCACTAATCGTTTCAATAAAATTGTTTTAGTGGTTCAAACGTGAAAAAGGTAGCAAGCTACGCTACCTATAGATCAACATGGAAATTATTGGGGGAGGCCTATGTTCAGCAGTGGACGTCCTATGGCGAAATGATGATAGTGAAACGTGAAAGAGTAACAAACATTCATCCAATCTATTTTCACAAACGTATACGAGTAATATCAGTAGTAAGAGACCGTCATGTCCCTTTTCATTTTATTGACAAAGTTATACAGAAATAGAGTACATTATTACCTAAAACGATATGATATCCTGTACTTAAAAGGTCCAATAAAACATATTTACAACCCAATTTACGCAATCGATGATGTAATAGCTGACAGAAATGTATAATTATGTATTTATCCTACAACGATCAATATATTACAAATCTCGTATTATTATGCTTCCCAGACACGCGAGCTATATTTTTTGTGTTATTACATGTTGTTCGAACGGACTTAATTGGTTTTTACTGATTTACAGTTGGATACGGGGTTTTTACTTAATTTATTATGGTAATATTAATGAACATAATTTTTATCTTATCTTACCTATTAAGATTTGTAGTGATTTTCTCCTTGTTTGTTCATTCATTTCAGCCAAATGAAACGTCCACTGCTGGACAATGGCCTCTCCTAAGGATTTCTATAACGACCGTTCTCTACAACTTAGAAGAAATGTGAATGTAGTAGTGAGAAGTAGTTAGTCCCCAGTCACCCACAAGGTAGCGGAAAGGCGCTGGATGCAGGCCGCCACTGACCGGCCATTGTGGAAATCATTGGAGGAGGCCTATGTTCAGCAGTGGACGTCCTGTGGCTGAAATGATGATGATGATGATGATAGATTCATCAGAGTTTTAAGCTTCAATTTGTAACTATTTTATAAGTCGCACGTATTTGAAGCCTTGGACAAAACCTAATAATAAGTAAATACGTTCGTAAATTCTTCTTCTTTTCGTGTCGACAACAAACCTACACAGTGTCAGCCCAAAACTCCGCCACAAGAGTGGCGTTGTCAGTAGCACTCATCAAATCCTCCTGAGTGCAGTTGCTTGGGCACTCAGGGCATGACATCAGGCACAGAATAAGTAATAGTACAGGTACAGAAGGATTACTCCGCAAGACGATTTAAATAAATGCGAGTCTTGCTACGACGCGATACAGTGGAATTCAGCTCGCACAGCACTACGTACCTACAATTTTATTCACCTACAAGTTTTGTCTCTTTTTATCGCGTGTCTCTGAACTCTTCTTACGCTGTTAGGGTTGCTGTCTAGTAGTGTCTAGTAAAAAAATAATTAACATACTTATTTGTAATGAGGTACGTATGTAGGTAAGTACGCATTCATTATGGAAAACCTTGGGAGAGGCCTTTGTCCAGCAGTGGACGTCATTAATTTGCTGAAACGAACGAACGCATTCTGAGCAGTAGTCATGGTAGGTTAGGTTCCTATACTATCCTAAGAATTATTGATCACCTACATGGCCAACATACCTTTCAGCATCTTTGGGAAGCGAAAAAAGAGATAAATCCGGTAGATTTCTTTTCGAATTTAAACACCCGAACGCCGCACAATAATATTTATTTCTCTTTATGTCCATTTTGTAATAATACTTCGATCATAGAATTAGGTACTACAACGCACGCCAGCGTCCTGACGGGCGCGCGCGTGACACTCGACTGATATAATACCCGCCGGCGGGGCGCTTCGCTGTAGGTAATTATCGGATGTACCGCGCGGAGTGAGCCAGGCCTGCATCAGGTGCTTCATCGACTGGGGAACAAAACCGCACTTGCACTCCATGTTTAAGCCATCCAAGAATCCCCACCTGACCAGATTGTCCTTACTACGGCCAACCTGCGTCCGAAGTCTATTTAAAGACTTCCAGGTAAGCCAGGGGAGCTCATGTCCAGATGGAGGACTCTCAAACATAGGGACAAAAGGGCAGGGGATATCAGCTCTCTCGCGCCATATCGTACGCCATTCGTAAATTCATTACAAATATTAATATACCTCCTTCTCTGCACACATCCACTCCACATTTTATGGCTTTGGATTTAAGATAAAGTCATTAAAGCGCTTTTAGGAACACTCCAACGTAGACTGTCTTTATTCTCAGAGCATTTTGTCATAAAGACGCCATAAACGTTTTATGGGCTAGACAATGGCTATGCATCGTATAATCTAGTGCAGCTTATAGCTATTTGTGAGGTTTTAGCACTAATATCCGAGCTCAGGTGTTGTTCTAATATGCCTTTTATACAGCTTTTAGTCGGCAGAGTACCACTTCCACTCTTCCCGTGGATGTTATAAAGGGGGTCAACCCACAAGGTGGACCGACGACCTCATTATGTTGCCAGATGCTGGAGGCAGGTCGCTACCAACTATGTACCAAATCATTGGGGGAGGTCTTGTTCAGTCGTGGACGTCCTGTGGCTGAAATGATGATGATGATGAAGGGTTCACGCGCTGTCATCGCCTTTCGCGCGGTGTCAATCGCAAGGCGAGGTTTACGTTTCGGTGCCGATTGTGTGCGTTGCAGTATGGAGTTTCTTCCAAAGAATACTGACCGCCTCGAATTGATGCGGTTACGATCCCTTTCCGGGTTGAATAGTGTGCTAGGTCATTTAATGATTCGACGATGACGCCGGTATCACACCTCTACTCCCCTGCAAATTATAGTAACAAGGAAACAATTTCAATATGTTACATCTCTGCATTAATTTTACCATATTAGGGACATGTAGCATAGTGAACGCTGAAATGTGAATTGAAATAGTTTCACTGACATAATTTTGTAGCGGAATCTGTATACGCTATAGTTCTAGCACTTAACTCAGTCATTGGCTGAGGTATGAGGGCGGCACGGGAGGGGTGACATATGTAAACATATTGTGACATAACAAAGCATATCATTCTGAAGGAGTTCGAGACTATATTGATGACAAGGATGCGTGGTTAGTTCAGTCTGCACATATTTGATGTACTTAAATTTGACTATTCTTACCGTTAGATAATTCCTGGCAATAAGTGGTGACTGAGTTTGTTCCGGCGTTTCTTCTCAGCACTTGCCATAATATGTTTGTCTCGAAGCGCTGGTAGGGCCCAAAAGATAAGGAGACATGTAAAGTGCCCCATAAGGGCTACCTTTTCTTTTTTAATTATTTTCTATTGACGTTCATAAGTGCCACTTGTGGTATAAACTGAATAAATATTTTTGATTTTGATTTTGTAAACACTCGCTGAAGTTTGACGGTACAAAAACACCCCGTGCCGCTCCCATACCTCAGGAATTGACTGAGTTAAGTATACAATATATCTATAGTATACAACAGTTGTAGTGAGGAGAATGTGAGTTCGGAATGTCCTATCCCAAAATTTTCACGTCAGTTCCTCTAGAAATTGTAAAATTCGTTAGGAATAAGCTGTCGAGCTAAAGGTAGGTAATTTGCTAACAATATCCCATCGTATCGTACCGGAAGACGTAGAGTGAGCAGGGCCTCTACTAGGTGGACCGACGATCTGATGAAGGTCGCGGGAAGTACTTGGATGCGGGCAGCGCATGACCGGTCTTTAGAAAATCCGTGAACGTCATTAGGCTGAAACGAACGAATGAACGATTCCATCGTATGAAGTAAATGTCATTATCCTTAAACACAATTAGCTTTGTCTAAATCTACGACCTAGACTATTCATCATCATCATCATCATCTCAGCCATAGGACGTCCACTGCTGAACATAGGCCTCCCCCAATACTTTCCATGTTGCCCGGTTGGTAGCGTCCAGCGCCTTCCTGCTACCTTTATGATGTCGTCGGTCCACCTTATGGGTAGACGTCCTACGCAGCGTTTTCCGGTACGCGGCCTCCACTCCAGAAGAACCTTGCTGCCCCATCGGGCGTCAGTTCTGCGTACTATGTGCCCTGCCCATTGCTACTTTAGCTTGCTAATCCGTCGGGCTATGTCAGCGACTTTAGTTCGTTTACGGATCTCCTCATTTCTGATTCGATCTCGTAAAGAAACACCGAGCATAGCCCTCTCCATAGCGCGCTGTGCAACTTTGAGCTTCTGTATAGGCTATTCAATTTGCCAAAATATCTTTGCGTAAACAAACATTCCATAGGCCCTAGACAATCGCAATGCCAACAAGAATTCAACTAATTGTCAAGAATTAAACAAATTGGGCCAACATAAAATAATTGGTGCCATTGAAAACGTCCTCAGTCAAATTTCATGACAAAGAAACAAATTAATTAATTTCTCCAGTCATTTGATATCTTGGATGGGAGTGCTGACAAATTTTGATATTGATTTTTGGGATTTAAAGCCTCCGGCTCGTCATCAACGTTTGTAGCATTATAATGATGAAGCACCTATTTCATTTGTCGTTTTAGTCAAAAGATATCCACTGCTGGACAAATTAAATGCCTCCAAGGATTTCCACAGCGACCGGCCCTGCCCTGCCCGCATCCAGGTGCTTTTGTGTTATCTTCACTAGATCATCGGTCCACCTAGTGAGAGGCCCGTGGTTGCCACTCGAGATTTTCTGCCCTACTGCACTTCGAAGAGCTATGTGCTGCGCCCATTGTCACTTATTTGGCAAATTAATAGATCGAAATAATAGACGTACATTCAACGTAGATTCATGATGGCTACCTATTACCATAATTCAAAACATGAGATATTACCCCTTAGTGTCCCGTAGCGTCCCATAGCTTTGGCTATCCTTCCTTCCCTTTCTTCCCTAGTGGCGGATTTACACTGCGCGGAAATGCGCGGAAGTGCGAGTCAAGTCAAAAAAACAGTGGGGTGGGGATGAAAAATGAAAGATACTTGGCTAATTTCCTCGCAGTGTAAATGTGCCTTAGGACTTTGGGTACGAATACTTGCAAAAGTACTTCAGTGTGTAGCATATTTCGGTATAACGTTAACGTAAGAATTTATTTGTCACGACAATACGAACTCAAGATGGACGAATGAATAGTGTGTGTGTACAGTCGATATCAAATATTTTTTTTGTAGAATCTTTTTTAATGGGACAGACGGTAAATGATTACCGCCGCCCTTAGTCATTTGCACCCCGGGGGAGTTATAAATGCGTTGTTGACCTTTAAGGTATGAGTAACTTCACTCTCTTCTTGAAAGATTGTAGGTCGTATCGGTCCGGAAATACCGCAGACGACAGTTCAGTGAACAGTTTAGTTTTTTTATTATTTTTTTATTAGGGACAACAAACAATTGTACAAACGGTTTTACAAACGGTTTTACAAAAAGTCTTACAGATATATCTTAAATAAATGCACAACCAGCACCGTTATCCACGAAAATAACAAATAGAACAGCTACTAAGGTCGCACACGTTTGAAGAAATTATAGTTATATAGTTAAATAGTTGTAGTTGTAGTTTTATTCTAATAATTATAGTTAAATTATCAATGTGCGAAAAACATATGTGTAAAATATAATTATTAATGTGCGGGGCGGGAAGTTTCTAGAGAATCACAAATGTTACAAGTGTTTAGATTGATGTATAATATCTATTTTTGACAATGTCGTACTTTTTCGGAAAGAACTAGAGGAAACTGAACGAAAGAGAGTTATTCATGAGCATTTTTTAAAACAGAGAATACCTACTTACATAATCTTTTACTGTAAACGTGGAGTAACAAATTATTTTCAAAAAATGTAAATAATAGAATTTGACGAGCGTGTGACTAAATCCCTCAAAACCTAATACATAGAAAAGATTTAGGCTTTCATGAATATATGATTGATTGATTTTAAAGCAATGAGCAAAAAATCGCTTTGCGTGGGTTGCTAATAAATCTGTCGTTTGTAAGTAAATACGCGTTGGATTGACGTTATTGTACAGTTAAAAACCAGTTATTTCAGCTTCAGTTCTGTTTAATATATCAACGGTGATTGATGATAAATAAATATTGTTTTGATTACTTTTGAATAGACTGTTTTGAAGTGTGACATGGGACGGTCTGGTGAGAGAATTGGCTTTGTCATCTAAATATTTCTGGGTTCAATTCTCAAAGTATAAAACCTCTCTGAGCATTTTGTCGCGGGTCTAATTAAAAATTGCAGCCTAAACTCATACAAATTCTTACTAATATTATAAATGCGAAGGATTGTATGGATGTCTGGATGTATGGATGTTAACATGTTTGTTACTCTTTCACGCGAAAACTACTGAACGGATTTTGATGAAACTTTACAGTATTATTGTTTATAACCTAGAATAACATGGGTTATATTTTATGACGATCTGTGACCAACTAAATTTCACGCGGGTGAAGCCGCGGGCAAAAGCTAGTAGTAGATAAATTGATTCAATACATCAGAGACACGTTAAACTGTGGGTCCCATTGGCTATTAACCAATGTCAAAGGCCAATGGTAGCCCATACATTCTGACAAGTTTGTGACGTATTGGCATACGGCAGCCATAGGTCTACTTGTATTTTAGTTCAGTTTGTGTAAAATTAGTCGTCATTTCAGCCAAAAAACGTCCTCAGCTAGACAAAAGACTCCCTCAAGGAGTTCCACAATGAGTTTTAGTGAGTAGGTCCTGCACATCTAGAGGAGAGCCTCATATAAGAGCCCCTGATGAAAAAAGTAGTTGAACAACGACCGGTCCCTCGCAGCATCCAGGTGCTTCCCGACCTTTACTAGATCGTCGACCTACCAAGTGACAGGCCTGCCTATATGTATTTGTATGTATTACATTACTCTATTACTACATTAGTACCTACTATGTATATGAGTAGCTCTAAGACTGCTTAACTAGGACAATAGGAAGCGAAGAAAGAAATAATAATTGGTTCGTTCGTATAAGCCGAAAGACGTCCACTGCTGGACAAAGGCCTCCCACAAGGATTTCCACAAAGACCGGTCCTGCGCCGCTCGCATCCAGGCACTTCCCGCGACCTTCACCAGATCGTCAATCCAACTAGTGGGAGGCATGCCCACGCTACGTCTTCCGGCTCGTGGTTGTTTAATCATAATTAGCGTTTTTCTTTGATTAGAACAGCAACTCTGTGAATAATGAATGGAAAACTTTTTCTACTCCTTTTCAGTATTTGTCATCGCTAGGCAATAAACTAATCTGAAAATGGACCAGACGTTTTGACAATTTTTCTGCCTTACAGTAGCGGAAAATGTTGTTTGAAGAAAACACATATGGCATTTCATACCTACTCAATTTACGATAAATAAATATTATTTTCCTCACTTTTGTACAGGTCGGATTTGACAGGTATGGGACGGTCATGAGGTAGTTGGGATTCCTTATTAATAGGTACTGGGTTTTATTCTCGGCTGGGATGAGAAAGTGTAAAACCACTTTGTGTATTTGTTGCCAGTGCCATATTAGCCACCTACTCGACTTCATATAGTAGCAAAGAAATGGCAGATTGAAAAACGAGGATTGTGCTTTTTAGCATTCCTTGGCACTACATCATCATCATCAACAACCCTTTACAGTCCACTGCTGGACTATGAGCCTCCTCCACTATAGTGGAGGGTTTTGCCATAATCTCCTCGCTTGGCAGGCGGGTTGGAGATCGCAGTTTAAAAGATTAATGTTTATCAGAGAGCGTTGCTGCCTGTTCTCTGTTAAATGTGGCCACAACCTAACTTGCAGGAATTATACTCGTATCTTTTAATGTAAATAAATAAACTCCTTCCCAGCTGGGAGTATAGCTCAAATCCTCCATAATGCCTCTGGTATTAGAGAGTCGTGCTCCTGCAGTAGAGATAAAAAGACTTTCTGATGATGATGATGATGAAATAAATTAATAAAGTCAACGAAGTCGCTTCCACCCGTGGCCTGATCATCACTTACCATCAGGTGAGATACAGGCCAAGAGCTTCCTCGTTGAGGATAAAAAAAAAATAAACAAACTAGCGACCCGCCCCGGCTTCGCATCGGTGCTAAGTATACATATAAACCTTCATTAAATAACCCTCCTTCTGGCGCAGTCGGGTAAAAAAACCGTATCAAAATCCGTTGCGTAGCTAAGCTAAGCATACATAGGGACAGACAGCCAAAAGCTACTTTGTTTTATACTATGAATGAATGAAGCTTTTTTGCCTTAAATTGGTAATTGAATTTCAGACAAAGCTTATCTCAGGTTTTCACGTATTCTAAGGAAATACACAATTTTCTATTCAAATATTTGTCCCAGGACCGTAATTTACATCGCCTCTGATAGAAAACGATGTCAAAGCAATGTTATTTTCATCGTAATAAAACAAAATTACTTCAATAAATTGTCTACAAAATTTTGATGAAAATATTCATGAAAGACGTTTGAATTGGCACCTTCTTTTGTCGAATTCGTCTGAATTGACGCCTTCATTTGTTTTTATAATGAAGTGAATGAAAATAACATTAATTCAATATTGATTATTCATTGTCTCTTCGGATTATCTGAGATCGCTCCCTAAAGACAAGTCCGCCTAAATTGTCTTTTTAAGTTAATGTGTTTGTTCTGATTTTATCGGTTTTGTGTTTAAATAAAGTATCTGTTAGTTCGCAAGTTTTACCTAGGAGCTCTACTTAATTTGGAGTTTATTTAATTAAAACTTTAATCCCTACTAATATTATAAATGCGAAAGTACTCTGTCTGTCTTGCTTTCACGCCTAAACCACTGAACCGATTTTGACGAAATTTGGCATAAAGGTAGTTTGAGTCCCGAGAAAGGACATAGGATAGTTTTTATCTCGGTTTTTGAAACAGGGACGCGCGCGATCAAGTTTTTCTGTGACAGACAAAATTCCACGCGGCGAAGCCGCGGGCGGAAAGCTAGTGCCAAATAAATTTCAACAAAAGGCGAACTTAATGCAATAAAGCATTCTCGACCAATTCCAGAAGTTCAGAAGTTATCTGAAATAAGTATGACAGATGGTTTAATTTATTTGTTTAATACCTTTATTGGGATAAAGCCCAGAGGTGGGAAAGAGATATTCAGCCGAATTTGGTCTGAGATATAAAAAAAAAACTTTGTGTCCAGTATCCGATGATTCAATTGAATGGAAAACCTATAGTTTTATAAAGTCTTACCTCATAAAAATTCTTACAACTCATAAATAAAAATCTAAATTAAAAGGCTCGGCATGAGATATAAGTGGTAATAGTGTCTTCCTTTTTGAAGTTGTTAAACTAGTTAACTATTATCGAGATATTGATCAAACTATTAAAACTTATTAGAGTTTTGAGCAGTTTGATTAGAGGTGAACTTGTAATGTGTTTGTGTATTAGTAAACTAGTACTTTACGGAAATATTATGTTTTCATTAAGTTACTGAGGTATTCAATTTCTTTTTTGGCTTTACACGAATTTATTTGGTATGATTCAAATCGCCTATCGCACATTTCTTGACTTGTAGGTTACATTATTATTTCGATCAAAATTTAAAAAAATATGAATTGAATGTATCAATAAAAATGGTCTGTGTAAAATTAATTACATTAATTTTTAACAGTAATACCTAGTTAGTAAAAAGTTGACAAAATTCAATAAAAAACTGAAATTTTATTAATGAAATGACTTATTTATACATGCATCTTTACGAGTATTTATACAATCATAAAAAAATATAAATAAGCCTTATAATTCAAAGTAGTAAAACAGCAAATAAAAAGTTTGAATAGTAAACTTTTAATAACTTACCCTCGTCCAATCCAAACGCGCTGCTAACATTTCCCCGCACTATTATATTGTACGTTGGGTGATCAGACAGAAACAATGCCACTTTTTACATAACAATAATCACTCGAGTCAGAATCCTTCTATGTAACATACATCCATTGTTACAATACACGCGAACGGACTGTTACACGAACCGTAGTCTGTCTACGAGGAAGACTACGAGCGAACTGCCGTAGAAAGCCACAATGCTACGAAGCGACGGTTTGAGCTTTCGTAGCAAGTTACCCCTCTCTTTCGTACGTATACGGAAATGTATATCGTTCTCGTTCTCACATCTGAAATGGAGAGAACGCCGGATTTTGTTTGGCAAACGCTTCACTGGGTGGTTTTGGGTATTTCTTCCCATGTAGATTGGAGGTGCGAAAGGGTTTGCCAAAGCGCCCTTAATAGATGTTACCATATAATAAATATGTATTAGGATCGGAATCTATCTTTTTTGGTTATACTCGTATTGCGTGAGTTTGTATGGAATAACTACATAATATTTTTTTATGTGACAGCAGGCAAACGAGCAGACTGAATTGATGAATCATTTTGTTATCTTATCTTATCTTATTTAGGGCCGCGCATGAGCGCAGTGCACGTCGACCCATTGGGATCTTTTGTGCTTCCCTATACCTTTATCCCCCCTCATCCGCAAAGATCCTATCCATATAGTGGATTAAGAGCTTTGGTGAGAAGGACCTATATTCTTCTGGTGTCGGATAAGCCGACCCCAGGAGACCCATTCTAGTTCTAGCTAGCGCGTCACATTCGCACAGTAGGTGTTTCATGGACTCCGCATGTTCTCCACATGCTCGACAGCTGTCATCCGTAGTTAGGCCCATTTTGTGGAGCATGTGGTTTGTAGTGTAGTGTCCTGTCAGCGCACCCGTGATCACTCGGGCTTGCCTTCTGTTTCCATTGAGTATGAGCTTTTCCCATGATCTTGTGTTTCCAACTAGGAATAGTTTGGAGTGGCTCATACCGTTGGAGCTTTCCCATTCAGCTCTGTGCTTCCTGGATATATATTGCCTCATGGCCATGTGTAAAGTGCTCATAGATAAGGGCACTATCGGCTCTGGCCCAATAGGTGCCGCCTCTGACCCTTGTCTCGCTAGACTGTCGGCTCTCTCATTGCCTTCGATTCCAGTATGTCCAGGTACCCACATGAGGGTCACCCTGTTGTGCCTTCCAAGTTTATTCAGTGCCAAGATTGCCTCCAGAACGAGTCTGGATCCAACCCTCACTGAGGCAATGGCTTTGAGTGCTGCCTGACTGTCACTTAATATGTAAATGTCACGCTTTTTATGCGCCTGTTCTATATTCCTTACTGCGCACATGATTATAGCATAGGTTTCAGCTTGAAACACTGTTGCAAACCTCCCTAAGCTTTCACTGTGCTCAGATTGTTTGGAGTAGACGCCCGCTCCTGTTCCTGAGTTCATCTTGGAGCCGTCAGTATACCAGATCAGGCTGTCTTGTTGACGTTTTAGTCCTCTTTTCCAGTCTTCCCTTGTTGGTATAGACACTTTGAAATCCTTGCTAAACATGTACCTAGGCTGCATTGTATCACAACCCATGTCCATTATTGCATCTAATTGAGGATCGCTCCCCATCCTTGTGTGCTTGGTGCAAGGTTTGGATGTACTCCAAAGTCCCGCCCCCTTCAGTCTGTGCAGCGCCTTCCTTGCATCTACTTCTAGCGCCAAGTGCAGTGGGGGCAATCCCAGAATAATTCTAGTCTGTACTCACCTTAAGACATTAAACAATGTCACATCACTGACACGAATCAAACAATCAATGCAGTGAAAGTCAAATAACAGGTGCAAGTGCAATTCAGTGAGCTTAGAAAATGGTCTCACGTAATGTAACGTTCGTTCATTAACAGTTAGTAATTACAAGTGAAAACTTAGAATTTACAGCCATTGTTGGGAAACAGTGGCATCGACAGCGTGAGTTTACGGCGTTTTGTACGCTTTCTGTTTTGATTTATTTACTAGCTTTTTCCCCTACTTTGTTCGTAAAAGTATTTATGTACAGATGAAAGAACATTAGCCTAAACTTGTAACGGCTGGTTCTCACGGAGACATCCTATTTTTTCAGGGTCCCGTTCAGTAGCATACGTGTTTTGATGTTATCCCGCAAAAATGTGTTCACATGAACACTGGGATTCAGTAGTGCAATATCCCGGAAAAAACTGGATTGCCGTGGGGACGAGCCCTAATAGGTGTGACTTTGTAATAAAAATGTATAATCAGATGTACAGGCAACTGTATTTAGGCACTTAGATATAAAGCAAGTTTAAATATGGGTCTTTTTAACCGACTTCAAAAACGGAGGAGGTTCTCAATTTGACTGTATTTTTTTTGCCTACCTCTTACAAGGAAACGAAGACGAAAAAAATTCATTTCAAGAAATATAGTCCGCTGAAAGATACACAAATTAGACAGCTGACGTTTAGTTTCAGTCTGGGTACGGAACCCTAAAAAGATTACACACATAACAATAAAATCTTAACAATATCGATTGTTTAGAGCTCTAGCTCTCTTGTCACATCATTAATGCGGTGTTCAGTATAAAAATTATACTTAAAATCCCTTTTTGGTGTTTCGGTATTCTCAAAACGTTTTCTTCTTTAATTTGTTTACTTCGAAGCTTTTATGAGAACTTCGAACTCTTCGATTTAGGGACGTTAAGTTTTATTGCCAATAACAATTGTTACGATCCGTCGTGGTTTAATTTTGTTACTCTGTTTGTGTTTTTGTTGTCTGATTTGTAAGTACAAATTGACGTGGAATTTATGTCATATCGTTCGTTCGTTTCATCCAAATGACGTCCACTGCTGGACAAAGGCCTCCTCCAAGGTTTTCCACAATGCACGGTCCTGCGCTGCCCGCAGGAGATCCGCAGGAGAACCAAAGTGACCGACATTGCTCGCAGAATTGCTAAAATCAAGTGGCAGTGGGCGGCGCACATCTGGTAGAGACGATGGCCGTTGGGGCAGAAAAGTTCTCGAGTGGCGACCACGGGCTGGAAGACGTAGCGTGGGCAGGCCTCCTACTAGGTGGACCGACGATCTGGTAAAGGTCGCGGGAAGAGTCTGGATGCGGGCAGCGCAAGACTGTGCATTATGTCATATAATTAAAGAGATTAGCGACTCCTGGCAATAATGACTGAGTTTCTTTCGCCACTTCTTCTCAGCACCAGCCCGTATGTTGTCCCGAAGTGGTGGTAGGGCAAGCTATATTTGTGACGTGTATAAGCGCCCTGGAAAGCGCCTAAATTCTGAATAAAAGATTTGATTTGATTAATTACATTTCATTCGATTTGAAGTTAAGATATAATTTTAATGGCTGACTATCACTGCTTCAAACTTACACTGGTAGACAACCTAATTTGATTGTCAAAGAGTTTAACAATCTCGTAAACTACCGGAATAACATAAAATATCATCATTAAATGTCTTCCGTTAGCTTGATATTGTGAAATTATGTACAACCTTCTATAATTTTGGTCCAACCAGTGACAGGTACTTACTAAAACATTATATTGGCGATGCGCAGTAAGTGCCTGCACTTTTGTAAACAAACAAAATTAAATTGTAAACAAAAACAATAAGCACTGTATCTGAATCCCATAAACAACTTCGGCTGGGTTGCACCATATTGCTTTAACTTTAACAAACGTCAAAAATCTGTCAAACTCCATACAAAAAAGACCGGCTATCGTCAAAATTGCGGTCAAATTAGGTGGTGCAACTCAACATTATGCTTTCTGTTTTGATGTAGGTATGTTTCTTTGTATCTTTGGTATATTGCAGTGCTATGCTTAACTGCAATTGACTGTTATTTTCGTTGCAGTCAACTGCCTAACACAATAACTCATTATTTAAACCTTTTATTCTTTTTACAAGAACTGTTTTAACCCATCAATCAACTACAAACAACAATTATGTCGCTTACAACAAAATATAACTGCAATCAATTTCGTCCGCAAATTGACGCTTAACCTGGACTTAATTGAACTGTTAAAGTTCACAGAGATTAATCCATTGCCAGAACTGTTAACTGACAGCCGAAATTGTTGAGTTAACCTTTAATTAGTTGACCGGAAGTGGCTGGTGATCACCCGGTTTTCACACCCGGCCTGACAGACCTTTGGTTATGATTTAATGACTAGGTCTGTGACTTGTGGAAAGTGGAAGTGTATGGATTGAAGGCTTAGTGTTTATAATTGTTGGTAAATATAATATGTCTAGTGTAATTTTGTTACTGTAAGAAGAAAAAAGGGTTAAGGGGTTTTTACGTGTAAAGATAGTTGCTAGAATTTTATTTTATACGATTATTGAAAGCTGTATAAAAAGTTGCTTAAAAATCACGTGAATAACAGACGACCACTTAATGAGATCGATTGTAGGATGAAATAAGAGTCTAAGAACGGTCTTTATTATTTTATACATTAATTAAAAACTAATTGAGACCAGATAACACGATTTATGTAAACAAAGTTAACGCCACTTGTCTATCTCACACAATTACATTTACAAAACTGTGTTATTTAAAACAATTAATGATAAATAAACTCAGGGTAACAATCAAAAACTCAATAATATCCTATTTAAATAAAATATAATTACTGTTTTGTTTACATAAATTATTTTACTATCTTAGTCCAAACGAAATTGGTTACCAAGAACGATATGAACACGGATGTTGTTCCTGCAATCGAGTTTTATTCTCTTGTCGTAAAAATGTTGATAAACAACTGAACTGAACTGAACAATGATTATTGCTCACTGATACATGACAACAGAAACACATGTTGTTAAAATAATTGATAAAAAACAATGACTTCTAGTATAGTATTAGACAAGTTGTCACAGCGCGTGCGCGAAAACTGGAAACATGTACACGAAAATAATGACAACGCTTTATCGGTCTTATTATGCGATTTAAGTGTTATTTATTATGGCATGTATTTAAATGATCTTTTTAAATTAGCAAAAACGGCAAATAAAAAAATCTAAATGGTCATCTATTTTAATGATTGATCCTCTTTCTTTGAGACATAAAATAAATAAAATCGATCGATATTTTAACCTCTTTTGAACTACGCAAAAAAATTTTGGGATGTGAAAATTATATCTGATCGTTACTTGTTGGTCCTCAAAAATAAAAGAAATGAGCACCAAATATTCAATATTGTGATACTTTTTTAAATAATTCGATTTGTATAAATTATTTTTTGTCTATATCAAATAATCTTCAAACTATTTATGTTATGGTACTTATCTTTATTAAGTTGTAGTCAAAGGATGGAAACTATTTAAAGGCACTTGATGTTCAAAGATTTTTTTTTTATTAAAAAAGCATACTTAACACGTTCACACTGCGTTATCGGGTCGAATTGACCTTAGGTGCTGGATGCGTTGGTGCGGGATGGATATATTCGGTCTTTTCAGTAGTACGAAAGATAAATATTGACACAGTAAATATTTGGAAAAAAAAAACTTATCAGGTCCTTACGACCCGATGTCGCACTAAAAGTAAACAAATATCGTTTAGTGCTTTTATCGTGTCTAATCGACCCATTGACAGATGACTTTGGTCACTGATCACGGTCGAGATCGGTATACTAAGAGAAAATCAACCTTGCGATTTGAAAAAAATAAAGATGTAAAAATTCAGGGATGTCAGAAGTAAGAAATTATTTTACATAGCGCCTCTAGTCCCAAACTAAGCAAAGCTTGTAATTTAAACAAACATGGCAATGTACCATTCTGCTTGCTTATTGGCCGCTAAGCCCATGGCCAACTCAGTAACCAATGACGGACGATTGTCACTCAACCACAAAGTACCGCGTAAATTAAAAGATATTTATTAATTAAAAATATTAACCAATAATATTTTTTGTTAGATCAAATATATTTTAAAGTTAAGTTATACATAGATCGAAATGTATTTATTAGGTAATCAATATTAAAAGGCAAACTTGATATAAAAATCATCAAATTAACAAAATTAAAGATCAATAACTAAAAAAGAGGATCAAATATTATTTTTGTTTACCAAATATTAAAAGAGTAGGATAAACATAAATATTATGTTACCTTTCGGTCTGCCGTTGAGGTGGCGTCCTCAGCCTGTTGCCTCCGCAACTCAGCCTTCACCCTCCTCTGGCATCCCGACCGCTTTTTGCGCCTCCTTCTCCCCTGCAGATCGCCGCCCTCCGCTGCATTAAGCGCAGTGCCACTGGTGTTACCCTGCGGCCCTAGCGCCTCACGCACATCAGGCAGTCGCTGCTCGGGTGGTGCACTGTGTGGAGCCACACTGCCAGAGCCGCCCCCCTGGTTCAGGCCGCCTTCGCTTCGCACAACGAGACCCCGTGGGTTCTCGGCGCTCCGCTTAGGTGCCCGCCCCATGTGGGGAGCATTCCCCGACGGTGCCACCCCACTCCCTGCACCTGGTGCGCCCTCCACTTCACCTTTCGGTGCCTTTATCCCTTTCGGGACCTTTGGCCCTCCCAATTTGGTCTGGCCCCTGCTGCCTCCTGCAGCTCCTCCAACACGCAATTGCTTGCCCCCCCCAGAATACGTAGGGCAGCCTGAGCGATGCTCAGGGAGGGATTCTCCAGCCTTGCTGGTACCCTCCTGGGGTAAATCACTTTTGGCTTTTGCGCTCATGTTGGTTGTTGGGGATATTTTTGAAACCCGTGATGCCTCCCCTAGCACCACTGCCACACTTTTTGCTCAGATTTTCCATCGCATGGCTTGTGGTAGCCGGTTGTGGTTATACCGCCACTGTTCGGTTGGGTCCTTTCTGTGTCCATCCAAGGCCGCCCGCGCCTCCTCAACCTCTGGTTGGTTAATGGTTATACCGCCATTGATTCGGTAGCTTAGGACTTTTGTTTCAGCAGCGGTCCCTATAAAAGTTCGCTGCTATGACTCATCTATCATCAGGTTACAGCGCTTTTTCTTGGGGGTATACCACGCCATTGGCTCCCCAGCACCCTTCAAGATGAGCTGCCCGATTTCTGCATCCCGGTGGCATCAGGCCTGCCCCCTGAGAATGGACCCTCAGGTGTGACCTAGGTGCAGGAGGTCATTCTACCATCTACCATCGTCTTTTTGATGATAGACACGCAAGGACATGACCTCGACATCCCGGCGGTACTCCGACAGAAGGTTTCCGTTACGTCTATTTCATAAGGAATTAGACCAATAGCAGGGCGGCAACCACGTGCAGGACAATCCTTCAGTCTTGCCTTGAGGATCTTCACGACCGTTGCGCTCTCCCTCAAGACCATTCGCCTCCTCACCCGCAGTGATGCGGATAAGGAAGGCCAGCATCTATACTAGACAAGCAGCAAAGCAGAAGCAAAGTGCAAGTTAGGCAACGCAACTATTAAAGCATAGACAGTGACCCGCCCCTAAAATCATTTTGTTAGTTAGATGAAGTGAAAACTGATTTATCATATTTGAAAGACAACTAGTTACGCTAATTAATAAGAAATAAACTGTTTTTGAAGTATTTCATAATTATTTATATCAACGAGACGTATTAACAAAGTTTAAAAATTAGGTTTATGCTGACGTAATAATAAAATCTAGATTGATAATCAATCTGTGCTGCTAGCACAGTATAATTGACGTTGATATAAATGAAAAAAAAAAAAATCATAAGCTCCTTTTTATTTTTAGTAGTTAGAAGTTTAGATTAATGGTTTCGCTAGGGTTTCCTCAAATTATCCTGTAAAACAAAAGAAAGCCGCCTGCACAGACAAAAACAGCACAATACGTGCCAAGCGACTATACATCTTACGCTACAACACTCTAAGGCTGGGTTGCACCACCTAACTTTGACCGTAACTATAACGATCATCATCATCAACAGCCCTTTACAGTCCACTGCTGGACTATGAGCCTCCTCCACTAAAGTAGAAGGTTTTGCCATAATACCCACGCTTGTTAGGTGGGTTGGAGATCGCAGTTTATAAGATTGATGCCGCCTTTTGTATTTATCTGTGCACTAATATTACTATTTATGTATGTTTAGAAAATATTATGTAGCTTACTATTTTATTTATTTTACCAATGGTCCGTGACCCTCACTCGGCATGGGGCACCAACACTGAATACCAGCGCCGTGGCCTTCGTCACCGTGGGCCACGGCATATGCTGAGTGGGGTCCCGTTGCAGTGGGCATCTTGTTGGTGAATGGGTGGCACTGCTCAGTTTACTCTTGTTTTTGTTTTTTCTTCTTCCATTATTATGTGCCACTGTCATGTCTATGTAATTGCCTGTATTTGTGTGATGTCCATTGTAATAAATGTATCTTTCTTTCTTTCTTTGATGTTTTTCAGAGAGCTGCCCGATCTCTGTTTGATGCGTAGTACCTAAGACGCCTCTTACGACACCCGCGGGAAGAGTAGGGATTGGTGACAAATGTATTCTACTCTGCCGTCACCACACGGCTATAACGTTAACCGGTGCTTTTTGCACAGAATTTGACAGAATTTTGACGTTTGTTAAAGCTAAAGTAAGATGGTGCAACCCAGTTTAAGACTAGGTCATCACACAGCTCATTAATTCAATGTCACTTGTATTTATAAAACATAATCGCTGCACATTGTACCAGGAAGGAGGTCAGGCATTCATGTAAAAGTCAAGAGTTTAAAGCTTGACCGTGACATCGTGAGTTAACAAAGACATGGTTTAGGACGGTGGCACACGGAGCAGTTAAAATTAGGCAGTTCGTTCGTTTCAGCCCAATGACGTCCACTGCTGGACAAAGGCCTTCCACGGGTTTTGCAATGACCTGTCCTGCGCTGCCCGCATCCAGGTGGTTTCCACGACCTAAACTAAATCCATGCAGAATGGATGTCAAAAAAATGTATTTGCATACGCTGAATAGTTAGATATTTCAACTTCTAGAGTAATTAAAAGATAATATACACGACGCATATTTTCAAACTCCAAAATTACATTTTTAACGCTTTGAGTTTACCAACGAATACCAAACCCCAGAACATCTTAGCTCTAAACAGAATCTTATGCCCGGTACTTTTCATATGAAAGTTCTTACTTATGTAAGAAGATGAGCACGGGCAACAAAAATTCTGAGAAATATTTATTTAAAACGGGTCATATTAAAATCAAATCAAAATCAAAATTATCTTTATTTGTATAGACTAATAAAATTAATACTTACAAATCGTCAAATGCTCTTAAGAAGCCTATACATCATGACTCATTCTTTTTTGCCCTACCAACCCAGAATAAAATTAATGCAATGGAATATTTCTAAAATCATTTTATGGAAACTAGATAGAGCCACTGAATATTTCATCCATCTCTTACAAAATCGCAGTTCTCAGAAACACCGACAAAAAGGCACCAAACGACATTTTATGCGACAACTACAACGCGCAACGACATGATAGCATTTCTATGCAGTCAATAGAACGAGCGATTTCGATGTCTGGCAAATATTAAGACTCGTTCTAAAGCGACCCGACTGTTCACACTCACAAATGTTTGCAAGTATGTGATTGGCTGAATTTCAATATTTGGACAGGCTTGAATCAACGAGTGCTCTTGTTAAGAATAGAATTTCGTGACTGAAAATAATCATAATGAATATTTTAAAGTTGTTTTAGAATAAAGCGCTTAGCGCTTGTGAGTCGCGAAAGCGTCACAAAGACTCAGATAGGTCATGTAGAGTGTAGGTCAACTGCTTCCATTTACCTCTGGTAAGTTCGAGAGGGTATTCCTCCTGTAGTAGAGATTAAATAATAATCTGATGATGACGATGAGCGTGAATATTCGTTGATGGTTAGTCGCTTCTCTTTTGGGCCTGTGACAACTGCCTTAGTGAGATTATGAAGAAACTGGTGTTTATGAACTGACTTAGGGGCACATCCATTCAGGTCATATAGCAGTTCATTTAATCAAAATTTAAACAAAATCCAAAACCTGACTTGATTTTCGCTGTCCGCTTCGCGTGAAATGCCCCTTAGTGAGATTACGAAGAAAATAGTATTTAAGAAGCTATGTTATCCTAAGGCATTCCAAAGCTAGAGTGGATAAACATCTAGGACAGCTCGCTCCATTACAGATATCACTGCCATCTACATCACTGCTACCATTGGATAAAATTGTAAAAGCAAGCCTGTACTACATAACCCTCTTTCTGACGCAGTCGGGTAAAAAGTAAATTTATATAACTAGTAAATGAAACATTCTGAAAATCCTTAAGTGTTTCCCAATTGATTCCGTGGAAAGAAATGGAATTCGGAACCTTACTTGCAAGTTTGACTCAACTGTAGCCTATTTTAATATTCCTAACCGCCCAACCGCTCAGTCTAGCCTCAAATAAGGCTTTGATGGACGCGCACTTACCGAGGTGGCGACTCGTCTGCTTTCTTTATGCGACATCCATTTAGCGAGCTTCCGGCTTGCTTTGTGAGCTTAAAGCTTAGGAGTGTTTAGACATGATAGATTTTGGTCTGACACATGAGTATGTGGGAATAATACATGTATGACGTAAGATAGAGAATCGGTCCTCGAGTTACAAATAACTTGCTTGTAATCGTAATAAATGCAAGTTCTTTTTGTTTTAAATTTCAATCAAAGTAGATTAAAACTGACAGACTTTCAAAACTGCACGATATAGGATCTATTTAACCTATTACATGCATCTTACTAATAGGTATTATAAATGCGAACGTCTTTGTGTGGATTTCTGGATGTTTGTTACTTTTTCACGCTTAAACTGCTAAACGGATTTTGATGAAACTTTACAGAATTATTTACAGAATAACATATAGGCTATAATTTATCGATCTGTGACAAATTAAATTTCACGCGGGTGAAACCGCGGGCAAAAAGCTAGTTTAGTATAGCAGGAAGGCGCTGTATGCAGGCCGCTAACAACCGACCTTTGAGGAAATCATTGGGGGAGGCTTATGTTCAGCAGTGGACGTCCTATGGCTTAAATGATGATGATTATGATGATGATATACTCGTATTCAGTAAAAAGCTGTTGTTTTGAAGTTACTGATAGATACTTTACATAATAAAATTAGACTAAGTTTCTTGCACTGCTTCCTCTTACCATTATTTTTATGCATATGCTTTTACAAACACTTTTACACGTCCCAGTATTAACCCTACCACTGCTTCAGGACAATAAATGGGCCAGTGCTGAGAAGAAGCCCACTTTATTGTCCTGAGTAGTTAAAAGATTTAGGAAAGTGTTCAAGCGCTTTATAAAAGCCTATTGACTTTCATAGCCTCTATACGAGGGCGGCACTGAAAATTTCGGGAATCAAGGAAGTGAAACAACATTACTATTTAAAAATATATTTATTGCTTTTTAAAGTATTCTCCGCGAAATTTGACACATTTTTCCATACACGAAACCAATCATTGAAGCAACCATTGCATTCGGAAGTTTGGGTCTCCAAAATGGCCGTTTTGTAGGCTTCCACAGCTTCTTCAGGTGATGAAAATCTCGGACCACGCAATTTATTCTTTATTTAAGGGAAAGTATAGAAATCATTGGGGCTTAGGTCGGGGCTGTACGGCGGATGGACTAATAATTCTATGTTTTCTTGCTCAAAAACTCTTTTGTTCAGTGCGCGGTGTGAGAACTCGCATTGTCGTGATGGAGGATGATGCGGCGGTTGCAGTTCTCTTTACGGAGTTCAGAAACGACCTGTGGCAAACAAATGCTAGCATACTAATCTGCATTAACCGTTCTTTGTCCCCCAAGAGGAATAGTCGCAACATGGCCGGTTTTGGAGACAAACGTGGCCACCATTTTTTTTGCAACACTCCGTGAACGAACAATTTTTGTTGGCTTTAATTCATTTTCGAACACCCAAACTCGTGACTGGTTTTTTGTTTCGGGTTCGTACGCGTATATCCATGATTCGTCACCTGATACGATGTTGTATACAGCATTTGAGGATCCTGCATGTAATCTCCCGAGAGTTCTGACGCACCAAGTAACGCGAGCCGCTTTTTGCTCTTCACAGAGCGAATGCGGTATCCATCGGGAAAACAACTTTTTTACACCTAATTGTTCATGCAAGATTATTTGTATTTGACTCATGCCAATGTCTAAAGTTGCCTGAATTTCGCGGTATATCACATGTCGATCTTCTTCAATCAGCTTACGCACAGCATCAACGTTTTCTTAGGTGACTGCAGTTTTTGGACGACCTTGACGGGGATCATCACTGAGCTTGACACGTCCACGTTGAAATTCAGGAAACCAGCGATAAATTGTGGTTTTGGATGGGGCTTCATTACCAAATGCAGAAATCATCCGGTCAACACACTGTTTTTGTGTTAAACCACTTCAAAAGTCATAATAAATCATCGCTCTTGAATTTTCTCGAGTCAATTCCATTTTCTCAACGACTAAACAAGTTTGACAAGACCTTGTGATACGACCGAGAATCTTTTTTTAAATAAATAAATGGTATACGATTTTTAAAACCCTGGAGTTTGCAATTAAATAGATTTTAATATGACTGGAACAGTGGAAATATTCCATTCCCGATACTTTTAGTGCAGCCCTCGTAACTTTTAAATTACGCAGCAGCGCCGTGATTTCCAATCACATCCCAGTTATAAGTAAAGAGGCAATCTATTCAACACATCACCCTGAACCCGAAGCAAGTGAAATATAATTTCATCGTGGACGCCTTCGAGCCTTGTTTTTTTCGTAGCCTTCGCCTTCTGTATTCATGAAAAATGCCGGTAAAGTTATGGCCCTTTACATTATAGGCTAGGTAGGCTGCATTGTCATACGTTTACTTGTAATAATGTAGAAACATTGATTGAAACGTTCGTACTCCATTTGGCGGTTTTATTAAGAAAAAGAGCGGATTTTCTAGTTAGATTGTTGTGGAAACTCTGTCCACTTTGTGATTGAAAAAAAAATCTAAAGAGATATGTAAGTAGGTATACGCTGGAGTAAAAAATGTCTGAGTTTAAATAGTGACTTAGTTTCTTGCGCTGCTTCTTCTCAGCACTGACCCATTTATTGTCCCGAAGCAGGGGTAGGGTTAATACTGGGACGTTTAAAAGTGTTTTTAAAAGCCAATTTGCAAAAATAAATGAGTTTTATGAGAAAACTTTTTGAGTGGCGACCACCGACCGGAAAACACAATGTGGGTTGGCCTGCCATTCGGCTTGGAAGATCTGATGAAGGTCGAGGGAAGCAGTGGATGCGGGCAGTACAGGACCGATGTTGTGGAAATCCTTTTTCCAGCAGTGGACGTCTATTGATACGTTACATAGAGATATCCCGTTGCAATAAACGTTTCCTTTCTTTGTAAAACTCGCGTGTACACATATTTGTATAGAGATATGACAAATATGTGCACATATTCGTCGATTATGTAGAAAGTATAAAGAATATTCGATGCTCTCTATTTGTCTACAAAATATTTGCTACGAGCTCTCACAGAGGGCAATTCGCAGTATATTTCGGATTCATTCTTTATAGTGAAACGTAAAATGTGTGACATAAATCCAATATCGAAAAAGGAAGGTGAAACACTGTTTGCCACTCGCCACAACGTCAAACATACCATATTTCATCCCCGGGCTATGGTTGTATGTAATAACTATTAAATTCAGTAGGTCCTTGAGCAGACAATTATTTTATTTTCATACTAAAAATGTGCCCACGGAAGTAGTAAATTCATCATTTTCAACATCACCATCATTTCTGCCATAGGACATCCACTGCTGAACATAGGCCTCCCCCAATGATTTCCAAAATGGCCGGTTGGTGGCGGGCTGCATCCAGCGCCTTCCCGCTACGTTTATGAGGTCGTCGGTCCACCTTGTAGGTGGATGTCCTACGCTGCGCTTTCCGATACGTGGCCTCCACTCCAAAACCTTGCTGCCCCATCGGCCGTCAGTTCTGCGTACTATATGCCCTGCCCATTGCCACTTCAGCTTACTAATCCGTTGGGCTATATCAGCGACTTTAGTTCGTTAGTCGACTTTAGTCGTTTCCAGGCACGTTAGTAACTAATAATGCCACTACTTTCTACAGCGATTGCTGTAATGCAGGGGCTCCTATAAAATTGCCAGTCTCGTGACATAAACCTCTGAGATGCGACGAGTTAATATTCATGCCTGTGTACACTGACCCGGTTTACCTGTGAGACGTACGGTTAGTGAGGATGGGCAATTTTTATCTAGCTTTATCGGAAACTTGAAAAAAAAATATTTTAGTTTTTGTGCGCTTTTGTGATTTAGTTGGTTTTAAAACTAAAAAATCTACCTATATAATTATACTAGCGACTGTCCGCGACTTTGTACGCGTAGATCCCGTTTTACTCCCTTAGTTTCGTAAAATCCTTTCTTAGCGGATGCCTACGTCATAACATCTACCTGCATGCCAAATTTCAGCCCGATCCGTCCAGTGGTTTGGGCTGTGCGTAGATAAGATCACTATGTCAGTCAGTCACCTTTGAGTTACATAGGTACATAGATTTAGAAAAGCGAAAGGTCACACATGAAATTTCAGAAACTACAAGTTCTAGGAATCTTAAATTTTGCGAGTGGGCTCCTTTTCTCATTCATTCATAGTCCAGTCAAATTAGACATGAACCCTGCATTAATTCGCATACAGCTGAAAATTGGTACGCATGTTCGGAGCACCATTATGAATTAACTGTGAAAAGTCCCCATCGATCCGACATGTGCTAAAAAAAAATTCAAGGTCAAACTTAAAACATGTAAAATTCAACCCCTAATAATGGATATGATTCAGTAGTTCTGCGAAAGTAACTCGACCTTTTCACGCTCAAACTGTCCAACCAATCGAGATACTCAGTAAAGATATAACCCGACCAGAGATACTGCATAGCATAATTATTGTAGATATCCCGGTCAAAGGGACGCGGACGATAATGTCTTTTTGTGACAGATTGAAATTTAAGCGGGTAAAGTCACTGTGAAAAGCTCTGTTGTAGTTTCTTAGAGTGACTTATAGAAATATTGTCCAAATTCAGATTAAAAAAATTATAATAAAAATAAACTTTTTTAAAAACAAGCTTTTATTCTGAATTTCGAAAGTTTGTATCGCGCATGGAATGTATTCCTCTTTTTCTCTGTTTGCGCTACAAGCTTTCGAAATTCAGAATAAAAGCTTGTTTTTAAAAAAGTTTATTTTTATTATAATTTTATTTTACACTTTTTAGTTATATCTTAATCTCAGGACCCTGGACGTTATCTAACACTAAAGCGCTCGAAAAGACAAATCCAACGAACCCAAACTCGATGAGTTTCCGCCGTTTTGTTTAGGAGTTCCTATGGCCACCTCCCGACTCCATCATCAGACCAGCTCAATGGTACCATAATATTGCATTGTCATCGGACTTACACATGTATGCAAAATTTCAGCTCAATAGGAAACCGGGAAGTGGGTCAATTTTAAGTTGCAAGATTTGACGACAGACACCAGACATGTGAAAGTAATAAAAAGCTTGTAAAAAACTTAGATGGATAACACGGGACTATTCCCACCTTTCGTTCCCACCGCTGCGATTCCTGTGTGGACCGATCTAGATGGTTAGGCCGGCAGTACATGGACCGCTTGAAGCAGTCAGGGTCGTCAGCTTCAAGCTGCGACTGCACAGTGAACTGCAGAGTTCTGTGGACATACACGAACCGCTTGAGCAGTTGCAACTGATTCGGGCGGTCGATAGCACGGTTAATTTTCATCATGCGGTCAAGCAGTCGCCAGCCATACACTGACTGCTCGAGCTGTCGACAACTCTCGCGCAGTTACCTCCGCCCACTTTCTTCATTCCACGGCGTGCGCGCTTGTGGTTTGTTGAGCAGTTAATACCAACTGCTCGAGCAGCTATTACTGGCAGCTTCAAGCTGTTGACTCTTGACTGCAAGAGCGGTCCGTGTATTGCCGGCCGTATTCATACTGGGGCTTCGTCTAAAGAAAGGAAACTAATATCATGTCATCCAATGACATCTTACAATAAGTTTTCATTAGTGTCTGACTTTATCTACTGTCAGAATGTATGGCGAAAACTTAGCCACGTAACAAAAACGTTGCGGTCTAATAATAACGATAGCCGTTGCTTTTTGCAAGGAGTTTGACAGATTTTTAACGTTTGTTAAAGTCAAAATTAGGTAGTGCAACTCAATCAAAGTGTACAAACGTGACGGCAATGTGTATCAAACACTAAACAAGTCTCGATGAAACTTTGCATATTTTATTAAAAAGTAAAAGGGTGAGCGGCCTGAGCGGTGCTCTGACGTCAGGAAGGCTTCCTATAATAACATTATGTTGAGACAAAGAACATCGAATTTTCTCCTATAAAGGTCCGAGATATATTAAAGTTTCATAAAGGAGCCATATTGTTTGCCGGCGAATATTTTGCATCGCGGGTGAAATTGAGTTCCTCGTTTTTGATGTTCGGAGAATGTTTATTATTTAATGCAAGAATGCAAATAGATTGGTAATATTTGGGATAGAACCTGATATCTGGGCCTTTTCAAGGCGAGAGTGAATAGGCACTTACAAGGCAGATTTGCTAATGAAAACAATCAACTGCCTCTGATGCAATTTTATTCCATCTCACAACCTTTTGCATACCAGGTTGAGGTGAATGCTAGAGTAAGTGGCTAGAGTTAGATCTCAAAGATATTGGCGAGCCTGTCAAAATTTCAAAAAATAATGTTCTAGGTCAACGATGCCTGCATACGAAGCGAAAGTGAATAGGCACTTACAAGGCAGGTACCACCGTAGATTGCATCTTACTTAGCATCAGGTGCGATTGCTTTCAAATACCTGAGTTGTTCTAGATTTAAAAAAGATTTAATAAGATACCTAGGCCATTACACATAAAAACCTTTATAAATATTAGAATAGACTTATGCCAGTTTTCACCATAAATCCCTAATTTTCAAGTAATCCATATTATGAAAACAAACTTCCTGTAATGTGATATACCATAGGGGTCACTTAAAATTTGATTGTGAAAACGGGCATTAGCCCTCATTTGAACCTTCGAAATCTTAAAACGGGCAATGACCCTTAACCCTAAAATATCGATATCCATTTCATATTTCAAATTTCAAATGCGACAGCCGTGGAAACTTGTGACAGATGGTGGAGACAAACGATGATAAGGGTAGCTGCATCAATCTAATGGGATACTTTAGGGTAGGTAGAAAAAGGTTGTCATTTTTGAATGGAATAAAGTAGCTTTGTCTGTGTCAGTGACATCTATAGTTTGTACCTACTGAAGAATTTAGTCCAGTTAGAAATTGATTAATAAAAAATAACATTTATCCTTGGATATTCCTACGCTATCTAGCTCAAAAATAAGCAAATTTTTTAATTTTACAACGGATTTTATTTATTGAAAACTTGCTTTCCGCCCGCGGCTTCGCCCGCGTGGAGTTTTGTTTGTTACACAAAAACATTATCGCTTCAAAAACCGGAATAAAAACTATCCTATTGTATGTCCTTTCCCGGGACGCAAACTAAGTATACCAAATTTCATCAAAATCGTTCGTGGTTCAGTGGTTTGGGCGTGAAAGCGAGACAGACACTTATAGAGTTACTTTCGCATTTATAATACTCGTATTTAGCATATTATCAGTGGTGGTGGCTAGTTACCAATGAACTAACATTCTTAATATTTTTAGTTTACCTTATACGAGTACATTATACTATGTATAGTTTTTTCTTTCTTCATTTGTATTTTCGTCTTAATAAAGATTATCTATTTTTTAAATAAACATAAGATGCTCAGCTCAATATACCAACACCTGGCTCTAAGTAATTGTAAAATTACTCTCTTGACCATTTAGCGCTAAAATAAACATATTAATTGTCAAAATAACGCCTCTTTTATACAAAAAATAGATATTATACTCGATGCATCTTTTTCACGCGGCTCATCTGTGAAAAACCTTTTACCATAAATAACAAAACTTTTGAAAAATTCTACCAAACCAAATCATACTTTATTTCCTTGTTTTAAAGATCACTTCAGTTTGATAAGCAAGGTAATACCTTTATAGCTTAACAAACTTCGTATTCCCTTTTAAACCAACGCTTTGTAAATTTGGACCCTATTTTTTAAGCCATAAGCTGCAAACGTTTTTCTTGTTTGGTATTGTATTGGCGTGTAATACCAGTCACAGTGGAAATCGGTCGATGCAGTAGGCTTAGTCAAGGTCTATTCCACTTTGATCACCTGGCTTTTATCACCCAGGTAATCAAAATGGACTCCGTCTCCAAGCGACAATTTGGTGTCCTTTGATCACCCACGGATAAGATGACCTGAGTGATCAAAGTGCAAAGTGGACTCCAGTTTAATTATTATTTTAGTTTCCATTGATCACCTATAAATAAATCACACCACCTCTGAATAGTTACATGTCATTTTATCCATGGGTGATCAAAGAACACCAAATTGTCGCTTCGAGACCACTTTGATCACCTGGGTGATCAAAGCCCGGTGATCAAATTGGAATAGACCTTAGTCAATACAGTAATGAAAATGGCTATGGTATTTATTTGTATGGCGATATCACATCAGACTAGGTTTTTTTTTTGCAAAATAGCACCCTATTACAACTATTTAAGATGCATCAGTGTATTAATTTCTTACTCTAGATTTTGACCGGTAGTGTTTAACGCAAATAATTCAAATTGTACTAATGTTTAAAAGTTTTATCTTACTTTTCATCTGTTTTCAACTTTGAACTAGGACTGCGATTATTGGTGTACACTGTAGACCACATTTTCCCGTTTATTTATTTAATTTTTCATCATCATCATCTCAGCCATAGGACGTCCACTACTGAACATAGGCTTCCCCAATGCTTTCCATGTTCCCCGGTTGGTAGCGACCTGCGTTATTTAATTTGTCACTTAAATTATTTCATTAATCTTACTCCTCCCCCGTCTAAAAAATATTTTACTCTAAAACAGTTTATAAAAGTAGTCCTACCGTTTCAATCTACACTGTGTGTTTGTAAAAGTTCATTTGTTTTTATTGGGGAGTCGGTAGATCAAGTTTTTTGTTCTTTCTTGGTCTATTGGAGAATTAGACCGGTTTGTTCAAAAGGACAACGGGATGGGAAGTTATCTTCGTTTTTTGTTCGATTAATGTAATTTGCAGTCGGAATTTTAATTACGAAACGGTATTTAAAAAACAAGTAGTTGAATTAGTGTAATTAGGTTCATTGATATGAATAGTAGGAAGTACCTAAATGAATACTTATCATTGATTTTTATTATTTCAGATACAGGACCTCAATTTATTACTGAACATGCTGTTTAGTTGGGAACTAAAACTAAAAAATAAATTATAATAGACTAATGCCCGTTTTCACCATCGGTCCCTAATTTTTAAGTGACCCCTATGGTAACACATAACATTAATTTATATAGTTTTCATCGGGGTTTTAGAATTAGGGATTGATGATGAAAACGGGCATAAGGCTGGGTTGCACCACTTTAACTTTGACAAACGTCAAAAATCTGTCAAACTCCATACAAAAAGCACCGGTTATCGTTATAGTTACGGACAAAGTTGGGTTTTACAACTCAGCCTAAGAAATACTTGTAGAGACGACATCTTAACACTTTGGCATCTTTTGGTTACAAAAGGTGTCATTTGGCAAGAAAACGATTGTAGGTACATAATAAACACAGAATCATAAGTAAAAGTAATAATGCGACGGATAGGTAAACAAACTAAGATAAAATATTATTTAAATGCGCATAATAAAAACATGGAAAAAGTTTTAAAATTACTGATGATGGAAAAGGTTACAGAATTTTAAAGTAACGACAATCATTCGGACCGAAAGTATTAAGCCAAGTTTAGATTGGAAACTCTGGTTTTTTAAATTAGAAAGTTTTTATTTAAACTTTTTTGGGTGCCCGAAACTTTTATTATTTCTATTCGACTGGGTTTTGCTGATCAGGGTGGCAATTGTTTAATAAAAAAAAAAAAAAAACCGACTCCAAAAAACCTACACTAAAAAGTAGAAAAATAATTACTAATTACCTACTTATTTATTAGGACGAATTAATATTTATGTAGGTATACCATGATTGATACTTCTGGAGTCGGTGCCAAGATTATGAAACATGTAAAGTTTGCCTGCACCGACTCCAAAAATATCAATCATGGTATACCTACCTACATAAATATTAATTCGTCCTAATAAATAAGTAGGTAATTAGTAATTATTTTTCTACTTTTTAGTGTAGGTTTTTTGGAGTCGGTTTTTTTTTATAAAATTTTACTTATTTCTTGCTTTTTAGTTAACTAATTATTACCTTGATGATTGTTACCACTGAAGGTAGGCAGTACATTGAGACCATATTCTTCATGTCTAGTGTAAATAATATTCCCTACAAAATACAGGTTACCATATAGGAAACCTAAAAAGACCTTAAACCGTCAGCCCTGAATTTTGAAAATCGGTCCACAATTGACGGAGTAATCGGTGAACATACATAGAAAAAAAAATACATACAGTCGAACATATAACCTCCTCCTTTTTTGAAGTCGGTTAAAAAGCAAAATTATTCAAAGGATTCGGATCAGTGGCTCGGAATTTCGTATTCAGATCTTTTAGACTTTGATTTAACTTTTTATATTAAAATCTTGGTCAGTGTGGGGAGAATAAAAACTCATAAAACTAATTTATTATTGCAAGCAATAAGCACTTTTACACGTCCCAGTATTAACTCTATCACTAATAGTATAGTAGTTAGTAAATGTAATAATTAATTATAGCCTGACCAGGAACATAAAAACCCTCGCCATGTTGCGGAAAACTAATGGTACTAATTTCTTTTAATGGCAACAGTAACTGAAAACTTAATTGACATGTCACCTTGCATGGCAGTCTATTGTTGTCAAAGTGTAAACAAACTTTATTTTAAATGTTTGCAATTGATTTTGTGAATTAAATTGCAAAAATATTTTTATAGTCGTGAAAGAAAAGTGGTTCACGATGTGTTAATGTATTTGTCGAAGAGAAATACTAAGGGTTCGGACAATATTTTCATTGAATAATGTTTCCGACAAAGGTTGTCAAATTGACTGACATGTTTCTCGTATAGTACAGTCCACTATGAAAATTTGCTGTAGTCTGTTTCAACTACTTATTTTAATGTTTTTTGTCACTTTCTAAGTTTTGAATTTTATGGAATTGGGAAAGAAGTACCGAGTTTGAAGGGTTCATGAGCAGACATTGCAGTTGAATATTCAAGTTCTGAATTTGATTATTGATGAATAATAAAATAAATCCTACTAGCTCGATTGATGGTTTCATTTAATTTATTTAAACCAGGTTACCTTTAATAATATTTTTCGTTAATTTATGAAAATATCAAATTAGCCCGTAATCCTGAATCCTGATACATAAATTTAGCCTATTAATTTAACACAGGTACGACTGTACTCAGTGTTGCACTATCAAATGCAACTGAAGCGCCTCTATGCCAGGGTTTTTATGTTCCTGGTCAGGCTATAACAGCTGTTATGATTCGTATTATTTACAATTCAAATTCTAATCCCTAGCATTCTTGTCTGCCATCAACTGCCAATGACCTGAAATCAAAATAATCACAAAATTTTAAACATTTAACTCGATATTTAATGATAATAATAGTTCAGACGACAATAAAAATTATCATATCAATAGTATCCACGATTTTTATTGATAGAAAACCCCAATGGGATGCTATCTAATGGATTTCTAAGAATAACGAAGGCTTGGATATTCTAAATAATATTTATTCGATGGAATGCTTAGAAAGGGATGTTGTGGGTATATTCTGAAATAGATTATTCAATAAAACATTCGATATTATGTATTAGATGCTTTTTATTGTAAGTCATTTAAGTAAGAAAAGCCCTTGATATAAGCTGGCAGATGAACAAGCTGAAGTAGAAATAGGTAGTAAATAGTTAAATAGCATGAAGTGATGGCTACTAAAAAATTTTGAGTTTGGAGATCATATTCATCTAGAAAACATTCTATATGCTTATGCTGAGTAATTTACTTTTTTTTTAATTGCTTGATGGGTTTTTGGCGGTCTCGAACCGTTCATCTTGGCGAAGAAAAGATTTGCAATGAAGAAGAGAGAATATGAGGTGTAAATGTTACAGGAAATGTATGAATTCTAGGAATTGTATACTATTCCTAGGAAATGTATACAATTCCGAAGCTATTTAGGAAATGTATAAAATATTGCTTCAGAGATTTTTTAATACGCACATATCCTAGGACATGTATACTTTTCCTAGGAATTTTATAGAATTCCAATATTGTATTAGGAAATGTATAAAACTAAGCGGCACAAGCGCGGTCGTGTGATCGGGTGCCCCTTGGTACGCCTTAAATTTCATTTAGCCAAACCACATTGGCCGATAGGTACTTTTAACTCACAACTATTATTGTTTAGCCTGAAAGTTGTTTTCACACTATTATACTTTAGCTGAAAAAAATATTTGCCTATTAGCATACCTTTCTTTCGGCATCACGGATATTACGCTGAAGTATTGGAAAACTCTAATTTTAACATCTCTTTTATTAAACTAGGCATGAAGGTTTTAGTACTCCTGTAGCTGGATAACAAAGTCTCGGTTAGGTTCGACTTGCGACATTATACATACACAGCGGCCGCGGCGCGGTAGCGCCATTTAAGTTTCGGAGAAAAAAAAGAAATCTTAATTACATTTCCGATTGCTGTTTAGGAAATGTGTAAATTTCCTAGGAAAAGTGTCTAATATAATTTACATCACACATTTCCGGGTGATTTTAGGACTTATACACAAATCCTAGGAATTGTATACAATGACGGATTTCATACATTTCCTGTAACATAAACATTAAATAGTCCTGTAAATAGATGATGCCAAAAGTAGTTGTCAGACTTTTATCTGATTAAGAATAGAATATCTAAACAAAAGGTAACGTAGGTAGGACTGACTTGTCCTGACTTGTCTTTGTTTAGCAGTGGACGTTCATTGGTTGAAACGAATTGATACGTTAATAAGTGTTTATTTCATATATTTAGATTAGTCATATTTATAAACGTCTAACGTGTCATTCTACTCGCAACATAGGCGTATCACTCTTGTGGGCTTACGCGGGTCCTTTAGTAAGGTATGGGTAAAGGCATTTTTATTTATGAAAGGTAATCGGACCATAAAGCTCAGATAGTTTCGGCAACGTTTAAAGGATTTCGCTGATTTTCGACCCTTCGCAAATGGCAGAAAGAGAAAAACATTGAATTTATAGTTAAGTGCCATTACAGATACTTTGAGAAATAAATTTTCTTTTGAAATGTAATATTTTTGCAGCATTTCTTCTATTCTATAAAACATCTATTTTGTTATACCATCTGCTATTGGTACTGGATGTGAAATTAAACGCAGCCCGTATCATGTATGAACAATAGTCCTCCAGCATCTAATAGTTATAGTTACGGTCAAAGTTAGGTGGTGCAACTCAGCCTAAGTGGTCAAAAAGTTGACAACTGACAACAAATAAAGTTGATTTTAGTTGTAACAAAGACGTGTTGCGAACTTTTTGACGCTGACAGTCAGCGTTCATCTTGTTAATTTCAATATTATTAATGGAACTTTTTGGGTCTCCAATCTATGAAACCTATGAAACGTTTTTCCTTTTTTCTAATATATCAAAACGAATACCTACAGTACGAGTTAATATGGCAAACGGTGATAATAATGTTCAGAAATGTAATTACATTTCTCGGAAAAAGCGAAGGTATAATTATATTTCGACCGTAATTACTAATTATAGAATTCATGTGGGATTCAATCTTGCTACCCTTAGGTAAGTAGGGTAGTGGGGTAAGATACAAGTATGTTCAATCTAATATCTAACTTACTTACTGATATTATAAAGCTAAAGAGTTTGTTTGTTTGCTTGAACGCGATAATCTCAGGAACTACTCGGGTTTGAAAAACTATTTTTGTGTTGGATAGACCATTTATCGAGGAAGGCTTTAGGCTATATAACATCACCCTACAGCCAATAGGGGCAGAGTAGTAAAGAAAAATGTTGCAAAAAACGGGAAATGTTATTGAAACTATTTTCATACACACAACTAGGATTCATAATAAAAATTGACCTTGCATCTACATTACCGTTTTAGTAATTTTATGATAGAGCTCTAAACTAATTATAGAACCAACTTTTATAGTCTAGCGATCACCAATTGCAATGAAAGACATCAATTTGAAAAGGATATAAATAAAACTAACAGAAAAAAATATAAGTACTCGATACTCGTGGTCTATTGAAATCATGCCTTTGAATAGTTAAATTGGTTTGTGGATTAGGATATAGTAAAATGAGAAGCCGTGGGATCTCTTTTTAATTCAAGAAACCTGTCGTTGTGTTCATTCGTTTCAGCCAAATGTTGTCAGCTGTTGAACAAAGGCCTTCCCCAAGGATTTCCACAATGATCGGTCCTGTGCTCAGGTGGACCGACGATCAGTTTGCTTACCATGAGTTAATGTTATGTGTGCTCGCTAGCGACTGCGTATAAAAATTACATTAAAATCTATGACAGATTGTACAGCGCCCTTAGCGGCTACATTCGACACCTAAAATCCTCGTAGAATTTTTTGACTCACTCGCTAGCGAGCACACCTAACGTAAACTCATGGTAAATACACTGATCGTCGGTCCACCTAGTGGAAGGATCACGTCATTACGTCCGGCTCATCACTCAACTTTTCTGTCCCAACAGTCATCATCTCTAGTAGTCCAGTCATTTCGTCCGAAAAAAAGGCAAATAAAAGAAAATGAATTTGCGCTTCTAATTTTTTAATATGTTGTAGGGATACCTAGAAAAGCTTAACTTGAGATTGTCGACCAAGCTTTCCTAGGAGCTTTCGCCGCCATCTTGGAAAACGCTTAAAATTTGTTTTTCGGCAATAACTCGGCTATCCGATGAGATTCGAAAATTTTTGTAGGACACTTTTTGTAGCTTTCTTTGTGCTCTACAATAACGCCCGAACCATTTTTAGCGTATCATGCATAGTTATCGAGATATCGATCGATAAAGTCAAAAATTTTGGACACAATTTTTGTTTTTTTCTTTTTTTTTCTTTGGGTCTTAATAAATATGAAAAATTCCGAAATAATTAAATAATTAATTAAAAAGTAAAAAGTAAAATTTAATTACTTTTAATTACTTTTTAATTACTTTTTTTAAGTAACGGCAAAGCATTTGTATTAGTTGGTTCTTGTTTTGATCCCTTGTGAGAAACTTCTCCTGGCTAACTTTTGGAGTAGTTGTCTCATCGAATGTGAACTCCGGCGATTGGTTTTTTCTCGAACGTCGTACTCTTTCCGAAGTTTTCGTTCCAGCGAGTGTCATATCAGTCGGATAACCGTCGAATATGATTGCAACCTTTCCTTCGAAGTTATGTTGTACGTATCTGACGTTAATTATTTAATTATTCCGAAATAAATTGTGTCCAAAATTTTTGACTTTATCGATCGATATCTCGATAACGACGCATGATACGCTAAAAATGGTTCGGGCGTTATTGTAGAGCACAAAGAAAGCTACAAAAAGTGTCCTACAAAAATTTTCGAGTCTCATCGGATAGCCGAGTTATTGCCGAAAAACAAATTTTACCCCTTTTTTCAACATGGCGGCGAAAGCTCCTAGGAAAGTTTGGTCGACAATCTCAAGTTAAGCTTTTCTAGATATCCCCTACAACATATTAAAAAATTAGAAGCGCAAATTCATTTTCTTTTTTGAATGTACGTAATGACTGGACTATAGGTTCACTTTGATTTTCCTGCGAATAAAGTGACAAAAGGTGCTATTTTACAACAAAATGTAACCAAAATGTTCTTTACCTTACTCTTACGGTAAATTGCGTTTACATTTCTAAGAAGTTATTTCAGAAATGGCTGAAACGGCCACAACTTACAATGAACTCGTAGATGTACGGAAACATTAAAAGGACACTGTCCCCATAAAACTTGCTGGCATAAATCATGAATGCTGAACAAAAGCACAGCCGACGTTTTTGGGAATAGACAACTTTGTGACTGGACTCCAATCTGGAAATTATAAATAACTTTAAAAAATCGAACTTGAAAATTTCGACGGGTTCATCCAGTGTCTAAGTAGCTTAGTTGGAAGAGCAGTCGCCTGGCAAGCGGAAGGTCGTGGGTTCAATTCCCGCCATAGGCAGTTCGATTTTTTCAAGTTATTTATAATTTTCAAATTAGTTTGAAATGCGACTCTTAACGCTAAAAATTAAATTAATAACTAGACTCCAATCGACAAACGCCCGTATTCGCAAACATTACTATGAGGTCTCACAGTGCGCGTGGACGCACAGGGTGACACATGATCCAATCACAGAGCTCTATTCAACGCTGTGCGTTCGATTTGCTGCTTCACATAGCAAGCATCGTTTGTGAATTCGGGCGATATACGCATTTTGCTATAAGAAAGAGATGAAGGATTTCATGTTCCTGAATGTTAGTATTTTTAATTTATTGGAAGCAGAGTAGTTACATTGATTGTCAAGCGAAATATTTACTGCAAACACTTTGACAGTTTTAAAAACTTGGCCCGTAAAACATGTAATAATGAAGAACGGTCATCTGTGACCCAGGCCCGACAGAAACGAGACATACCTCAGTTTTTTTGTCATGTCTTAATTAGTTAAATTATATATTTTTTATATTCGAAATCTATGTATAACACCAAAATATTACCCTTTGTTTTTGTTCAGGCGTTATACAAAAACTAATACCAAATGCCTATTTATCACTAAAATTGGTAAATGTATGTACCTAAATGTCTATTACAGCTGCTATTGAATGTATCTAGGTGACCTGGAGATACAGCCTGGATTATACAGGGTGGAAACGAGAAGTTACAAAATCCAAAAATTCAATGTTACCAGCTTCCATAATCTGTAACCTATTATTGGTACCATTTGAAAGAGCTCGTGAAACACTTTCAGAATCAGTAACTAGTTTTTCGATATCTTGTATAGTTTAGAAATAATCGAGTGAGATCACTTATCGTTCCATATGTATAACCACCCTGTATAATCCGGCTGTATCTCCAGGTCACCTAGATACATTCCATAGCAGCTGTAATAGACATTTAGGTACATACATTTACCAATTTTGGTGATAAATAGGCATTTTGTATTAGTTTTTGTATAACGCCTAAACAAAAACAAAGGGTAATATTTTGGTGTTATACATGGATTTCGAATATAAAAAATATATAATTTAACTAATTAAGACATGACAAAAAAACTGAGGTATGTCTCGTTTCTGTCGGGTCTGGGTTTTTTTTTGTATGGGGCGTGACCGTTCTTCTTTATGCACCAATTTACCTCAATCAATTTTGCACTTGCTGCTGAAAAAAAATTACTTTGTCGTTATTTTGAGCTAGTTTGATCTAATGATGACGTGAAATCGATCGAAACTGAGCAGTTTTTTGGTATGTTCTGTAAACTTCGCATGTGAACTTATTTGATATATCTTTCATGTGGCCTCTACTCGTCTAAGTAGTCTATGCCTTCCGGCCATCGCTCATCCGAGTGATCTATCAAACTTTCCTGTTTCGATTCATTCGCTTTGTTTTAGTGCGTGCTTCACAAATTGTTTACTTGTATTTGTTCACGGTCTATCAGAGACTGTCAATTTGCGATGACAGTTGTAATATTTTGATACTGAGTGGGTGACCTCTTTGGCAACATTTTTTTTTCCTCGTTTCTCTTCATTGTTTTTGTACTTTTTTTATTAGTTGTCAAATAAAATATTTTTCTTTCTTTCTTTCTAATAGACTGTTGTGAACAAGCCTGAAATCTAGTCCGAGGTTCGTAGATGGATAGATACTTAGGTACATTTTTATTGCACACATAAAACATACAAAAGAAATGTAAAATCTGAACAGCAAATACGTGCGGGGCCGCGTACCGGAAAATGCAGCGTGAGACATCCACTTACACGGTGGACTGACGACATCGTTATAGTAGCAGGCCAGTGCTGGACGCAAGCCGCTACCAACCGGGCAACACGGAACATGCTGTTTCATGCGCTTACAAAAGCTATACATAAACTAGCGACCCGCCCCGCTCGCATTGGTTATACGCTATGTTTTATTCAATTAATTAACCTTCCTCTTAAATCGCTCTATTTAATGCTGGAAACCGCATTAAAATCCGTTGCGTAGTTTAAAAGATCTTCGCACAGACAGCGGGAGCAAATAATTTAATTAGAACCTAATCGATGCTTATACCTCATGTCTCTTGCCACTAAGTATGATATTTCCTCGTACATTATGGTTTAGAAAGCTGGGTATATATTTTGTGGTATAATGTCTTCAATCCAAAGGTCAAAGATCATCATTAAAACTGCAAAACAGAACCAGAAGCTATCAGCATTTAACACTTAATCGAAACTTTTGGCTCTAATCTTTGGATTAAGAACCTCTTAATTAAATTTGGGATTACTGCAAATAGCCGAAGTCAACGATCTGAAGAAAATGATTATCTTAATCCCAAAAACTTGGATTGAAGTGGTCATTCACTCGAGTTGAGTCTTCATAGTTTAGGGACAAGATTTCTATTCCTTGAAAGGGCACAGACAGTGATAAAAAAGCTAAAAGGTAGCTATTAAAACTGAGTTGCACCACCTAACTTTAACGTTAACTCTGACGATAAGCGGTGCTTTTTGTATGAAGTTTGACATATTTTTGACTTTGTTAAAGTTAAAGTACGATGGTGCAACACAGCCTAAGTCTTTAAAGTACCTTTTACCTACTAGATAAGTAGATTCTCTTTATTGCATTTTACACAAAGGCTGGTTTATAGCTCGTATCTCTTCCAAGTAATCTGTAGAGAGAATGGTTTGTTTGAAATTAAAAGGGCGGTAAATAAATATAGGATCATAAATTTAATAGAAAATAGTACACATTTAAATAAAGATAGAGCTACAAGTGTTCGTTCGTTTCAGCCCAATGACGTCCACTGCTGGACAAAGGCCTCCCCAAGGTTTTCCACAATGAACGCGCTGCCCGTGTACTTGAGATTCATTTACTTTCTAAGATAAAATAAATAAAAAATAAATATCCTTGGACATTTTACACTACGCTTCTAGTCCCAAACTAAGCAAAGCTTGTACTATGGGTACTAGACAACAGATATAAACATACTTAAATACTTTTTTTTTTTAAATACATACATATTATACATAGTAACACCCAGACCCGTCACAGAAATTAAAATTCATAATTTCAATTTCTGCCCGGCCGGGAATCGAACCCGGGACCTCTCGGCATAGTAGTCCGTTTCCGAACCACTACACTAAACGGCCGACCGGATCTGAAAGTTCTAAGATAAAATAGACAAGCTATTTGGCCCTTCCCGTAAAAACTATGTACCTACCTACAAAATTGTGTTATTATTGGTACCTATTAAAGAATATCTCCTTACTATAGTAAGAAGGTGAAAATAAATTAATAAAACAAAATAAAAATAAATATAGGTACGCCATGTGAAATCGACAAAAGAATGCATTACAAAGTAAAAAAAAGACCTATGAAATTCCCACTACAAAAACACCTCAAAAACCATTCCACGAAAAACAAACTGTGTAAATGAGATCAAAACCTTTTTATCCGATAAGATATTCGATATGGAAAACATAGGAATCTTGATAAAATAACTCGCACCACAATTTTTACCTGAGGCTCTTATTACAATGTTCTCACTTTTCAAACAAGAGATTTTCCTGGTTGATGTTATTTCTTTCGCGACTTCTTAACACAACCATGATTATAATGATTTGACGTCAACATAAATAATGACGTCTTTGTAATGAGTACCTACTAATTATAACAAAGGATGATTTTGTCCTGTCCCACACATATAGGCTGGATTGCACCATCATAAAGATGATTTAAATTGAACTGTCCCACCAAACTCATTGACGGAGGGGCGCCACCATCGTTCAACTAATATAGTTTCCGACATGGCAAAAATCGAAACCAGCGATTCGGTATTGACGGAGGCGCCCCGCTGTTAATGTCACGGATAGGACAGTTCAGTATATTAAAAATAAAAATAAATAAATAAAAATTCTTTATTTCAGACAATTTTTAAAAGTCCATATTAAACGGGTTCGAAAATAAACATACACACAAACAATTATAAATTCAAAAACTTGTACCCTGTGCAGAGACGGACCATCATGGGGGTGGATAAGGCCCCGTGATCAGTCTCTGCACAAGACACTTCCATAGCGGAGATGTGTATCTGTCCGCTAGGGTCCTCAGAATGCTGTTGTGACTGGCTCGCACCCTGGTAATAAGGGATACAGATTTCTTACGTATTATGGCGCTAAACCCGTCTGTATGATAATCCGCAAACATCCCTGATGCGCTACAAAAACGAGGCAGTCTCAACAGCATCCTGAATATATTATTATATTGGACGCGCAGGGCCTCAATCGATCTTTTGGTATACCTGACCCACAGGTTTCCCGTATACATGCTCTGGCAGTATGCTTTAAAAAGTGTAACCTTTACTTGGTCTGCACAGCGGGAGAACCTGCGAGCCAACATGTTACCCCTTACCGCCAGAGCCCTGCGCTCCCTTTCAATGTCTGCATCATCCTTGAGGCCACTGGTAATAATATGTCCCAGATATTTAAATTTAGTGACACATCTTATATTGGGTCTATACTTTAATTTAAACAAACGTCAAAAATCTGACAAACTCCATTAAAATAACACTGGTTATCGTCAAAGTTAGGTGGTGCAACTCAGCATTAGTGTACGTACATGATAGTTAATGGTTCAGAACAGACTACTATGTCGAGAGGTATATATTTTTTAAGTTGTATGCCAATTTGTTGATAGTATAACTGTTTTACACACGTGAAAGTTATCGTTTGTTCCAAACAAGATTCCGTAAATAAATCCTTTACAAAAACACAAACATACTTATAAGATTTTAAACTTTCGTGTTCCATTTCAACTAAAATAGACACGGGTCTTAACGCGACGTTTATTAATGAGCCGCGAGCCGCCCAGTCTGCTTGACCCGTGTCTTACTATTTTAACACAAAACATAGTTTTCATTTCTTTATTAGTCGTTGTCATTTCACTCATCGTATCCATTTACTGTCCCTTCATACACGGGTTGCATAACATTTAGCTCCACCGGCGTCCAATCAGCAATCCATCAGCACACGTCAATTTTTCATTTAAACGGCCACATTCATCCCGTAATAGAAAAGCATCAGGGTTCAAAATTGGGTCGGTATCAGCTGCCTGCAACGGGTAAGGGGCGGTTTCGTGGATGCGATTAATAAGCTGGATTTTTAAATAAAAGTGATCTAAGAAAACGTAGAGATTTTTAGAAACTGGCTCTGTCTATTGTTATAAGATCTGTGGGTCACAACATAATCATGAGATTATGATGACAATCACGGCTATGATATTATTTGTCGCATAGCTAATAAGCTACTTACTCTTCTTTTTTTGTGTTCATAAAGTCATTGAATGTTGCTTATTTTACTGTTTCAAACGATGCGGCTTTTGATTCTCTGGCTAATTCCAATAACAAGTCAAAATTACCAAATCACACGTGTGCTATTTTAATAGCATGGCGTTAAAACGAGCGATGATAATTAATTATCTGCTCTACATAATCATTGTCATCATCAGCTTCCACTGCTCGACTTAAGCAATAGACTTGTAATTTTTTGTCTTGTCATGTGTTTTATAAAATGAAATAAATAAATAAATAGACCTCTCAAATATGCGTTATTTTCCCTGTCTTCCCTATGTCATAGCTATGCTAGCCATCTTTTTTGCCAGAAATCTTTCGCAAATCATCATTCCACGTCTGCTGCAAAGCATCCTGCACTACACTTTTCAAGTTGCATGCAAAATGAGACAAAAATAAATTTTAAAAGTATCCAACGAAACCCCACCGTACCGTGACAAAATTGGCACCACATCCGATATATCCATTTGCATCCGTGTTGCTCTAATGAAAATACACTGGATATATTTCGTCAGCGATTTTCCAACAGATAATATTGCAGGAGTTATCTTTTTGATAAAATTGTATAGTTAGTGATTTCAATACCTCTTAAATAATACTAAGTCATCATTTTATCATTACCTTAAAGCAGTCCATTCCTGGACTTAGGTCTCGCCAAAAATGCGCCAAATTTCCTGTCTTTGCCTTGTTACATCCAGCTTCTGCCAGCTTTCGCAAGACGTCACTCCACTGCTACAGATGTAAAGCACACGCTCGATAGGTGCTCTTCGAGGACTAGGCTAGGTGCTATTCGTGTGGCTCTAAGTGGAGTTCGGTAAGCAGTACCGAGCTTAATTCCAAGGCAGCTCGCAAAATTTTTATTGAAAATTTAACGACACCGCACCTTACCGTGATAAAATTGGCACCACATCCGATATATCCATTTGCATCCGTGTTGCTCCAATGCAAATACGTTGGATATATTTTGTCAGCAATTTTCCAACAGATAATATGTGTTACTGTAATTGCAGTAGTTATCTTTTTGATAATAATTAACGACAATCCATTTGGTTAATTGTAATAACTGCGTATTGCGGTGAGCTTTTGTTTTGCAGTTAAACGTGAACTAATTATGAATGCTGTTTACGTGACCAGTTATTTATGACGGATGAATTGATTTGTTAATTTTGCACTATTTGTTTGCGTACAAACGATTGGATACAAATGGATTTGATGCTGGTGTTTTACACTAGCTTTTAGCAACAGCCTCGATTTAGTGGATTTTGTCTTAAGATTAAAAGTTCTTTCATTATCATCATCATCATCTCAGCCATAGGACGTCCACTGCTGAACATAGGCCTCCCCCAATGCTTTCCATGTTGCCCGGTTGGTAGCGGCCTGCGTCCAGCGCCTTTCTGCTACCTTTATGATTATGATAAAAGTTCTTTATTTTTATCAAATACGTAAAATTAAGGTGCTTTTTACTAGAAACATGTTAGTTGAAGCTATTTTGTTTGATTTTATTATGGTAATAGCACGTTCAGTCTTGCACTGTATAATGGTTCGGAATCTAACTAGCATTTTCTTAAATTTACCAACCTTGTCTGGTCTTGATCTAAAGGAAAGTTTTAGAGAGTTCATTTTCAGATGAATGAAAATTATTGCAAATGACAATTTCTATTTATCGAAAAAACAAGCTCTCCGCTGTCTTCACGAACAATGATTCAAATTCGAATCCATCGCGGGATTAAACAAAAAGCGTCTTCGAACTCCAATATTGTTATCTGAAAGCAAAATGTACAAAATCAATACAAACTCCCTTGAGACCGGAACGTTCTATTAAAATACGTCTGTCCTATAGAATCTATATTTTACTAATATTATAAAGCTGAAGAGTTTGTTTGTTTGCTTGAACGCGCTAATCTCAGGAACTACTGGTTCGATTTGAAAATTCTCTTTGAGTTGGATTTATTGCAGAAGGCTTTTGGCTATATAACATCATCCTACAGCCAATAAAAACAGAGCAGTAAAGAGAAATGTTGCGAAAACGGAAAATTTTAATGTTATTCAAACGATTTTTACGCGTACGAAGTCGCGGGCACAACTAGTTCAATACAAATAGTTGGGTAGTTTGAAAAGGTTCTTGAGGGCATCGTTTATCATCGCCGAGGGTTACTTCGACAGTTTGGAGCCCTTTTTAAGGCAAATCTTTGGACCTCTTAACGTCACGACGACCTCAATTTGTTATAAAACTTTTGTTTCTCAAGTGTTACGATTGGTTTAATTGGGAAAGTCGACAAAAAAGTAAAAAATGGGAATTTAAGAAAAACACATTTACATATACGAGAAGGAAAAGAATTTAAGAAATAAAACACAGGTACATTTGAGTAAAGGAAAAATGCAAGCGCATCTTTTGGATGTAAATGTTTAGGCACAGTAATACATAATGCTCTAGGGCACATTTTTAGTTCTTATTAAAATATAAGTAGGTTTATCGAATCCTTTAGATTTAATTGTCTCAAACAGTGGAAAAATTTTAAACCTAATGTATCTGTAAGTCCAGCTATTACGAATCTTGCATAATTGTAAATAACGCTCTTGCGCTACTTCTTATCAGTACTGTATTACAGTATAAAACGTGTTGAAATCCTTATGATTTATTTCCTAAAAAGACCCAGGAACACGCTTTTCTATGAAAATTCTAACCAATCGTATAACTATTACCTCGTTCGTTTCAGCCGAATGCTGGACAAGGCCTCCCCCAAGGATTTCCACAAAGACCGATCCTGCGTCGCCCGCATCCATTCACCTCCAGCGACGTTCACCAGATCGCCAGTCCACGTAGTGTGAGGCCTGTTCACACCGTGTTCCGGCTCGTGGTCGCCCTTCGAGAACTTTGCAGTGTGTGTTGCCTGCCAGTGATGGTATACGGATCTGAGACGTGGTCGTTTACAATGGGCCTCATAAGAAGGCTCAAGGTGACCCAAAGGACGATGGAGCGTGCTATGCTCGGAGTTTCCCAGCGTGATCGAATCAGAAATTACTATTTAACTAATAACTAGTAATGTTTAGCATTTAATTTAACATTCAAATAGCTACAGCACTTCACACGTCCCAGCACTAATCAGCACATTTATCCCAGACAAAAGTTTCCATTCGAGTGAGCTCATCTCAAACTCGATCTCAATCGATTGAGATGATCTGAGCTCGAACGTGTTACAAAACGAACGAACACCGAATAATTGAGTCACGATTCCAATTATGGTAGCAGGGTTGTGCACACACGTTAATTAAAATATTTCGATTTGACACGGTTTTGTAAGCTGGGTCTAAAAGGATTGGACGACTGAGTATCTACTATTGGTTTATTATTTCTTGAATTTAAATTTTATTGAGGTTTTTGGGTATGAATGTACTTTCAGGTTTTCCAAATGTCATTGAAAGCTATAAAAGAGATTGTAATAGGTATCTATGTTATAAGTAAGATTTATTTATTTCAAAGACAAGATGCATTCTCCTCCAGTTAACCTCAATTTATTGAATTTAACAATATTTTTATTTTATTTATAAAGCTTGTACGTATTTTAATTTTTACTTTTTTTTTATTTAAGACAAGATACATAGACACTCATCACACATAATCAAATCATGTCAAATTTTGTGAAACGATAGTTTATGATAAAATGGAAGATTTCGCCTGAAACATAAAACATTAAAGATTTACATAATAATGGACTTTTTACCTATGATTTTAGAAACTTTTTGGATTCAGACCTTTTTTTTAAGATAACTTCTTTAAAATCTTGCTCAACCCTAGCAAATACTTGAGAATGGAGGCGAACAACGCTTTTTGCGTACAGTTTCGGTTCAACAAAGGCGGTGAAAATCGACTTCAAATACATACATATAACCTAGATATAGCTTGCATAATAAAAGGACATGAGGTAGGTACAGATGGCTCTAAAGATGTGACAGTACACTTAACGTTTTTGTTGTAAAAATCTAAAATGCCACAGTGTTTAGTTGCTATTTTTATCACAAAATCATAAAACTGCCCTATTGTACTTTTCCTCATTTTTAAATTAAAATTTAGGTAATGTGGCTGGTTGTACCTTATCATCATCATCATCATCATCAGTTCATTCAGTCTTCAATGCAGGAGCACGTTCCTCTATAATTTACCACAGGCAATTTTTTTAACTTCTAAACCTTTACGCTCTAGTCAAACGGGTTAGAGAAACTTGATGTTCGCATTATTGTCCCTTAATCCTTAGTCGGTAGTACTTGCCTGTATTGAGAAATGAACTTTCTATTTCAACTTCAAGTATTTAAGCTTACAATGCCAGCATTCACGACACAATTGTCTAAGACCAATTGTGTAAAATTCTATCAAGTAATTCCATTTGAGAATAAAACACATTTTTGTCTCGATTAGTGAAGATATTAGTACAGTCTACAATACATTAGGCATAATACATTACAAAATTGAACTTACTACAACTACAAAGATGACTTAGCATTGATGTGCAGCCGTCTGTACATTAATAAAAGCATTTTGAACAATAACAGCGAAGATCAAATCCGTACATATTTTTTTTTATAACATTGTACATTAAACAGTCGTCTCTATCAGTCGATTTTTTCTTTATTACGAGGAACTAAAATAATATAATAGAATATAGCTTAATCCGAGTTTAACTTAAAACTATCTGCGTGCTTACTCAATATTTTATTGCATCCATTACGTATTTAAAACGAGAACATTAATACGGAGCAGTAACATGGACTAAATCCGACCTTAAGAGGTAGCTGGTAGTGACTGAAGAAGAAAAGAACCTCCCCACACACTCTTCTTGCGAATGTTGTAAGAAGAGCCCAAAAGAAAAATATATTCTGGTCTCCCCAGCTAGGCTGTCGTGGGAAATCCTGTAATGGCCTCTGGTTCGTGCGGTCGGTTCTACTGGACGTATCCAGGATCTTCCCGCGACCTTCACCAGATAGTCGGTCCACCCAGTAAGAGGCCTGCCCACGCTACGTCTTCCGGCCCGTGGTTGCCATTCGAGAACTTTTCTGCCCCAGCGGCCATCGTTTTTACGAGCTATGTGCCCCGCCCACTACCACTTGATTTTAGTAATTCTGCGAGCTATGTCGGTCACTTTGGTTCTCCTGCAGCCTTTGATAAATAAAATAAATAAATAAATTAATATCCTTGGATATTTTACACTGCGCCTCTAGTCCCGAACTAAGCAAAGCTTGTACCTACTATGGGTACAGACAACGGATATAAACATACTTAAATACTTTTTTTTTGTAAATACATATATATTATAGGTACATAGTAACACCCAGACTCGTTACAGAAATTAAAATTCATCATTTCAATTTCTGCCCGGCCGGGAATCGAGCCCGGGACCTCTCGGCTTAGTAGTCCGTTCTGAACCACTACACCAAATGGCCGATATGAAATAAGAGTAACATGTTCTGCAGTAGATACTAAATGACCTGATGATGATGAATGACGACAAATTTCAAATACACGTGGAATGCCCTGCAGCACAATATCTCTGCAACCTTACTCGGCTATCATATCGTACGGGGCGTAATTTGGCATAATACCTCACTTGTACGGCCGCCCTTTAGTTAATTAATTCTGTCTCTATAACAAAGGTCCTCCATTTTGATCTTTGGACGGATTAGAGAATGGGTCCTGATTAAAAATGTAATATCTTGTCATAGGACAGGAATTTTGAGCTCTTTGGTGATATTATGTGAGTAGTTTCGTTGTTATGCTAGACCTATCTTAATGTAAAGTAATGGTAACAATAGAAACTCGATTTTGCAAAATAAATGAGCAATTAAGAAAAATCCTGTGAAAATAGTATTTACCTACCTATTTTTTATATTTTTATGTATAAACCATAAAACCGTAAAGTTTCATAAACATTTCATTTTGTGTAATAGTTTTAGTGTAAAATAGTAACAAATATTTATCTTCTTAACTTGGTGGTCTTCATGGGCCAGTGGGGCAAGGCATTTCCCAACTAAAGTGACTAAACATCTAAATAATATTACTCAAAGGTGACTGACTGACTGACTGACATAGTGATCTATCAACGCACAGCCCAAACCACTGGATGGATCGGGCTGAAATTTGGCTTGCAGGTAGATGTTATGACGTAGGCATCCACTAAAAAAGGATTTTAACGAAACTCCACCGCTAGTTCACCAATATTTCAACAAGCGTAATAATATTTACACATAGGTGTGATAATCTAATCCCAAAAGGGTACCTAAATGCCCTAACGAGGTTTAAACAAAAGATTGCTTGCTGATTACGCTGAAAAAAGTAACTAAAAGGCCTCGTAGTAATGGATACAAATTGCCCCAAACTTCCAAGTTCCTAAGATCTGTACATCAAAAATTTACCTCAATTTACTGGGTCAGTGCTTATTAGGGAACTTGGTAATTAAAACCTGTATTTATGTTAAGTAAGGCACTAAAGACAGATACTACCCGAAACTCTTAGGGTGAATACACATTGCAGCATTTGCATATAATGAAACGAGCTCATGAATTTACATTGCACGCTTAATTTTTTTGTGGGATTCAGTTGGAAAAATTACTTTCAATCTTCATTTTTTCAAAGTAGGTAATTTGATCGTGACGAAAAAAAATTATGTGTAATGATTTAGCTGTGTTTTAGCTCAACACGTTAGTTCACAAATCAACTAAGCTGCTATCCTATCTACCTTCCTACAGACGAATCTTAAAAATAAATAAGTAATCGCAAAAATGGTTGCGTTTTTATTTAAATTACATAATGCAGAATAGAAACTGCCCAGGATGTAGGTTCATCATCATCATAATTTCAGCCTTAGGACGTCCACTACTGAACATAGGCCTCCCCCAATGATTTCCACTCTTCGCACTGTTGGCAGTAGTAGTCTGTAGTAGTTTACGAGGTCGTCTGTCGGTTCATCTTGTGTGTGGACACGGTGTGGAACACTACGTATTCCGGTACGCGTACGTGGCTCTAGTCTAAAGCACATAAAGTCATGCATTTAATTTAATTCGCAAAATAATGTGCGAAAATGCGATTCCCAAAAGATAAGGAGACATGTAAAGTGCCCCATAAGGGCTACCTTTTCTTTTTTGTATTATTTACTATATTTTGACGTTCATAAGTGCCACTTGTGGTCTAAACTGAATAAATATTTTTGATTTTGATTTTTTATTTTGCGCGCTTGCGAATGCTCGCCAAACGAAAGGCAAGCATGAAGCAAAACGGAACGATTCAAAAGAAATTGTAGAAATAGCCCACTAAGAAAACTTTGAATTGAGTTCAATACAAAGCATTCTCGAGTTGATGCACTTCTAAAGATTAAATTATTATGCTTACAAATTATGCTAGTGGATTCAGCACAAAATAAAAAAGTTATTTCTGCTCTGACTGCAGTATTTCTGTACTGTATATTAAAGGTTGGGTTCCGGGCACTAAGAAAATAAAATAATCTTTCCTTGATATTGCTTTAATTTTCCTGAAAATAAGCATGGAAGTAAAATAATGATCACACACAACAGAAAAGTAATGAAAATTTTTTCACAAGGCAGGTATTTGACCGCAATCGTGGTCTGTCTTACCACTAGACCACAGAGGCGGTTGTCTAGTGTTTGTCAACCGCCTCTGTGGTCTAGTGGTAAGACCACCTGCTTCAGACGCAGAGGTCCCGAGTTCGATTCCCAGTGGGGGCAGATTTTTTTGTTCGGTTTGGTTGGTGGTAAGGCTGGTTCCAAGTCCGCCTGGCTAGCTGCCACCATCATACCTAAGTCTGTCGGCATAAAAAAACAATGTTAACAGCATTTTTGCGTTCCGACAGTTAGAGGTAAGATAGCCAGTTCCTCTGTGATTGGGGATTCCGGGTGAAGCTCGCTTCCACCTTCGGCCTGATCGTCACTTACCATCAGGTGAGATACAGGCCAAGAGCTTCCTCGTTGTGGATAAAAAAATTCGAACCTTACGCCCATGTCACATGTGACGATGGCGAAACGGCTGTGTCACATATTTTGGTTAAGATGTAGAGTTTGTTAAATTAAGTTTGTCTCTGCATGAGTTTGGCAACATTTTACATAATAATATGTTTTAGTGGTATATTGTTTTATCTTTACTAGCTAAGTCACGAGTGTCTTACCTGGGAATAGAACCCAGAGCATCGAGCCTGAGAAAGTGCATTTTTTTTCAATACGACAATGAGTCTTTTGAACTTGATATCGAATCCAGGATCTCAAATCAATAGGTATATGATGCATTTGTTCTCTAAATTATGGCAGAATCTTTAAAACTAATTTAATTTTCTTACCTCTACGGATCTCTAGCGTTTTGCATTCCCTAGTTATATTCGTACTCTCATCTTTTTGTAAGCATTGTGTACTGGAAAGTAGGGCAAATAATTAATTTATGTTTTGCCCAGAACGTTCTCTGTCCCCTGAACTCCACACATTCATATTAATTAAAAGTTCCCTTTCTTTTCTTACTTAATTAAGTTAATTAGTAACACTCTTTGTTTTCGTTGGTGAGCCTACTTGTTTCGAGAAAGTGTGTTCTGAAACTTTCCTGAAATTTCCAAATTAATTGGGAATTTTGCAGGTTTTGCTCACGAATAAAGTTTTGTGATTTTCTTGTGCTAAATTTCTTATGTAATGTTTGTAGATTGTTTCGTTTTATTAACCGTGATATTTTTAAATCAATTAAAAGTTTTGTATGAAGTTTGCTCATGAGTAAATACATAGATCCATTTAAGTAAGGTATTGCAAATTTTACATTATTGATCGTCACAAAAGTTGTCAAAATAAATAATTCTTATCAAATCACCTCCGTTATAAAACTGTTTCTTTGTTTGTCTCTTTTTTCAAGATAACTTTAAAATTAACTACACATTTTACAATTATCCCGTTAACTGACAACGGGTAAGATCTTATTAAAGACCTTAAATATTTTTTACATACACCCGTATATACAAACGATGCTTGCTTAAGTGAAGCAGCAAATCGAACGCACAGCGTTGAATAGAGCTCTGTGATTGGTTCGTGCGTGACCTTGTGCGTAAACGTACCACGCGGAATGTGAGATCTCATAGCAATGTTTGTTTACACTGCTGAGGTGAAACTGAGCTGAAAAGAATGCTGTGTATTTAATTATGTGCTCAAATGCTTGTTTTTAGTAAGTAAAAAATTCTTGTAAAAAGCCAAATTTTAATGTGTTTTTTTTTTTTCAGATAAGCAAACGAGCCTACCACCGCGTCACCTGTTGGTATGTAATCACCACCTTCTATTGATCTTTATTCGTACAACACCAGATTAATTATTTACTTGTTTGTAAGTTACTCAGGAAGTCATCTAGATCTAAACGTAAATTGCACTAAAAATAAAAACTTAAGCTTGTAAGGACTAATGGAAAACCTATTATTTTGGTCACAAATAATAACAATTAAATGCTTTTGAAAAATATGGTTATACCTAAGATGGACGAAAAATACCAAATCATCAAAATTATCATTACAATCACTACACTTACATTATTGTCCCCGGCGGGATTCGAACCAGTAACCGCTGGGCCCTATCAAATCTGTACAAGCGGAGAGCACCCACCTCTGAATGGGAGTTCATTCACCGGAGTAGGTAATCGTATCCCGAACAATGGGAATCCGATCAGCTCTTAATTAAGCTAACAATACTCGTCGCTCGTGATATGGTATTTTAATAGCCCGTTTACTAATTAATTTTCGGTCGTTGTATTAATTATCGCCATGGTTTTGATGATCGATAATATTGTGCGTGATGGTCTTGAAGTAATATAGGGGAGGATTTGACAAAATAACCAAATGACATGGTATATCAGAGAATCTTAAATAAATTAAATCAATTTTACTCGCAAGTCATCACTCAAATTTAGAGCTAGCTCGGACGTATTAGAGCCACCTAGTCTTCTAAAAGGGTCTACTAAGGTTTTTAATTATTAAAAAAACCGACTCCAAAAACATGCACTATACAATTTGTGGGTTTTCCTCGATTTCCCTAGGATCTCATCATCAGACCCTGACTTGGTGACAAAGGGACAACCTCGGTTGTATACTTACTCTGTCGAACAAAAAACATACATCGAGAACCTCCTCCTTTTTAGGGTTCCGTAGCCAAATGGCAAAAAACGGAACCCTTATAGATTCGTCATGTCTGTCTGTCCGTCCGTCCGTCTGTCCGTCCGTATGTCACAGCCATTTTTTTTCCGAAACTATAAGAGCTATACTGTTGAAACTTGGTAAGTACCTAGATGTATTCTGTGAACCGCATTAAGATTTTGATGCAAAAATAAAAAAATAATAATAAATATTGGGGGCTCTCCATACTTAGAACTGAAACTCAAAAAAAATTTTTTTATCAAACACATACGTGTGGGGTGTCTATGGATAGGTCTTTAAAAATGATATCGAGGTTTCTAAAATACTTTTTTTCTAAACCGAATAGTTTGCGTGACAGACGCTTCCAAAGTGGAAAAAAGTTGGTCCCCCCCCCTCTAACTTCTAAAATAAGAAAATGAAAAATCTAAAAAAAGCATATTATTATGATGTACATTACTATAAAAACTATCAACGAAAATTATTTTGAACGAGATCTAGTAAGTAGTTTTTTCTAATACCTCGTAAATCGTAAACCGCTTATTACCGCGTAATCTTTCTTACAAATAACTTAAATTAAATCGGTTAAAAATAGAGATTAGATCGTTCAAATGTATGTATTGATAATTTACGTATGTCAATTTGAGAGGGCGATGCCCCACAGTTTCTATAAAAATAATTTCAGGATTCATCATTCATCATCATTATTTCAGCCATACTTAGGACGTCCACTGCTGAACATAGGCCTCCACCAATGATTTCCATAATAACCGGTTGGTCGGTTTACCTTTTGGGTTTTTCAGTATTAGGAACAGTTAATTATTTGTTTAATATGAGGAAAATTATTATAAGTTTTAAAGCACCTATTCGAAATCGATGAGTACGATATTATGGGTTGTATTTTTTTCTAAACAGGTAAAAATTATTCTTACTTATTACCAAAATGTTTTTTAACTTTTTATAAGATTTTCATAATAAATTGATTCTTTTCATTAGTGCTCTTGTAAAGAAGGAAGCTGAAAAAATCCACATAATAAGACTGAAACTTTATCGATTTTTCTACAAAAAAGCTCTTAAAGTTGCCTTTTAAATGGGGTAGGACGTAGGGCTGCCCAACTTCTTTTATAGATACAATATATTTTATTGTTGTCGATACTTACGTTGTATTTTGACACCCGTATTCACAGACATTACTATGAGGTCTCACAGTGCTCGTGGACGCACAGGGTCCCAAAAACCTATTCATGAGTGACACACACATACGAACCAATTACAGAGCTCTATTCAACTGTGCGTACTTTGCATAGCGTTGCTGCTTCACTTAAGCAAGCATCGTTTGTGTATATGGGTTAATAAATATTAGTGAGCCGTAAGCGTCAGTTATGTTATCATCGCTTTTGAGATAATTGTCTCTTATTTTAGCCATTGTATTCGAAATGAAATGGGTTTGACAAGCGTTTATACAAATGGACGCATTGGTAATATTATAATATGTAATTGTTACTTAACTGAATGAATGAGTGATACGATACTATAGTCTGGTCCGTGAGCACGTATAATTTTTTCCAATGACCCCAAGCTATCCATTCTTATCGCTCGCGCGTAATTATGTTGCTATCGCGCTCGCACACTCACTGCGGGTGCCAGTCGCACCGTCGCGACAGCAATATAATTACGCACGAGCGATAAGGATGGGTAGCTAGGGGTCATTGGACAAAATTCTACGTGCTCACGGACCGGGCTTTACATAAATTAATGCAGGACCGGTTGTTATGAAAATCCTTGGGGGAGGCTGAAATGAACGAACAAACGAACGAACATAAACTAATGTCTAATATGAATGAAATTCGCGGAATATTGAACTTTTAAGATTTCCTTTTATTCGTCTAAGAAGAATAAAGGGTTTTAGAAATAATTATGCAATCATAAAACAAAAATAACACGTGAAAAATGTCTGAATGTATAAAATTATTCCATACTCAACCTCTGTAACATTATGGATGCAATAAATAAAACTTCGATATCGATATAAATAGTAGCACATCACTACTAGCAAAAACTTTGATATTCCGGGTGGCGCGCCATTACGGAGTATTCTGAATGGAATACTAAATAACTGTTTTTCTAGTAGAAATACAGTTTTTTTCTGAGTAAAAATCTTTTTGAATGGATATCTTTCAAATGTTTTGCTGCAAACTAATCAAAATTACTGTTTTTGTTATAATACACGACTATTCCTTAAGATTTCCTAAACCTAATTATAAAAAGTATTTTTATTCTTAGTAAGAAACATCCATATTAATATTAAAAATACGAAAGTAACTCTCGCCCGTATTCACAAACGATACTTGCTTATGTAAAGCAGCAAATCGAACGCACAGCGTCGAATAGAGCTCTGTGATTGGTTCGTGTTTCACCCTTTGCGTCCACGCACACTGTGAGACCTCATAGTAAGGTTTGTGAATACGGTCGTCTGTCTTTTACCTTTTTACGCTTAAACTACTGAAAAGATTCAGATGATAGAGCTCTGAGTTCGGGGAAAAGCATGATAGATGTTATCCCGTTTTTAGGGTTCCGTAGTCCTGACAAAGAACCCTTATAAGTAGTTTCGATATGTCTGTCTGTCTGTCCGTCTGTCTGAGGTTTTGCTTAGAAACTACTGGCACTAGAGATCTGTAATTTTGTGGAGGTATGTATATTAATCACGCCGACAAAACGGTAAAATAAAATTTTCAAAACAATTTTTTTTAGGGTAGTTCCCAATAGGTAAATAAGTTTCTTTTCAAAAATAAACGAATGTTTTCTTTGAGTAAATTTTTCTGTCTACAGTATTAAGAGTACTTTCCCTCCAGGTGGCGTTACAAAATTCCACTCGGACAACAACGGTTACGGTACCCTACACTGCGCGTGACACGACACGCACTTGGCCAATTTTTTAAAAGAGAACACGCGCTTTATCTTTTCGGGACCGACTGAAATTAATATTTATGTTGTTTTCCACTTTCCCTAGGGTTTTTGACCTTAACAGTACATAATATATTTACTACTGTATTAAAATTTACATACCCTCATATTGTATGATGCAATAATGTAAGTGGCGAACGTTGTCCCAAGGAAAAACAGAGAAATAAGTAGTAAATGTTGAGAATTTTTCTCTCGCACGCTGTAAATAAGTATGAAGTTATGGAGCTTAAGTGGATCGTTTACAACAAACTTTGCGAAGAAAATGTTAAGAGAGAGTTTAAAAATGTGAGGGATTCCGTACAGGGATTATATTTATTGAACTAATTTATTGAAATTGACGGTCTGGCCGATAATTTGGTTTTATCTGCTAAATCTACAGTAATAAACGTGTTTTTCACTTTCCAAATTGTTTCTTCTATAAAATTGTTTTCCTCCGATAAAACGACATAAATTGTGCCGTTTTAATTCTTGTAAGTAGGTAACTGTCAGTTTTGTGTGTTATAAACACTTTTTATTACATCCCACTCCTGTGAAAAAGTCTCCCAATCTTGCCCACTATCCACGTCTAAAGCCAATGATTTCCTCCTAAGTGTTAAGTAGAAATTAGATTAAAGCAACAAAACTTTATAATGAAATAGCATCCGCCCACGATTTCGTACGCGTGGATCCCGTTTTAGCCCCCTTAGGAGTTGAATTTTACAAAATCCGGTCTTAGTGAGCACCTACGTTCTAAAAGGAACCTTCATGCAAAATTTGATACTCCTAGCACCTGTAGTTTCTGAGATTTCGTGATGAAAAGTGTCAGTGTCAGTCAGTGACCTTTCGCTTTTATAGATATCGATTTCTCATAATAACAACTTAGCCTTAGTATAAACACTAATGCCTATTTTCACCATCAATCCCTAATTTTTAAGTGACTCCTATGGTGACACATAACAGGCATTTTGTTATCATAGGGGTCACTTAAAAATTAGGGATTGATAGTGAAAACGGGAATAAGGATCCCTAAAAGTATACTCAAGAACAGTGGTCCCAACATCACAATCGCTACTCGTTCAGTCGCGGCACACTATAAAGTTTCTTTAACGTCACACACACACCCGCCATTTTGTTTTACTGGAAATACAGAAGAAATATAGGTACTTTTGAATTTGCGGAACGCGTTTTCTTAGACTTGTTTGGGAGCACGAGTGTTGAATTTTAATTTGTTTTGAAGCGATGTTGAGTTTACTAAATGTATTAGAATAGCTGTGAGTTTTAGTTAGGAAACTAGGGAATTAAAACAAATGAAACACTTGGAAGGAGAATTTAGTGATAAGTAACTGTATTGACAGGCTATGCTCGGAGTTTCCCTGCGTGATCGAATCAGAAATGAGGAGATCCGCAAAAGAACCAAAGTAACCAACATAGCTCGCAGAATTGCTAAAATCAAGTGGCAGTGGGCGGGGCACATAGCTCGTAGAGACGATGGCCGTTGGGGCAGGAAAGTTCTCGAGTGGCGACCACGGGCTGGAAGACGTAGCGTGGGCAGGCCTCCTACTAGGTGGACCGACGATCTGGTAAAGGTCGCGGGAAGAGCCTGGATGCGGGCAGTGCAGGACCGTTCATTATGGAAAACCTTGGGGGAGGCCTTTGTCCAGCAGTGGGCGCCATTTGGCTGAAATGATGACTGTATTGACAAAATAAAATTGATATGAAACCCAAAAACGGTGCAGTTGGGCACATCTTAGTAGACATATTAATAAGGATTCTAATATAATATGGACAATATTATATAGTTAAGCTAAATAATAAGGCTGAGTTGCACCTCCTAACTATGACCGTAACTATGACGATAACCGGTGTTTTTTTGTATGGAGTTTGACAGATTTTTGACGTTTGTCAAAGTTAAAGTAAGATGGTGCAATCCAGCCTTAATGTTGCAAATTGATTCAATGACATTAGTCCAGTGGTCGATTCGGTCGAACTAGCAATCATATCAAATTGATAGCCGATAGCGAAACTGATAAGCTATATCATATTATTGGGATTATTACCAAAACGCAGCTAATATAATTGAGTCTAATAAATGTTAACATTCACCAACTCAATAGATTCTATTTTGGCTGCTTAAAATCTACTACATTTTTTCATTTCACTTTCACTTGACAAACTAAGGCTGAGTTGCACCACCTAACTTTAACCGTAACTATAATGATAACCGGTGTTTTTGTATGGAATTTAACAGATTTTTGACGTTTGTTACAGTTAAAGTAACATTGCGCAACTCATCAGCTTTGAAGTTTGTAAAGTAACTTCGACAAACTTAATTATTCGAGCCCAATTTCGCCCTGTATTAATATACAGGGTGTAACAAGTCGCAGTGCTCGGGCTTCGCATCGCCGACTGAAATATGAACATTGCGAAACTCCAACTACCGCCGATATTAAATTTGATATTGCTTTCGTATAGACCGATTTCCTCCGAAAACTCAACTCGGCAGAGTTCAAGTTGCTTCATAGTGCTGCGTCTATATTGGTCCAAACTCTCTCCGGACATGCTATTTGTAACACCATTGTAACACCATATTAAATACTTGTTTCATGATTATTATTTTATTTCTAATGACATCATAACTATATATTTGACACTAATTGAAATTGAATTATATGTTTAGACGACCAATACTGCTGGAATTTATTTACTTTTTATTTTATTTTTTTATTTTTTGTTTGTAGGTGCGCGTGTAACGCTCGGAACAATATGGGATGAACTAAATTGTCGAATCGCGCGCAATCAATCATTCGATTGCACAAACCGGTTTTGCGGGCGTCGAGACACTCAACAACGCGTAACAATGTCACTCTTTACGAATATTACACATTAACACAATTACTACACACACACCTCTATACAAATAGTTTTATCTTTTTATTAGTATTCTTTTCATTAGTATTCTTAATAAACGTAGTCATATCATCCTTACCGATTTCCCGCCTTTTGTATTTATCTGTGCACTAATATTACTATTTATGTATGTTTATCTAGACAATTTTGTGCAGCTTTTTTATTTTTTATTTTATTTTACCAATGGTCCGTGACCCTCACTCGGCATGGGGCACACTGAAAACCAGCGCCGTGGCCTTCGTCACCGTGGGCCACGGCATATGCTGAGTGGGGTCCCGTTGCAGTGGGCATCTGGTTGGTGAATGGGTGGCACTGCTCAGTTTACTCTTGTTTTTATTTTTTCTTCTTTTATTATTATGTGCCACTGTCATGTCTATGTAATTGCCTGTATTTGTGTGATGTCCACTGTAATAAATGTATCTTTCTTTCTTTCTTTCTTTCAAACTTTGGCCAAATAATAGCTGCGTGTAAATGACTTTTTTCCATACTTTGGTACGAGATGAAAAGTTGGTTCAAATTCACCAATGTGTGCATCACGGTTAGACACAATTAGACCAATATGTGACTGAATGAAAGTCAATTAGCGAATGAATTTGTTATTGATTTCATTTTGACCGATGTCTTTTATAAACTCTATTCACTTACTTACATCATTACAATGCTGGTTCAAATTCACAAATTAAATTATTTAGACTTTGGACCAATAATAATTATGAGTAACCCAAGGTCCAGTAACATTGGTTCTAGCGTCGGCAAATGTATATTTCTGATTTTTGAGATAAAATCAAAGACTAATGCCCGTTTTCACCCTAATTATTATTAGGTGACTCATATGGAAACAAAATTCATGTTCATGTGTTACCATAGGGATCACTTAAAAATTAAGGTTTGATGGTGAAAACGGGCATAAGAAGAATAAAACAAGAGCTAAAACTGATGATGTGAACGAAAATTAAGTCAAACGCGTAAAGTTTCTGGACACAACATAGCTAACCCGGCGAACTTTGTACCACCTATGTTCATTAATGATAATGTAAGATTCTAGCAGTGAAAGAATTTTTCAAATCGGTGCAGCAGTTTCAGTTTCAGTGTCAATTCAATACAAACAAACAATCAAATATTTCCTCTTCATTAGTTGAGAAACCTAGTGAAAGAATAAGGCGATTATCACACTGCGCCGCGCTCCGCGTGATTTTATATAAAAAATCCCGCACGCAGACGCGTTGTCAGTGTGTTGTGCCGCGCGTGTTTTCTATACAAAGTGAGGTACTTGCATAAAATGATTAAATCTGTCGTCCCGCGTACCGCGGCGCAGTGTGATAGCCTAAGAGATGACTCACTGGACTAGTCTCTTACTGAACGCCTCAAGAACCGGATTGGAATAAGACAGATGATTGGATTATTGTTTCACTGAAACAGATTGCCAAGTAGCAGAATAGAAAAGGAAAAAAAATAGTTGAGATAAACTAAAGTTTGGCCTCTAATTAGACCCAACCAGTGAAGGCAAATTATTATTAATATCGGTAAAAACGAAACTGTTTTTGGATTCGCAATAATTAATCAGACGAAAACAGGGCAAATCCCCCGGTACAAGGCTTATGACGGTTGATAGATAAGGGAATAAACGTAACCTTTAAGGAAGAAATATGAGGACCTATCAAGTGGGATGCTAACTATTTGGGTGAGTCTCAAAGTCCCCAGACGTCGCGGGACCTCGAGACTTCTTGGAAAATAATTGCGCGAAAATATGCTATAATGTTTACGCGAACATCACAGTAAAGTCAAAGTCAAAGTCAACATTTTCTTTATTTGTATTAGTAAATAGTACTTTACATATTGACAAATATTTTGCGCTTAAGGAGCCTCTACATGTCTTATAATCTTTTTACCCTACCAGCTCTTCGAGACCAACATTTGGCAAGTGCTGAGAAGAAGCGCCACAACAAACTCAGTCACTTTTAAATTACCTGTAAAGTAAAATTTTTGGATGCATTGTAATTGAAAAAAGTAGGGTGGGTTGACAAAATAGTGACGTCACTTGCTTGTAGGTATTGCCAATGAGGATCAGTACTGTTGTAGAAAATTCAATAAAACTAGTATCTACGTTAATCTTTAAGACATAAGAAAGATATATCTTTTTGAATTATTCAAATCGGACCATAACTTACGAAGATATTAAGTACTAAACATAGGCCGTTTTTGCCGCTAACAGTCAACGTACGCAGGGCCGCGTGACGTCACTATATCCGAATCGAGTGCAGCCGGCGTACTATTGGGATGGAAAATATTTTTTTCCAGCTAAACTATCAGTTTTAGAAAAAAACTTATAATAGCATTTATTCATCAAAATAAAGTAAACTATCGACCAGTAATTTTTAAAAATAAAAATTGTGAAAAATAAGTATCGCTATGTCCAAAAACCACATTTTCATAGGATTCGATGCAATGCGGAGACGCGGTTGGGGTGAGTGTAACTTAATGATTTTTTGTACCTATTGAACATAATAATACATTATAGCCTGGGGGAAGGGGCAAGCCTTACCCAGCTTCTGGCCTTGGTGGGAGGGGGGAGGGGGGGGGGGTCAAGTCATAGCCAGTTTCTATGGGGGGGGGGTGTCATACCCAGCTTCTGGCCGAAGGGGAGTCATATCCAGCTTATGCTTATGGCCTGGGGGGAGGGGCAAGCCTTACCTAGATTCTGGCCTGGGGGGAGGGGGAGGGGTCAAGTCATACCCAGTTTCGGGCCTGGGGGGGGTAAATCATGCCCAGCTTATGATCTGGGGAGAGGAGGGGGGCGGGGGAGTCATACCCAGCTTCTAGGCTAAGACTAAATAGATTTCCAGGAGGGAGCAGCTGTCCTTTCCTGCAGCAGCTGGCCCGCCCATGGGAACGGCGAATAGATAGGTAGGTACGTAGGTTTAACTCAGAAAAACTAAATAACAGGTAGGTATTACGTGAACATCGAAATGATCTTCATAGCAATGTCTTGTAGCCTAGGCAGAGTGTATCTGCCTCAGCTATACCTTATTGTTAGAAGTAAATAAATTAATACATACATTTTTATATTTTACTTGGAAGAAGATATGACTCTAACAACACTTATGAACACTTTATTTGAATAAATCGCCAAATATACCACCGCGGAGACCCCAATCGCGTCTCTGCGTTCCATTGAATCGTATGAGCGTATGGATTTTTTGCGTTATTTTTCACAATTTCTATTTTTAAAAATTACCTATCGATAGCTTACTTTATGCTGATGAATAAATGTCATTACAAGTTTTTCCCTAAAACTGATAGTTTGGCTAGAAAAAAATATTTTCTATCCACGCAGTACGCCGGCAGCGTTCGAATCGGATATAGTGACGTCATCGTCCCCGCGCCGGGCGGTCAGTGAACTTTTTTAGTAATTTGGCCATAACTTCGTCAATTTTTGTCGTAGAACAAAAATTTTTGGACTGTGTATTAAGGATTTCTTAGCCCTATAAATCTGCATTCACAGCTAAAAATCGAAATGATCCTCATTGCCATACAAAATCTATGGGAGAGTCTCGTTTTGACAGTTCTAAAAGGTACGTCAATTGATTGATGGACTTGATGGTGTCAAATAGTCACATAGTCACCAGCCGCGGGGTCAGCTACTGGGTTATGTGGGGCTCTCCTTACTGGAAAGGCAGGACCTACCTACTAAAAACCTGACAGTGTTCGCCATGAGCCATTTATGAGATGGAACGTGGAGAGTGAGATTAGCTATTGGTGTTAACTTTTGCTGTTAGCTGTTAAAAAAAGCCCTATCACCAACCAAAACGAATAAAAATTTTGACCCTTCTGGAAACTGGACCCAGGACCTCTGAGTCCAAAACACGGTCTTACCGCTACACTTCAGAGGCAGTTGTCGTTGGCCTCTCTATACGAAAAATATCTACTGCTCCAGTTATTTGGAAGCCAAATAAACAAGTCTTAATAAACATGCTGGCTTTCCTCAGTGGAAAAGAATCTAATCCGTTGGATTTTCTCTCAATATATCGCCTACATAGTTTTATTCCAGGCTTAGGGTCTAAGCGCGGAATTACATGTAATTGGAGGTTTGCCGATTCGGCGTAGAGGACTCTAGATTGTTTGGTGAGATTTTACTTTGGAAATAATTCTTTGCTTGTCGTGAATTATTTCCCAAGTAAATTTGATATTGACTGAAAAATGTTTTCTTTAATCAATGAATAATACCGAAAAAAAAGCCACAGGACGTCTACTGCTGAATATAGGGTTCCTTCAATGATTTCTAAACCGGTTGGTCCTACTACTTTATGAGTTCATCTTTCCACCTGTGATCGTTAATTTCAACGAAATGACGTCCACTAAACTATCTAGCAGGTCTCCCCCAAGGACTTCCACAACAACTGGTCATACATTACATTTTAATACACCCTCTTCAGCCACTTTTGCTATTATAAATCCAAAATTGCGACATAACAAAAAGGATTGTCTGTTAGACGATTATCACACTGCGGTCCGCGTGATTACACATAAAAAATCCCGCGTGCAAACGCGTTGTCAGTGTGTTGTGCCGCGCGTGTTGTCTATACAAACTGAGGTACTTGCATACAATGATTAAATCTGTCGTCCCGCGTACCGCGGATGAGCGCGGAGCAGTGTGATAATCGCCTTATGAATCACATTCAAGATATTCCCATATTCAGCACACATTGTTATCAGACGAGTCCCATAAAAGACAAAGCAAACCAAAAATGTGCGAAACACACAATATGAGTATCATTCCGACTCGATTGAAGACGCAAATTATGTGAACCGACGTTGTTCGGTGACATCGACTTGAATTCCTTTTGATGGGGAGTAGTGTTGTACCAAAATATCGATGGAAGCTCTACCAGCTTCTGAATTATATTTGAATCAAAGAATATTTAGTGATCTATCCCATATTTTAGCCTTTTTTTATAACTTTGAATTATGTTTGATACAATATAGTTTGTCCTACCTCAATCTGAGGCAAGAATCGGCTAGTAGATATTTGTATAGACTAATGAAATTAGTACTTACAAATCGTCAAATGCTCTTAAGGAGCCTATACATGTCTCATTCTTTTTTTTTGCCCTACCAGCTCCACCTCAAACTCAGTCACCACTGTCTGTCGGTTTATAAATATAAAAAGTAGGAAGTTACAATACATTCAGAAGCAAGTTACTTACCACGCGCTCCCGTTGATAGAAGGTGGCCTTAAGAATCCCATCTAGCACGAGACCGCGTGGCAGTTTGAATACATTTCTTTAGTGCCGTGATAATTTCTAGGTTAATTTTTGCGTTTTGATACATATATTTTTATGTCAGGTATATCTTTCCTTGACCAGTCCCCGAAGGCAGCGCCTGTTCACAGACATGACGTGTGAACCAATAATAAAACATGTAGCGCAAGAAGCTCAGTTACCTTTGTTCCTCTTTCAAGAGGATTCAATCATTTACATGATGACAACTGATTTACTGAATACGGGAATTTATAAAGTTATAAATAGGGTAATTAACCTTTTATTGCCACACGTCATTAAGTGGCGACAAATTCAACGGTAGGTTAATATACAGTTTAAACATTGAAATGGTGTACATACTACAGGATTCAGGTTTCGCACAGGTGCTCCTACCCTAAAATAAATACACCGTTAGTGAAGTGGTTAAGCCGTTTGAAAATGATGCTCCTGAAGGTATAATACACATTGCACATGTTACAACTATTTGAATTACAGAATTTCAAAAATCTACTTATAATTTTTATCGACTATCGATAAATTTAATACTAAGTATAGCATCCCAAAAAAGCCTCCGTCACGCTCCAAGTGGGAGAATGTCGCCTAAAAAAGCATTGTACGTGGCGTTAGGATTGCAACAGCCGATTTTCAGCTCTGACCCAACAGGATAGGGTGTAAACTAGAATGATATAAACAATGTTGATTTGGGATCGTCGATTGGCGGTTGGACCTAAGGTTTCACAAAAAACGTCGGTTAGAAGTTTGTAACTTTTTAAATAAGTGAAATGGAAAGGTGGGAATAAAGGAATAATTACGGTTTGTGAGTTTTAAACCAAGTTTTTCTAAGCTTGGATTTGAATGGCGTTGGAGAAAACCGAACTGAAAGAAAACGAAAACCTAAATACAAATACATATTAGGACATTTTATGAGAAACTTGCCTGGTAACATTGTCGCCGAAGTAATTAAAAACTGCCTAGATATTTTATTAGGTACTTGCAAACGGTTAGTTGCTTTTTACTTTGAACTTTTTGCTGTGAAGATACGGCTGAAAACCAATAACATTTTTTTTGAGCCTGGTTAAGGGTTAAGTTTTTTGTTACCGGGAAAATATACGCCTATTCCACTATCCAACATACTATACATTTAATTGACCTATTACCTATTAATCAATTAATTTATTTTTTCTTTCCTCAATTAGAGGTAATGCAATTGACTATTATTAATAAGAAGTGTATCGAAAGTTTGACAATGTAATGAACATTATAAATACATTTCTTATTCTTATTCTAAAAAATAAATTATGAAATTTTAACCATATTGGCGATTTAAACTTTTGTGCCATTCTACCTAGTTCTATAGGTGTAAATAGTACATTATAATGAAATCCTTTCATAAAATGCGGTGTGATATCAAACATGGATCCCTCTATTGTGTTGTAACTCGAAACCTTTTATATCTCATTAATTTTAATGGCAGAGAAATCTCTTTTACTATTGTGAAGAATAAAAATATTATTGGGTCGTACCTTTTATTTTATTGTACTTCAATGGACTCTCTTAATACTTACAAAGCTTGTGTGTATTATTGCCGTCTGAATTATTTAGTAGAGAATAAAACGAGATGAATTTAAATGATGTGGGTAGTTGTTTCTGAAATTGAATTCTGTAGCTGTTTCATAAAAAAAAAAAATTTAATATTAGAAGGGTTGTACTTCTTTATGTACCATTTATTTTCCAAATGTTTTCTGCCAGTGTTATTTTGAGATGCTCGCTTCTTAGCTTTAAAAACCCCTTAGCATGCAGTTCGAACTTCATACACAAAGTGGTTATACATATTATGTGCTAATAACTTTTATGTCGAGGGTCTCTCTTGCCAATAGACAAAGAGGGTAACTTAAAATCATGCGAGACTAAGGTCAAATGAAGAATGAAACTCAAATAAAAAAATATAACCACAAAATTATCTATGTAATATTCACTCGAAAATTCTTATATGTCAAAAAATATAGAATGTTGTATTACAATTTGTCAGAACTCTAAAGCTACCACGGTACCTATAACTTTTTACAGACATTACACTTTTCCATCAGATGCATTTCTCTCATTAAAATGCGAAGTGGGGTTTTAACAAAACCTTTGAAATGTGGTTTTGATGCTTCAGTTTTGCCATATTTTTACATCCATGAAACTAGTTTTCAACTGTTTTACGTTCTGTAAAAAATAAACCTAAATGGAAAAATTGCGAGGATGGGTTGCTTTTTATCCTTTCTGCCAAGAACTACTCTGGACGGATTTTGGTATACAATGATGATGTCTTGGTTTGAGTTATTAGACAAACAAGAAATAACAAAACAGATGTCAAGTAAGTAAGTCTGTGTTTCTGTGACAAACTGTGCAAAAGCTAGTGGACCATAAAATGATCCAAGGAACTTCAAGGAAAACAGCGAAAAGAAATCTTATCAAAGCAAAATAAGAGTAGAGTTCCCGATAACCCCCTTTTCAGGGAAATGTTATTCAATTCAGTGAAATTACTGACCTAATAATTAGAGCAGGCGCCGAAAAAACCCCACAAGAAAATATTTTACCAAAAATTAAAATGATTTACGACAAAAACAAGGAATAACGTTGCAAATGATAAACGTTTCGGTAATAAATCTCACAACTCGAGTCGTTGTATAATGAAATGAAAGTACAAGAAACTCTGGGTTTAAGCTCTACAAAATTTCAATTTTAAGTGGAATCGTGGTTAGTGGACAGCTCGACAGATTTTAATCTATTATAGCTAATTATGAGGTCCCAGAAACGATTAATAAATTGCATTACTAAATTGATAGTACAAGAAATGGAATTAGACAAAAGGTTTTAAAAATATTATCGAGCGAGTAAGCAATATTTAGATATCAATTAATATCCCTTATTGTGAGTGATTGAAACAATGTTTTGTTTGACACTGTTATTTTTATATTTTTCTTATTCGAATTTTATTGACATATTTATGGTTTCTATAAAAAGGTTTGTAAAGGTGTTCGTAGCACCTATGGAGGCACATAAGGTCTGATCAGTGTAATAATAAGTCAAAGATAGTTGTCAGCCTACACGACGAAACCAGGAGAATAAACCTAGTGTGTAAATATTACTGACAGGCCAAAGTTTAAGTTTAGTAGAGGTAACCTATGAAACTCTACCGCAAGTAATTGATCGCAACTTGTTAGTAAGTGCAGCCTGATAACTGCCAATGGTCTTCATTATTACATTTTGGCTAAAATAAGCTAGTAAGCTAAAGTTTTGGCCTTAGTCTGAGTTGCACCCTTTTTTAACCGTAACTATAACCATAACCAGTGTATTTGTATAGAGTTTGACAGACTTTTGACGTTCGTTAAAGTTAAAGTATGATGGTGCAACCCAGCTTTAGAATAACTTGACAATAACATAATTCATTTTGTAATCAATCATCTGAAGCTAGATGGACCTCAATTTAAAAACTAGTTAGATAAACATGAAAAAGGTTAATTTTATTCAAAATATAACATTGTAAAGTCATTAACACCTAATCCGTCAGTAAAACAAGCCGTTATCAGAAATGTATGAAAATATCGAATACAACCCCTCAAATTTAATATCACCGAAATAAATAATACAAACTCAATTAAAATGAGACCGAATAAACCAATCTAGAAGGATTCAAAATTATATCAAACGTAACTAAAGTTTATGAGTGAAAGGCTTTTACCGTTATAAAATATTTATGAAAACCATTAGTTGTGTGTGTTTTAGCCACTAACAGAATAGCTTTGTTATGTTGTTATATTTTAAAATATTAAATAAACCAGCTCGCGTAATCGTTTTGTTAACTCTTTTAGTGCGAAAACACACATAGGAACTGGAATTCGCTGCCTGGCATTGTCTATCCCGAACACTTTGGTTTGGCTCTTCAAGGCGGGAGTAAATAGACATTTAGGCTAGGTTGCACCATCTTACTTTAACTTTGACAAACGTCAAAAATCTGTCAAACTCCATACAAAAAGCACCGGTTATCGTTATAATTACGGTCAAAGTTAGGTGGTGCAACTCAGCCTTAAAGTCACTTTTTTACGCAGTCACTAGTGAAGACGTTTGAAGTAAACTCACATTAAGCCCACTGGTATGTTCCTTGACTGCATCTCACCTAACATCAAGTAATTGTGTTTCCCGTCCAACACCTATCATATTCTGCATAAAAAGCTCGCTCTTTCTATGACAAACTTAATTATATTCAGGAACATCATCGGGGAAAAAGTTTGAAAAAATATATAATTATAAAAAGCGCCTTATGTACACCGTTCTATGTGCATACTCGTATCTATAAGTTTAAATAAATAAGGAAATAAAAAACTAGTTGTCCTTAATGCACGTCTTATACAATTTCTTTATAATATGTAATCCTAAAACGTTCCATGCGTCTACCACAGCTGGTGCACGTTTCTCGCTTCGAATAATGTCTCAGAATCACCCCATTCACAAAATGCGCCTTTATTGCCACGATATGAAACTAAATGGTTCTATCCTAATCTAGACCATCCATTCTCAAAACTTAAGTTCATAGTATCAGCTAGATTTATTTTTAGAACACGTGAAACTGCACTTTTGAGTTTAATGCCGATTTTATCTGTTTTATTTGTGAAGTTATAGGCAGGTATTATAACTCAATATCGATATTGATCTCATTTATACCTAAAGTATACACTTTTAATACCTCACAGGCAGTCAATTCCAGTTTCTAGTTGTCCGCAAATGTAACTTCGAACTGATTAATTTCGCGGGTACAATGACAGTTAAACTTTTTCCTGGGACAAACTTGCCCTTCACGATGAGGCTGTAGAATCTGGCTACGCAGGAGATGCAGTGGTGGGAATTGCGGAAAAGAATAACTGAAATTTTGTTAAATATACATAGGTACAAACTTATATTCATGATCATCATCATCATCATCATCTCAGCTATAAGACGTCCACTGCTGAACATAGGCCTCCCCCAATATTTTCCATGTTGCCCGGTTGGTAGCGGCCTGCGTCCAGCGCCTTCTTGCTACCTTTATGATGTCGTCGGTCCACCTTGTGGGTCGTTGTTGTACGTCTCACATGCGTTTTCCGGTACAAACTTATATTATTAACATTATAAGGTTGTACTACTGCAAATATTAATGTTTTACGTTGTCAATAGGTCATTCTAGACGTGGCTGCGCATGCACATGTTTTAATTGATTAATCCTTGGCTGACTTAATGTATCTGCACCATGCACGCAGAACTTTAATGTGAAAATGTGTCCAATAAATGACAGTGACAGTTGTCTTTGTCTTCTTTTTTTTTTTTTCTTTTCTTTCTTTCGAGTTGGTTTATTTTTTTTTTGTTGTTGTCACAGATATAATGGTCCGTAATGATCTGTCATTGTGTGTGTCTTCTTCTTATTGTAAAATGCTTAAATCTAAGAATTTTCTCAACTAACTATTTGCCTATAGTCTTTTTCGCCTGGGATGGTCCGTGTGACGTTTCGAGTTTGAAAGATTTAGAGATGTCACATAACTAAACCATAGCGATTTATCTATCGATTTTTTTCGAAGAGTTAGTAAAACCTACTTTTGGAGAAATATTTTGTATGGGTGTTATTTAACCAAAAAACATGTTTTTTTTTTTTTTTTTTTTTTTATCCACAACGAGGAAGCTCTTGGCCTGTATCTCACCTGATGGTAAGTGACGATCAGGCCGAAGGTGGAAGCGAGCTTCACCCGGAATCCTCAACCGCGGAGGAACTGGCTATCTTACCTCTAACTGCCGGAACACAACAATGCTGTTAACATTGTTGTTATGGCGACAGACTTAGGTAATCTATTCAATATGGAGTTATATCACGGTTATATCTTTCTATATCCACGGCTTTGTCATCTGATCGAGCTTCAGTAAATGCGAGCGTTAAGGTGCAGTCACACCGCGTTACCCACTGGAGGCCGTAACTAGGTCAGTGCACACATCAAGATGTGGACGGGGCTTACGGTTTGTGCCTACGTTTGTTTTGTCTCTCAGAGAAAAGATAGGGATAAAATAAAATAAAAATTCATTTATTTTTGCAAATAGGCTTTTAGAAAGCACTTTTACACGTCCCAATATAAACCCTACCACTGCTTCGGGACAATAAATGGGCCAGTGCTGAGAAGAAGCAGCGCAAGAAACTCAGTCACTATTGTCAATCTCTAAGTAAATTAGTAGAGGTTAGTTATTTATTAATCCATACAGTTGTATTTACGAACACTTTTTTATCATCTACTTCATTAGGTGAGGCTGGCTACACAGGAGTTGCAGCGGTGGGAACGAGAGGTGGAAATAGTCCCGTACCTCATTATGTGACGTCCACTGCTGGACAAAGGCCAAGGATTTCTACAACAACCGGTCATGGGCTGCCCGCATCCAAGTGCTTCATATCCTAGGCGCAGACCACCGAGTTTTAGTTGGCCGATAGTTGGACCCGATTCTAAGACTAGGCGCAGACCATCGATTTTTAGTTGGCCGATAGTTGGGCCCAATTTTAAATTGTATGAAGAATCGGCCAAATTGAATCGGCGTAATGTGCGCACTTCCATACATGCCCATACTGATCAACTGCCCGACCCAACTATCGGCCGACGAAAAATCCATGGTCTGCGCATAGGATGTAGGTACCTATTAAGAATCGGCCGATACCAAATCGGTGTAATGTGCGCATTTTCATACATCTATACTGATAAACAACCCGACCCTACTATCGGCCAACTAAAAATCGGTAGTCGGTAACTTGTGACACCAAATGTTTGATGTTATCAACTAGACTCAACCTGACCCTTGATTACTTATATTAGGGACAACCTTTATCATGAACTAAAACTGTCGTTCCATCTCCCACGTTACCCATTTTGTAGGTAAAAAACCGAGTCCAATTTAATATCCCCTACTTCCGTACTCTATGACACTGCACAGAGAAACGGCAAAATCAATACTCAGGGTGAATAACCGCGCTCCGCCCGGGATGCAAGGAAATAATGCCAAGGGCATGTCAGCGGGCTGTCGGATTTGACTGACTCCGAATGCAATGGCAGCATAGATATAAACTTTAATAAATAAGGATTATGATTTGATTTTATTTGACACCATTCAGTGGGCTAATCAACTGTAAATGACCCAATAAAAGCTTTTTTGTTTGATCCTAAGGAGTTGTCTTTGGATGCAGAGATATAAGCCAAGGGCATGTCGGATTTGCTCCAAAATGCACTGCCAGCAGAACAGAATATGATTTTGATAATTAGGTATTATAATTTAATTTTTATTTGACATGCAATTTTTTTAGGATATAAGCTAAAAAAATACACAGCGTGCTATGGAATGGGTTATGCTCTGTGTTTCTTTACGAGATCGAATCAGAAATGAGGAGATCCGTAAACGAACTAATGACACGCAAAAGAATGGGAGTTGTCCTTAGACCGAAGATTTGCCTTTGGATGTATGGAAACAATGCCAAAGGCATTTCAGCAAGGAGTCAGACTTTCGGGCTCCTAAATTCATAATATTTTGTATATTTTAACAGAACTTAAACTTCACTAAAAAGGGATCCGTTCATGACATCCACTGCTGGTCAAAGGCTTTCTCCAAGAATTTCCACAACGGCTGATACTTCGCTGCCTTCATAAGGTGCATGCATAAGCTTTCAATTCAAACTGTTCAAGCACATAATATAGAGTTGTAACTAGTACTTGTATTATGTGCTCTAGGATGTATATGCACGTAGGTATATAGCTTGCTAAATATTTCTGTCAACTACAAATGTCTTGCTAAACTTTACTTGCTATAATATATAACATTAAGCCTTCATCGCTCCAAGGCAAATAAAGCTGTTAATCTCCACGTGCCTTCAACGGATACAGTCAATTTGTTATCCCAGCCACGTTGACATTGCGAATGCATTCCCCTGCCAAATGGGTCAACTTGCGACGCCCCAGCATAGTTTGTTGAGGCCCGGTAAGCTTAAGCTGTTATCGTTTGGAAAAACTATGAAATGGTTACTATCGGTAGTTACTTCGTGGATAAAATAAGTGGGTTATTGAAATTTGGGGAAATCAGGATATTTATGATCCCACCAAAAATTTATACTTACAAAATGTTGTCAAGACCAATGACCATTAGGGCTATATTTCACCAGGACACCATGGCGGCGCAACCAGTCGCCGGCTACCAACAAAATGTATACAGCTCTATAGAGAGTTACTCACCTGGTGTCCGTTTGGTTGCGCAAAGCTGTAATTTTGTTGGTAGCGGCGACTGGTTGCGCCGCCATAGTGTCCCGGTGAAATATAGCCCTTATGCTTCGCACCGTGAAAAAAGTTATTCGATCTCACGTAGAGCCTACCTTATAATACTCGTAATGCCCTAACCAAACAAGTTGAAAGATTTTTTAGTTTCAGTAAAAGGATAATAAAGGACTGCTGATTATTCCACCCTAGATGCTTGTAATTTAAAATATTTTGCCCATCAGCCTAAAGTTACTAGCTAAAAGTTTTTCGTTTCTGCGGATTACTTAAAACCTACTTAACTCGGTTCTATTATGACAAATGCAAGTGCAGGGTTAACTTGAGAATCAAATTCAACCTTGACACGAATTTGGGGTATTTTTGAGGGTTTGATAGATGTAATAAAACGCTGGCAAAACACACAATGGTTCCATTTGGCAAGTTACTCTAATGATGTTCCAAGACGGTGCCAAATGTGTATAGAAATGGCCTAATTAGACGATTCCAGAGTGTTTTTTGTTTTCTTTTTGGACGAAGAAATGGACGAGAAAAAGCGACGTCTGAATTAAATTACTAAGAACATTACGATAGTCAATGAGAGGTGAAACAAAAGACTACCCAATTCATTCGCTTTACGTTTTTGTGTTTCTTTAATTAATTAGACATTCACATCTTATGATGGGGAAGATGAAAGGAAATGACTAATTAGTTCGGGAGACATCAATATTCAAAGTTTTCTTTTTATGCTAGACAAGGCAGGTATTTATTGAATTACACAGAAACATGAATTTAGTCAAAGACTTACCAATTTAACTAAACTTTGCTTGGTAAAGATATCTGACGAAAAATAATTGTTAAAATTCCCCTTTAACAAGTAAATGTGAATTAGAATCTTTAGTAAATCAAATGTCTCTGTCTGTCTGTCTGTTTCTCTTTCACGCCTAAACCACTGAACCAATTTTTATGAAATTTGGCATAGAGATAGTTTGAGTCACGGGAAAGGACATAGGATAGTTTTTATCCCAGTTTTTGAAACAGGGACGCGCACGATAAAGTTTTTCTGTGACAGACAAAATTCCACGCGGGCGAAGCCGCGGACGGAAAGCTAGTAGGTACTTTTAATATTATAAATGCGAAAGTAACTCTGTCTGTCTGTCTCGCTTTCACACCTAAACCACTGAACCGATTTTGATGAAATTTGACATAGATATAGTTTGAGTCCCGGGAAAGGACATAGAATAGTTTTTATCCCGGTTTTTGAAATAAGAACGCCTCCATAAAGTTTTTCTGTGACAGACAAAATTCCACGCGGGCGAAGCCGCGGACGGAAAGCTAGTAGGTACTTTTAATATTATAAATGCGAAAGTAACTCTGTCTGTCTGTCTCGCTTTCACACCTAAACCACTGAACCGATTTTGATGAAATTTGACATAGATATAGTTTGAGTCCCGGGAAAGGACATAGAATAGTTTTTATCCCGGTTTTTGAAACAAGAACGCCTCCATAAAGTTTTTCTGTGACAGACAAAATTCCACGCGAGCGAAGCCGCGGGCGGAAAGCTAGTGAATAATATTTCCTTGTGGTTTATGCACCAATCATCTTATTCCCACCACTGCATCCAACGTGGCCAGGATCCGCAATATTTCAAATATTGCAGCGTTGCCAAAGGGCATCGCAAGCAATAAAGCCGGGGGTTCATTGCCAACGAGTGGCGTCGCAGCGCCAGTCTGTCTGGCATCCTTGATCTGTCTGGCATTCGGGATAGAGGTCAGGACTTTTCATTTCGCTGGCTTTTCCAATGGCGATAAGTTATTTTGATTCATCACCATGGTTTTAGAGTGAATATAAAATATGGATTATTTTATTAAATCAGGGTTAGTTTCCCAAATTGATAATATATTCATAATAATAATTAATCTATTTTGACTTGGTTAAAGTGAGAATAGGCAAGGCGAGAGTGAATAGGCACTTACAGGGCAGATATTATGTACCATCCTAGACTGCATCCCACTTAACACCAGGTGCGATTGTGGTCAAATATCTGCCTTGTTATGCATTAAAAAAAATTAGAAACAGAGTCGTCCTCCTACAGTGGAAACTAATGGTATCGATGATGACGATAGTCATAATGCTGAAAAAATAACGCCATAATCCGTGCATTTTCAAGGTGAGAGTGAATAGACACTTACAGAGCAAGTATGTACCATCCTGGACCGCATCTCACTTAACATCAGGTGCGATTACGGCTACTTTGCAGAATAAGGCAGGCATTCAAATAATACGTATATTTCAAAATTTTGATTTTGACTCAACTATCATATTTCTGCCCTCTAGTTAATGAGGATTGATTAATTGTATTATGAATGAAATGACCCCTTTCTGTACAAATAACCATGAAATTTGTATTAATGTATAACCATTAAGTCGCCAAGCCCATAATATCAACTGTTGGCATCCACCGTAACAAAACTTGTATATTAAAAAACTTCCGCTATATTTCTCGGTTGATGGAATATTTTGCAATATCTTCGCCTGTGTAAATTCTTTGTACATTGTGTATCAGATATTTGATTTTTCCCGAGATTAATATGAATCTTTGAGTCCTTTTCGAAGTTCGGAAAGAAACGGACAGCTAAGTTATTTTGTAAGAAAATATTTCTTGATTCTTCTAAAAATTTTCATCAACAAAATAACAATATGTCGATTTCTCCAGTAAAGTCAGCTTATTTTATCAAAACCAAGAAAATGAAATTGAAATAAGTAGGTATGCGAATTGAAAAATTTATTTAGTATTGTTGTTGAAAATATTGTACCTAATTATTGCAATCTTCATTATTCTAGTTTATAGAGTTTGTTCAATTACCTACTACACTAGCTGACCTGGCAAACTTCGTACCATCCTATATTTATTAGAAATAATCTAAAATCTAATAGGGCAAGGAATTTTTCAAATCGGTTAGTTTCGGAGCCTATTCCCGTCAGACAAGCAATCTTATAATATTAGTAAGTATACAGGGTGGAATTTTGTAATGCAGGTGGCATTAGGAGCGAAAGTACTCTTAATACTAGATATTTTTACAAAAATCTTTGAATGCAGTTCTCTTTGTTTCCAAAAATAAAGGGATTTTTTCTTTGAGTAAAATTTTCTATCTACAGTATTTAGAGTACTTTCCCTCCAGGTCCAGGTGGCATTACAAAATTCCACCCTGTATAATATGATAAATAGAAATTGCTATATTTTACCCATGAAAGTAAGTAGGTACTTTATGAAATACACAAGTTGCCATATTCCTTTGCCAGCTTCGAACAATAAAGATAAATTTCCAATGATATTTCCTAGTATATTTGGACAAACATGGGAACTTCTCACCTTGCCCGTAACCTTGTGTATAGACACCGCGGCGCCATGGCATCTTGAATACTTGGCAGGAGTATTACCAATGACCTACTTCGAACAGTCAATGTCAGTTAGGTTTCTTTGGCAAGTGTAAGTGAAAATAACCAAAGTAATAAAATAAACTAAGCTAAAGCCCATTTATTAATAAAATTTACAACCTAGTTGAACTCTGGATAAATTGTCATTGTGTGTGCACATGTTTGTACAGATGTATTTAAGAAATGTTTACTGTTTATAATTACAACTTCCCATACTAACGTTTTCACAACATTTTTGGAAAAGTTTTTACAAAGATAGAGGGCGTAACGTAGGACAGAGGAGTTTCGTTGATGAATAGAACTTTTCACATTGTTTATTATTAACAACTAGCTTTCCGCCCGCGTGTAATTTTGTTTTTAAAAACCGGGATAAAACTATCCTATGTCATTTCCCGGGACTCAAACTATATTTGTGCTATATTTCATTAAAATCGGTTCAGTGGTTAAGGCGAGAGAGCGAAACAGACAGACAGACAGAGTTACTTTCGCATTTATTATATTAGTAGGGATTATTTCCCATATTATTTTTTGTAAATCTTTGTGAACATCTTGACCAACTAATGCCTGTTATTGACATTAGAATCTATTAAGGTTTAAAAGAAACTAGTAACATGTAACAACAAAGTCTATCTTGTCTGGTCGCCAAAGTTTTATATTGAATGAAACATACATTTCTTTGACAAATCCAAAAAACATTTCTCAGAAATCTATTAGTACAACTTTCGTAATCCTTGTTTATCGAGGATTTTATTCTGTCTTGACAAGAAATGTTTTATTCGTCTGCCTCAGCTTGACAAGGTTGGCCGAACTTGGCTTTTTTCCTTTCTTATTATTTATCTCGGAATATGTAAATGAAAAAAGTTGTTATTTTTGGACAGTACGAGGAGAAAGGCTATTTTTAATTTGGACAGGCCTTGTCTCGTGCGTTAGACTGCGAAACCAATGTAGAGGTTTCAAGTTCGCATCCCACTAAGGTTACTTTCATCAAAGATGAGCATGAGCATTATTTTAATGTTACTTTTTTATATTGGACATAATTATTTTTCTAATTGTGTATTATTTATTACACAAATTACTAATAGTCCCGTTCGCCCCTCGTACTAAGCTAAATATGCTTGTATCACGAGTGAGCTCACCACAATAGTCGAGCGGCGGCGGGGACCGAACCCGCGTTCCCTGGATCACGGAGTCGGCCAGTCTGACCCATTCACCGTTCGGCTATAGTGGCCATTTGATACATCAAAGCGACAATGACCCATATTATGTGTGTTTAAACCCCGCTGCTGGTTTACTATGGTGAATCCAAATGGCAAATCCATGAGGGGTTAGTAGGACTAAAAAAATCACTAAGGTAAACTATATTATCTCAGAAAAGGCGTTATCTAGTTGCTCAGTACAAGATCTTCATCTATTTACATAGTTTTAAGTAATTGAACTAAATACAATTAGAATAATTTATGTATTATTCATTAAACCCAAGTAGTCAAGGACTACACAGCCCCTTAGGGGTCACCTCAGCCTCTTGAAAGTCATGAAAAACATCTAGAAAGGTCCAAATGAGAGAAATGTTTACGTCACACTTCTCAAGTCTAAGAAATTAGAATCGCAAAAAAGTACGTTAGAAAGTACTTAAAGAAGTAAATAACGCCCGTATTCACAAACATTACTATGAGGTTTCACAGTGCGAGTGGACGCACAGGGTGACACACGAACCATTCACAGAGCTTTATTCAACACTGTGCGTTCGATTTGCTGCTTTACAAGCATCGTTTGTGAATACGGGCGTTAGAATCGCAAAGAATTACGTAAGAAAGTAAGTAAGAACGAAATGATTACATTAAAGTCGACACCAAACTTCTGTAGCGGTGTCAATAAAATTTATTTAACGCTATCAACCTACGCTAGTCAACTGTTAAACAGAAATTTTCCTCTCCTTACAAAGAACATCCCACGCTGCGTTTGCTTTAGATAAACATACCACAAAGATTATGACTTCTTCATTCTTAACTTGTATTATTTAAATAATTTCTCACAAAAGGTGTGGGAGGTGAATGAAATTTCATATCCCTACGTAATTATTATAAATGCGATAGTAATCTGTCTGTTATGCTTTCACGCCTAAACCACTTAACCAATTTTGATGCAATTTGATATAGAGATAGTTTGAGTCCCGGGAAAGGACATAGGATAATTTGTATCCCGCTTTTTGAAACAGGGACGCGAATGATAAAGTTTTTCTGTGCCAGACAAAATTTCACGCGGGCGAAGTCGCGGTCAAAAGCTAGTCTTTGTAATACCTACTTAAGTTATAAATTCTACTGTAATTTATAAGTGTCGAACCCTTTTAGGTTTAACTGACGTAATCAAAAATCTGAAAGCTAGAGAATTGATTTATTTTACACCCAAGTGACCCTTTGAAATAAGTTAGATTCCGTAGATAAATATGAGTATTTATTGTGTTTTCTGAAATAGAACTATAGTCTGGTCCGTGAGCACGTAGAATTTTGTCCAATGACCCCTAGCTACCCATCCTTATCACTCGCGCGTAATTATGTTGCTATCGCGCTCGCACACTCACTGCGGGTGCCAGTCGCACAATCTCGACAGCAATATAATTACGCGCGAGCGATAAGGATGGGTAGCTAGGGGTCATTGGACAAAATTCTTCGTGCTCACGGACCGGGCTTTAGGTACTTAACCTAGTTAGTTCAACTTTTCTTCTTCTTCTAATATTTTAGATGTTCTTTAGATCAGACGGGTGTTTAGTACAAATTGGCTTTTTTTTAAATAAAAGATTTAAAAAAGAGGCTTAACTTACAAATGTATTAAGTAAATTAAGAGACTACCAATTAAACTAAGAAAGAAAGAAAAAATGTTTATTCAGTATCATCGACAATACACTTACAATACTTAACATTATTTAATGAGAAGGTAATTACAATGATACTGAAAAGGTATCCACTCAGCATGGTGTCGTAGCATCTCAGTAGATAATGCCACGACGCTGGTCTTCCGTGGACACCCAAACAGGAAGAGCACTACTGAGCACAACAATTGCTTATGAATCATGATACATAATAATATAAATACCTCATAAATACGTTACATATTGTACACCTTATATTTAACTCTTTACATAATTATAAGAAAGTTAGCACACAGCGAAGATGCTGCTATTTTTTATTAACTTTTATACAGGATGTGCCAAAATTCGCACGTTACTCTGGTAGATAATGGTTGGAGATGAAACAAAGATGCATCGAACATTTCTAGTAAGTCTATTTTAGAAAATTACTGATACTGGGCATATTTCAAAACTCATCACACTATCCATGGACATTAATAACTACAATATTATTAAAATATCTCAAAAGTTATGAAACTTTTTTAAATTAGACTTATATGATGCGCCTTAGGTCCAACTACCTCCAGTGTTGTGTGACGTAATTTTGGGACATCATCATTATCTCAGTCATAGGACATTCACTGCTGAACATAGGCCTCCCCCAATGAAATAGAAATAGAAATATTTATTTGCTTTCCATGTTGCCTGGTTGGTAGCGGCCTGCGCTTTCCTGCTTACTTTATGATGTATTGTCGTCTTATACAGGGTGTTAGGTAAATGAGTATATGAGCCAACACTAGCCCATGTTAACATGGTCGTTTAAATGGTATCGTGAAGTCAAAAAATTGATATCTTCATTTTAATTATTTTAATTTTCATACAAATCGGATTTTATAAAATTTATTTAGTATGAAAATTAAAAAAAATAAAATGATTATATCAAATTTCTGACTTCACCATACCATTTATATGACCATGTTAACATGGGCTAGTGTCGGCTCATATATCCATTTACCTAACACCCTGTATATGTCTTTTTGATTTAATTTTGGGACACCCTGTAAGCAAAAAGGGCCTAAATTGTTCAATAAAAACACCTTTAATATCTATATTGCCATTCTCTTTTATTAAAACATTAATATCCGTGCCATTCGAAAAAGATTGTTTCGTGCATAATGCCAAGGGTTTCTTATTTCCGCAATCGTCCATGGACCCCTAATATCAATATAATTTTACGGCCCCTAAATTTTTATGGTCTTATCTTTGCCGTTAAGGGGATTTAGTAAAAGGTGCTTGTATAAATGTGTCTAAGCCTACGTTGGACTGTGGGATAAGTGGTTTTAAATAGATTTACGCGAGCAGTTAATGTAATATATTAAAAGGAATTTTTACTCGATTTTTAAAGTTATTTTTGGGGTAATTCCGAGACAGTAAAGGGATTTTAAGTTCTACAACCTCTCTTAGGCTAAGAACTCCTCATGGCGCGATTTTAACCCGCGCCCGCGGCGGTTGCGGGCCCGCAGCTTCTGTAAAATGCAGATACTTACGTAAAAACTAATGCACAACTCACGCCGCGGTTTTCGCCCGCAGCAGGCGCGGTAGAATCGCGTGGGCCGTGGTATTAGCAGCCTCGGCGGTTTTCACCTGCGCGAAAACCGCCCGATCGGCGGGCGACTATTTTGCACTAATGTCTTAGCGCACGGCGCGATTTTCACCCGCAGCCGCTGCGGGCGCGGGTGGAAATCGCGCCGTGAGTTCTTAGAATAACCGCGCAAATAACCGCTCCCGTGAGTTTTGAAATAAAACCGCAATTTCACCACCGCCGCGGGCGCGGGTCGAGCGGTCGAGCCTTAATTTCGTTGATCCAGCTTTGTTGTCCACATAAACTGTACCTATCATACGCTGCCTGGCGCCTGCATCCAGTTCCAGATTCATTCGCTCATTTAGTCTAGTTATTATCTTATCTTTATTTATACATTATTTTCCCAGTTATAGGTACTCGTATCTTATGATAAGACCAATCAAGTAATAAAAACACTTCATATCTAGTTCTCAAGATTTTTCGAACAAGATAGAGCAAGGTAATTCGATTGCCGTGTTCTATTTACACAAGCAAGTATCAATTCCTTTCTTTTGCAGACGGTAAAATATTCTTTGAAAAGCTCTGCGCATCTCGAACGCTGAATCGTTTTGTAAAATTACTAGTGACTTTAAAATTGGCGCATGCCGGAGCGGAGAACGCTTTAAGAATATTTTCCCTTAATTTTTTCCCGGTTTTCTTCAATATTTTCCTATTCTTTTTTCGGCTTTCAGAACGACTTGTCACGTTTGAGGATGGCTTCGAACAATTAACGAACAAAACGCTTTGTGCTCTTGTTTTGAATGCGATAGGCGTGCATTGGTGTCGTTGTCAGGTTAATTGGATATCAAATGGAGGGCGTTTTAATCAGATATTGATCTTGATTCTCGAAACTCTAGTATGAATCGAAAGCAGTTGATATAATTATTTTCAGCCCAATGCCAATATTATGAGCAACTATTATGAGACTGTGTTAGACACAAACTGTACCTACTGTAGGTAAACCGTATCCACTATTTAGTTAAATTGTATTTTTTCATTATGTTTAGACGTAAGTGCCTTCTGAGAGATTTTTTTACACGAAGTATTTAATTTACTTTTTTGCTGTTTGTTCATTTGATAAATCAAAATAAATGGTAATAATAAAATTTATTTCTATTGAGTCTTGATTCGCGGGGCTAAAATTCTGTTCCAGTTTTAAAACATGAGCTTCGCTGGCTTTACTGGATTAAATAACATTCCTTGTTGAGTAACACTACACTATCGCCCGTATAAACAAACGATGCTTGCTTAAGTAAAGCAGCAAATCGAACGTACAGCGTTGAATAGAGCTCTGTGATTGGTTCATGTGTCACCCTGTGCGTCCACGCGCACTGTGAGACCTCATAATAATGTTTGTGAATACGGGTGTATAATAATCGATGAATACACCAACCTTGCATTGAACGTGTCAATTCCACACGCAATTACAATTTCGCAAGACATAAAACACACACAAATTACGTCACTTTACCAGAATAGATTTAATTAAGCACAGACCCACAAAAGTTTGTCAAATCCACATCGACAGACCTCTTTACCGACCTCTAAGTTAAACTGTGTCCCCAAGAAAGAGAGAACGGGATAACCATAGAAAACAGTTTACAGTTTTGTGAAATGGCTACAACTGAAGGTATAGGTAACTTTGTTGTCAGACTTTATGATCCGCCATGGGAGTCTGATGACGGCGACAAGAAGTACAAAATGAATGCAATAAGTCATTGTTTTATATATGGACTCTCACTTCTTTCAGATAGTATTTATATATGGGTAAAATAAAAGGAGAGCCGATGAAACTCATAAAGCGTCACTCTAGATTCACCTGTATAGGACGCGGTTTTACCACTTGACCCGCTTTAGAGGGTGTTGGTTCAGCTTGGTTCACACTGGATGTGATGATAATGGACTTTAGCAAAGTCAAAGTCAAAGTCAAAATTTCTTTATTTGTTTAGACTAATAAATAGTTCTTACAAATCGTCATTTTGCTCTTAAGGAGCCTCTACATGTCTCATAATCTTTTTACCCTACCAGCGCTTCGAGACCAACATTTGGCAGTGCTGAGAAAAAGCGCCGCAACAAACTCAGTCACCACTGTCTGCCGGTTAATATAAATAAAAAGAAAAAGTAGTACATTTGATTCAGGAGCAGTTCACTGAATTTACCACGCATTCTTGTATGGTGTATCTTATAAGAATGGGTATACAAAATTGCGTGGCATATTAAACATGGTAGTAACGTGCTAATATCTAGACTTACAGATTAAGATACTTATATACTAGTAGAAATGACTCGCATTAATAAATTTGAATAACTTGGATTGACCAGTCCCCGAAAGCAGCGCCTGTTCACAGACATGACGAGTGAACCAGCCATCCTACGTTGTTCTCTTTTGGGATACCAGCCGTTTCAAGCTCGTCTGAAGCATGAAGTATGATGAAACTTCCATTAATTTCTTATTTATTACTAGCTGTGCCCCGCGGTGTTACCCGCAGTAAAACGTATCCTATGTGTTAATTTAGGGTGTCAGCTAACTCCATCCATTCTTCTTCTCAGTCGGTACACTCTTGTCAAAGTGGTCGTGGTCATCATTTTGAATCACGATTCAGAGTGATGTTCCTCGTAATACGGCGCCATTCCTCGCGGACTGCAGCTTTCCGAGCACTTTCGCTAACCGAGCACTTAGTTTCAAATTCAAATTCAAATTCAAATATATTTATTCATTAAAAATAGGTACAAAGGGTGATAATTATAATTGCAGTGAGCTCTATGCTTAACCTATTCAGGTACATGAATTATTTTGTGACTTCAGTCAGAATACATAATCAAATTTAAAATTATTATTAATTGTCAATTGAAATTAAATTATAGTTCGTTCGTTCGTTATTAGTCAGTCATTACGTTACATTAAATTAAATAAAAATATAAATAAATCAGAATGTCAAGATATTATCATCTAAATAATCGTTAATATTATAATAGCATTTGTCAATTAGTAATTTAGATAGTGCATTTTTAAATTCATTATTACATAGCGGTAGCGGTACAAGGTAGCGGGAAGGCGCTGGATGCAGGCCGCTACCAACCGTGCGATGTGGAAGTCATTGGGGGAGGCCTATGTTCAGCAGTGGACGTCCTGTGGCTGAAATGATGATGATGATGATGATGATTACATAACATTAACAGGCAGATTATTATACAGACGTGGAGCCATAATTATTACACTTTTCTTAAACATGGCAGTTTTACACATTTCAGTGCGTATATAAGGTTTCCTGGGGCGAAGGCGAACGTCCTTAGCGGATTCTATCAATTGAAATAGGTGTGGATTGCATTTAACAAACTTGCAGCATTCATAGATGTATAGGCTAGGAAAGGTTAACAAACGTAGAGACTTAAAATATGGCTGGCAGCTCTCTGTTGGTTTAAGTCCACAAATGGCCCTAACGCATTTTTTCTGTGCCTTAAAAATAATCTCTCTGTAAGAGGAATTCCCCCAAAATATAATGCCATACCATAGGGTTGCAACTACATGTCCGTGGTACACCATTAACAGTGCTCTCTGATCCACCACTTTAGAGAGCTTATAAAGTGCGAAAGAGGATGTATGTAATTTTTTACAAACATTCAAAGAATGTGATTCCCAAGTCATATTGCTGTCTATAATAACCCCCAAAAACTTTGCAGTATTTGTATTATTGATTAGTTGCGGCCTTGATCTGGTCCGTCCATCTCATTGGTGATCTACCACGTGATCTGGTGCCCTCAACTTTTCCCTGCACTACGAGACGCTCTATGGAGTCATTACTGCGCCGAGATACATGGCCGAAGAAGGTTAAAATGCGTGACTGAACTCCATCCATACTAAATTTTATTAAAATTGCTTCAGCCGTTTAGACGTGAAGAAGTAACAAACATACACACTCACACTTTCGCCTTTATAATATTAGTGTGATTCTACGCTTTTCCCACTCCCCTGCCAAGAAACACTCATTAGCAGCCAGGACCCGGCATCGTAATGAGCCCTTCGCAAACATCTCCCTCCTCGCTGGTTTCCTGTAACTATTCCGAGATGTAATTACGAATGGGAGGCAAAAACATATGTAAATAGTACCGTTGACAGCACATGATACTATTAATATTTTGTTGCAAAATAGTTGACAGTTAAGGCCTTCGCCCACGGCGACTTTTTGTAGCGATGCAGCAGTGATTCTGTCGCGCGTTCGCATCGATCAGTCGCAATGCGGTCGCTCGCTGTATGCCCTCGCCCACATAAATGCGCTTCTGTCGTGATGCAAACGCAATACTGTCGCGATGCAAACGCGATACAGTAACCCTCCCTCCGTTCTGTCCCCGATGTCGTCCGACACGGTCGCGCGTTTGCATCGATACAGTTGGGCTGCTGTAGCGCGTAACACGTTGGCATCGCTTCTGCAGTGCGTTACAAATGCAACTAAAGCGTGTTAGTAGCGATGCTGTCGCTTGTTTACGAAACGCGCGACAGCATTACTACAAAAAGTCGCCGTGGGCGAGGGCCCTAAGGCCGCTTTCACATCAGGATGTGAGAAGCGCGACAGGAGCGCAGCAGCGGCGTTTTCATAATGTGAAGGCATGCATCCGCTGTCACATAGTATGAAATTATCGGTAGCGCGTCTGTTGGGCGTTTGTCGCGCTGCTAAGTCGCCTAAATGTGAAAGCGCTCTAATACAGTTTACGTGAAGATTCACTTATCTTGCACATACAGCAGCACAACATTTGTAGCGAATTAGAGCTACAAGTGAAAATCGATTCTAATCCCAAACAGTTCAGTTGAAGTTTCCACAAATTAATACGAAAGTTAAACAATCGCATACGCAACAGCAACTTCTAGTTTCCCAATTTCCTACGGCTTACCCCTCCCACCACGCAGTTTGACCGTCACTAGTGTTGCTAATTGATATATCGATATAATGTAATACAATAAGTAATAATAATAATAAATATCAGTGGACATTTTATACTACGCTTCTAGTCCCAAACTAAGCATAGCTTGTACTATGGGTACTGGACAACGAATATAAAGATACATAAATACTTTTTTTTTGTAAATACATACATATTATACGTAGTAACACCTAGCCATCACAGAAATTAAAATCCATCATTTCAATTTTGATGTTTGTGATGTTTTCTTATACAATAGAGCAGCATATTTAATACTCAATTATCCTTTTTTTTTAAACCTTGACGGGAAAAACAGCATGTCACATATGATTTTTTTTAAAAAACCTTTATTTGGCATATTACAAACGAAAAATTCTCTTCGTCAACAGAATTGTACCATTTTAGATAGGTACACTTTTATTGACAAAAATATCGATACTTTCACAACACTAATCCGCTGTATAAACGAATTTAGTTACTCAAACTTTGTATTTAACTTTGTTCTTTGAAACTTACGATGTTTTTTCTTGGAATGTAGCTTTGAGATTACTAGTTTTATTTTGGACGAACTGGAAGTAATTTTCGAAGGCTTTCCTTGCTCTAATGTGTAAAAATTAGTTAGTATTAATTAACTTGTTTCAATTTTGGAAATAAGCGACATTGAAAATAATCTGATCTGACAATTTCATATTCAGTAAGACACAAAACAGTTTCCTACTTATTAGCTGTTATATTAAATAAATACTTATGCTGAGTTGCACCACCTAACTTTGACCGTAACTATAACGATAACCGGTGCGTTTTGTATGGAGATTGACAAATTTTTGATGTTTGTCAAACTTAAAGTAAGATGGTGCAACCCAGCCTTAGTTCATACTAAGAAAATGCTATAAGTAACTGGAGTATAAAAGATACCATATAAAAATTTTAAACTAAGTATTAAGTTAATACTAAGAAAATGCTATAAGTAACTGGAGTATAAAAGATACCATATAAACATTATGAAACTAAGTATTAATTTACTAGTTTTCATAAACTTCTATGGCTTTTTGCTTCGATCCTAGACTAACTTAGTCTTGGCTGTAGAATGTTCCCCTTTCAAGGGAAAACATAACTTAGCCAGTCAAGTTGACTTCTAGCAAAGCAAGAACAAATTCATCATTCAAGGCGGGATGACAACTCCATAGAACGACTGGTCGTCCAAGGAAAAGTCGAAGGAACCCGATCGCGTGGCAGGTCACCAATGCGCTGGACCGACCAAGTTAAATCAGCAGTGGGAGACGGCGTATGTGACTGCACCATACAGTCTGCCAACAGAGAGAGATGGCGGGAGATCGTGCGGAGAGTTGTATCCGCCTCTACAACCGATGTGAACAACGCCTCAACGTGACCACGACTGCTCTGCCAAGAGCGAAACGACTAAGAAGGAGAAGAACAAATTCCTCTATCTATTTTCGATATTTACGCCCGTATTCACAAACATTACTATGAGGTCTCACAGTACGCGTGGACGCACAGGGTGACCCACGAACCAATCACAGAGCTCTATCCAACGCTGTGCGTTCGATTTTATGCTTCACTTAAGCAAGTATCGTTTGTGAATATGGGTTTATACCTAGTAAAAGCGCTTCTGAAAGGTCTATTCGCAAAAAATAATAAGTGTGACCTAAGTGTCATTAAAAGTTTTGTGACGAATAACCATCATTTGGGAAGAACTTACTGAAGAATCATCAATCATCAACAGCCCTTTACAGTCCACTGCTGGACTATGAGCCTCCTCCACTATAGTGGAGGGTTTTGCCATAATCTCCACGCTTGGCAGGCGGGTTGGAGATCGCAGTTTAAAAGATTGATGTTTTTCAGAGAGCGCTGCTGCCCGTTCTCTGTTTGATGTGTAGTCCCTAAGTCGCCTCTTACGACACCCGCGGGAAGAGTAGGGGTTGGTGACAAATGTATTCTACTTTGCCGTCACCACACGGCTTACTGAAGAATAATAAATAAAAACATGCAATTTATTTATAATATCTGTGTACACAGTATTACAACAGAAATAATTAGGTATTCCACACTGTCATCATCATTATCATCATCACCTCAGCCATGGGACGTCCACTGCTGAACATAGGCCTCCCCCAATGCTTCCATGTTGCCCGGTTGGTAGCGGCCTGCGTCCAGCGCTTTCCTGCTACCTTTATGATGTCGTCGGTCCACCTTGTGGGTGGACGTCCCACGCTGTATGTCCACACTGTACCTTTGGTCAAACATATTAGACCAAACATAGGAACACAAGGTCTGACAGTTTATAAGCACTAGCCAGGCCCTATAGGCGTCAGAATGTGTAGAACTGTAATGAACATACTTTTCTTCTTCAGCTGTAGCTCTGTTGATGTTAAACAGGTATTGCAGCGAACTGAAGGGTATTGATTGCGACCGCGTTATCTCCACGCGCTTAGAATATAGACTAAGTACATTCTAGAGATAGTGCTTGAATTATTACATCACAGCTTTATTTATCATCGTGATATCCGATCCGGCTCGAAGGACCAAATTATTGTTTTTATCAAGTGTAAATTGTATTTACTTTTTGAGTCCATTAGACATTGTTTTATCATTGCCTTTTGAAGTGCGGCATCATAAAAATGGTCTTATAGAGATGACTTTATAGTAAATTTTATCAAAATTATTTTTGAGATTTTCATGTTAGTATGGAAATTTTCCATTATTAACTTGTAGGCGCATCCACTAGTTTCCTAAGTCTGTAAGTCTTGTTTTCTAATTTAAAGTTGGTGGAAGAACGATATTGTGCACCATCGCACACGGGCACGCCTCTTGTGTGCTAACTGGCAGTTTACATAGTGTTTGCTTAAGTGTCCGCACTCATTGGTAGTACAGTTAATCAAATCGAAAGTAATAAATGATTTAAAACATGATTGTGCAGATTTTCGCTTATGTGGAATAGCAGTGGACTTAAAGTAGTACCCTAAGTTTTCAGCTTCAAGAAATGTTTACGTAACTTATTAGAAAGTTAACCCAATTTGAAAAATAGATATTTGTATTATTAGACATATTAAGTACATAACGCATGATACTAAAAATTATACTTATTTTTTACCTTGTGTGATTTGAACCTGCATTTGCAATTTTTATTTTTTTATGCAAGACAAGGCAGGTATTTGACCGCAATCGCACCCGGTGTTAAGTGAGATGCAGTCTAGGACATAATATCTGCCCTGTAAGTGCATATTCACTCTCGCCTTTTTTTGATGCTCGAACCACTAGATTTAGGTGAAGTTATTTGGACCAAGATTTAAAGCTACCTATTACGTCAGTAATTGAAATCGAAATCCAGTAGTTGTCATCCGGAGCCGATGCTTTTTAGTTCAGAGCTGTATTTAAAAAACAAATAACTTAATCCAATTGCAAGATTAAGAAAGCCATTCCAGAATCACCCTTTTACTAAATTACTGAGAAACTCTACTTAATCAGATAATCTAAGCCCGGAAATAGAACTGCCCACTAAACCAACTCGTACAGCCTAACCCTGTTTCCATTAACGACCTAAAGGTCAAGAATTGTCCCCGTCGACCTTGATTGCGTGCGTGCCGTGGTCATGGCGGAGTCGGACTGGGGTTAGGGGCTTATTATTTTTATCGCGGGGTCAATGGGGACGGGGAGTTACGAATTTGGAAGAGATCTATGAACTCAACTGAATGGAAATGTTATTGTTTTCTATGAGGTATAGTAGTGGACCTGTAGTGGTCCCTTGCAAATTATTCATAATTTATAGTGATGGCCTTTTTTGGCAGGAAATGCATGATATTGCATACCCACTGGCACGGGGGAACCAGTGGGTTATGTGAGGCTCTCCCTGCCGGATGTGCAGGATCTACTCACTAAAAATGGGTTCTGACGGTGTCCTCCCGAAGTCTTTAGGTCGGAACTGCGAGTTATTATCCGTTATAGTGATGGCCTTATACCCCTACTCTTCCCGCGGGTGTCGTAAGAGGCGACTTAGGGACTACACAACAAACAGAGAATGGGCAGCAGCGCTCTCTGAAAAACATCAATCTTTTAAACTGCGATCTCCAACCCGCCTGCCAAGCGTGGAGATTATGGCAAATCCCTCCACCATAGTGGAGGAGGCTCATAGTCCAGCAGTGGACTGTAAAGGGCTGTTGATGATGATGATGATGGCCTTATAGCAAGCAGAAAATAACAGTTACTTCACAATATACATCGCCATAAATAAAGGTTAATGAAATAATGTTTGTAATGTTGTTTTTTGGTCGTTTCACGAATACTTACACATTGCAGTAACTTTGAATCAATAACCTATATTATAACAAAACACTGATTTAAGTTTACAATTAAAACTTAGCAATATGATTTATTTGCAGAAATCGTTAAGGGAATAGACTTTTCTCCAAAACTCTTATAACAATAAGGTCTTAGTTTCAGAGACATACTTATTCCATAATTTACTATCGAGTTGATTAAGATTTGACAAAATTGTGATAAAATCCTTAATACTAAAGAATCTAGGCAAGTCGTTTTACAATAAAATTTCGTTAAAAGTTGCGAAGTTTGAAACATGCCGCATCCATTCTAAGTTAGTCACACTTAAAGTCACGAACCCAAGTAAAAAGTGCCACATAAAAAACTTCCTAAGGGCACATAACTACGCCATTCACTATAGTCCACTTGGCAGTCCCGGCACATAATGTCTTAGCTCAATGTTTTATCCGATTTATCTTTAGAAAAGATAGAAAAAAAGATCACGCTTTTCCCTGTTTTGGGTATCTGAGTGTCTGATATTTTAGCTTTTGTTTGTTGTTTGTGCATTAGTAATGATCGAAACAAAACTTTGGTGATTTTGATAGAGCTATTACTAATATTCAAGTCTCTACAGGGTAGGATTTTACTACTATAAACTTTGTACTACAAACAACTACAAACATTAATACAGAAGAGGTAAAAGTGAAACAAATACAGAAGCTGCTCGTCAGACTATACATGTTTAGTGCTTTGTATCTCATAGTTTGACGTGACTTGAAGTGCCGTCGTTACAAAGTCAATGAACATTGCTTGTCTTAAAGAAAAGCATTGGGAAGAAAAACAAATAATACCAAAATATTTGTTCGCTTACAACGATAAAATTACAATCTATATTTAGACACGTTTCCGTCGAGTCACTCCAGAAGGTCCATTAAATTGAGAGTAATTACGGAAGTGTTAATATCAATAATTACTCTGGAGTGACGACAATGACAACACCTACTTTGAGACCCTGAGAGGGGTTCACTCACAATTAGCAGGTCTTCATTCATGTCATCGATGTATGAAAACTAAATACAGAGCTTTTTCAAATACGAATAAAAAAATGGCTTGAACAATCTTAGGGCGTTCCCACGGCACGGCACACGACCGTCGTGTGATCACACTACATAGGTATGTAATATGTTTGAAATTCGAATCCTAAATAGTTTATCGCGGGATACTGCAAACGGGATATTCGTATTAATGTTAATATTAAAACACATACTAAATGAAGTCCTGCAAAAAACGAAATATCTCATTGGGAAAGAATCCTAAGACATCGTCAGGTCAATTTAAGTAAATATCCTTAAAAATGGGAATATCAATAATTATGTGTTCCAACTGAGAACCGAATCCAAACTCTAAGGCTTTGGATTATTAGGAAAGTCTAACTTTTATCGGGACCACAAAGGCATTTTAACTTATACAGTAAACTGTGGTGTAGATAGGTAAAACCTGCTTTCGAGTATAATAGAAAACATGTTTTAATAATTAATATTTTAATGATTAAAAATTATCATTACACCGCTCAAAATTACTGCTCATTTAAAAGTACACCATTTTGAATTTCGATGCACAACTCAGCAGTTAAATGCCTGGTCCACCACAGTAATCACTTTGTAATCCTTGTCCTCCCTTAACCCTTAAATTGGCACTCATTGAACCCTTGCTTCAAAAATGGTCAAATTTGGGATTTAGGTATTGTTTTGATAGATTAAGAAAAAAATATTTACTTTTTGAAAAAATTTCAATTAGTATAGAAGTTATGACATGTCACTCAAAACGGACATTGCCAATTATTTAGCATTACAACCATGTCACTTAGGGCGGACATTGCCAGTTTAGAAAAACAAACGTAAAACAACTTTTCTTAATAACAATACAGGAATCCCTGATAATCATCCTCTGGCTAATCCAGCGTCTTTTACAATCCATTTGGACTATTTACTGTTGATTTTACATAAATTTATCAAAAAATACCCTGACATATAAAAACAGAAAGTGACTGCCTGATTTATCAACATAAATCCCAAACCGGTGGGTATAAAGACACAAAGTTTGGCATGTAGGTTCCTTATTAGGGTCTAGGGGTGTTATCAGAAAGGATTTTTTCAAAATTACCCCCTAAGGGGGTGAAATGGGGGTCCAAAGTTTGTAGGGCGAAACAAAATTAGTTACACTATTTAATTCGAAACTTTACAGGATACATTCCTATCGATAAATGAATAAACACGTGTTTCAGGTTATTTCAGAATTCAACCCCTAAAAGGGGGAAATTGGGTAAAAATGTCTAAAAATCAACATGAGTATTTATTACTGATACATGGCACTGTCCGTTTTAAGTGACATAACATTTGTAACCTTGAAATGAATGGAAAAAAATCGATATTTTTTTACAGTTTTGGCANTTTTTTAACAGTTTTGGCAATAACCGTCAGTTTTATTCATTAATATTCTAAAATCAATCAATAAAGCACAAGAACAAATGTAATACCTACAGTATTGCCACATTTATCAAAAGTGAAAACTTGACATTGCTATTGCATTTATTCAACTGACTTTATTTTTAAAATTCGCGGCTTTTTATTGAACTACAGCCCCGTGTTTCACATAAAATATCATGCTTCTTATAAAATATCCCTTGAAAGTCGATAAATTGCTTTAATTTAGATTCTGTAAGCAATTATTTGACATGTCCTTTAAAACGGACAAAAACAATTTAAGGGTTAATTATTACACAATGGGCGTAGCTTATGCCGTAGGGCCATTTTATTTTTTCCTTTCGATGCTATTTCACACTGTTACTTCAAATTTTTTTTACTTTACCATACTAACATAATATGTTGGCAAAGGGACACAATTTATATCAATATTAGTTTCGATTCCCATGTCAGCATTTAGTGTGGAGTCTGGGCAGGCCCCCCACTAGGTGGACCAACGATCTGGTGAAGGTTGCGGGAGGTACCTGGATGCGGGTGGCGCAGGACCGGTCATTTTGGAAATCCTGGGGGGAGGCCTTTGTCCAGCAGTGGACTTCATTTGGCTGAAACGAATTCTGTCCTAAATCTACGTCAAGGCTAGCCAAAGTAATGCATTTTGGTTTGTTAACCACATTTTCGTGTCGCATTTTGATAATACTTATATGCAAAGAATCGAAGATGAATGGTGTCATGAAGATAGGTAGGTACTAAAATGTTCTTTCCATCAGTAGGTATGTTACTGTTTATATTTTTACTATGGAGGCGAAATAATAATTTAACTTTGTGCCTCGAAATAAAGTCCTGAACACACACTTTTCCGCTCTCGCGTAATTTTCGTGCGACAGGTGTGGCTCCATTTTGTACGGAGTTTATTAAATTTAATTCTTGAAATCTTTTTGTTTTAAAAGAGTTAGTGTAGTGACTGCTAGCTCATAATAGGAGTTTTACTTTATTGTCTGAATTTAATAGAAATATTGAAGAAAATATACAGGGTGGAAACGATAAGTAATCTCACTCGATTATTACTAAACTATACAAGATATCGAAAAACTGGTTACTGATCCTGTAAGTGCTTCACGAGCTCTTTCAAACGCTACCAATAATAGGTTACAGAATAAACTGGATCTATCCGAAAATTCCATGTTTCCAGCTATTTGTAAAATTATTTGTAGCGTCATTCCTACAAAAAAATGTTGTGAAACTGAAACGCGACGGACCCCCTTAATATTTCAGCTCGCACAGGGGTGATAAAAAATCACCCTGAATACGCTAGTACTACCCTCATCTTCCTGATGGGTCCTGACATGGAAACGAACTAAAAGACAATATAATCCTTTGGGATATGGAATATAATATGACGACGGGATTGTCATATTATAATAAAATGAAGAGGGGAAAAGATTTGTTTGAGAAAAGATACGTTTGATATTAATGCGATAAGAAGCTTGCGTTCAGCAGAAATCGTGATTCGAAACCAAATTATGAAATTTTGCTGTGTATTTTGATTGCATGAATCTGTTTTGTTTTCGAAACCAAGCAGATTATGTTTCTTCATCGTTTTTAATACATTGTTTTATTTTAATTTGTGTCAATATTATTATTCTATCGATTCTGCTGGCTTACAGTGTAAAATTATGTCGAGTTTAAACATTGCTGTGCTATAAAATTTATTGTTATGTAGTTATCGAAGTAGTCACTCGACAAGCGAAAGGTCGTGTGTTCAATTCCCGCCTAAGGCAACCGACATTTTCAAGTTTTAAAAAATGTTGTTATACGTATTTATAATACAACCATATTAAAAAACGCAGTCGGTTCTTGGGAGAGCGTTTAATTTTTACAATCTCGCTTACCAATGCACACTGGTCACTAAGCCTTACCGAAGAACATCGGGAATAGGCTATGGGTATAAAAAAACGACCTGTCAGCCGAATCGAAACTGGAATTTCAAATGTGACAGAGAATGTAGAGCGAACACGAACAGTACAGAAAGAATCCGCTAAAATCCGCTTACCATTTTGTGGTTAAAATCTAGCTTGGTTCTAGTGTGAAAAGCTTTTCTAAAAATATCTATAGAACTAAATTAATGTAATAATTATCAGTTTTTGTAATCGTCAAGAGACGAGTAAATGTCCAAAGGGAACAAAATTAGAGACTATATGATGACTAGGATGCGTGGTCAGTTCAATCTGCACATATTTGATGTATTCGAATTTGGTTATTCTTACCGTTAGATAATTCCTGGCAAATAATGGTGACTGAGTTTGTTCCGGCGTTTCGTCTCAGCACTTGCCATATGTTTGTCTCAAAGCTGGTAGGGCCTAAAAGATAAGGAGACATGTAAAGTGCCCCATAAGGGCTACCTTTTCGTTTTTATTATTTACTATATTTTGACGTTCAAAGGTGCCACTTGTGGTTTAAACTGAATAAATATTTTTGATTTTGAATAATAGTAGTATGTCAGAAATAAAAAAGTGGATTTCCGAGGGAACAAGCTCTAACAGTAGGTATAGGTACTTTCAAGTGTATAAAATTGACTAGGTATTGCAAGAAATTGCAAAAAACTCAATTATGTAACTTATTCGAAAAACAGCAATTCAAACTGCAGCCCTGTATTTAACACGCGCAACTCTGTCGCTGTTTGCGCTGAAAACACCACCGGCTCTAGATTAGCCATTCCGTTTGCATCCTCGCGAAATGCAGCGGATTTGTTGGTGTAGTGATGTTATCACTGTTTGTGTTTAAGTTGAAAAGTACACTAACGGTGTAAACTCGCGTCGCGCGATACGGCGAAATCTTTTTAGTGCGCCGCCGCAACGCATCGTGTTCTTTACTAACTCTAACGTAATCACAAATTACTACGAGGTCTCACAGTGCGCGTGGACGCACAGGGTGACAAACGAACCAATCACAGAGCTCTATCCAACGCTGTGCGTTCGATTTGCTGCTTCACTTAAGCAAGCATCGTTTGTGAATACGGGCGTTTGTCAGCTAGCATCAGGCGTGATGTGTCAAAAAGTGAGCTGTGATTTATTTACCGACAGCGCAGGACAAACCGTTCTGAAAATACTTGGAAAGGCTTTTGTCCAGTAATTTACGTTTTAGCTTGCAAAGGAATGTATTCTACCATTGTTTCTTATCATATTCTCTAAGCAACTTTGTAGCCCAAAAACTACCCAGTAACTAGAAACCGTTTGGTGACTTAATTCTGAATATATTACTTATCAAAGTTTCAAAGAGTATAACTTATCGAATGATGCACATCACTAGCTCGCTACCCAAACTTGTGTCTAAAATGGGGATCGATGTAGCCAGTTGAAAGCCAACGATAGTTAGACATGTCAGGCAAATAAACCAGCTAAGCCGACAGTTAATGCTATTGTATCAAACGCTAATTAATTAATTTGACTGTCAGTTTGAACCGAATCTACCCATTACTCAATCATTTGCTTCAATTTTGAACTTAAAATCTATTATAATATGGTCTATTTATTATTGCTGTCTGATACAGATAGAGTGGCGTTTGAGTAAGGTTTTACTAAGGCTGGGTTGCACCAACATAATTTAACTTTGACAAACGTCAAAGTCACGGTCATAGTTACGGTTAAAGTTAGATGATGTTACTCAGCCTTAGACTTGCAGATTGTGTAGTCAGTGATTTGCATTGAGAGCTAAGAACTTATTTACTTCGCAATAAGGCTAAACTTAGGTTTTCATGATGTTGACTAACATTGCTTAAAACCAAACATTGAAAGCGTATAAGTTAAGAAGTATTAGGCTTTCTTCTCATTATTCTTTGACTTACATTTACTTGAAATAAAAAACAAAAAAATATCCCCATCTATTGTCCCGAAGCAAAGGGAAAAGTTACAACACCGGGACGTATAAAGCCGATTTGCACAAAATAAATTATTTTATGACTTATAATTGAATGCGAACTCATTAATATTCCAATAATATAACTCAATTTCATCAGTCTGCGTCACAAAGTGCTTTCAAAGGGTGCGAAGACGTTTTTAATTCAATTATCTCCTCACCAGAAGGCAATGTAATGTATTCCATTTCGTTCCTAAGGGCGATCACAGACGAATGAAAGTATATCGGCGACTGCTTGCGACTAACTGTAGGTGCAGATTTGGCGACAGACGCGGCGACTAGACTCGACAAGCTGCAGCTGACAATTTCGGTTCTGGTACACTTGCGCGAAAGACACTAGCGCTAAAGAAATTAGCGCGAAGACACTAGCGTGCAAAGCCATTTGCGCGAATGGACACTTGCGCGAAAAGACACTAGCGCGAAAAGACATGAGCGCGAAAGACACAATTTCATATATTTTGTTCAAACTGCAATTTGGCATCAGAGTAGCGGAGTCGCGACGAAAAGCTATTATATGAAATTGATAAGAATAGGCGTCAAGTCGCCGAATTGTTGCTGTCGCTTGTCACCTAATATGCACCTGTACTTAGATGGCGACCATCGGCAGATGGTCGTTACGACTGTCGCTAACGCATCGCCAATACCGCCGATGGTCACCGATGCATCGCGACTCTCGAAGACGGTCAGTCACTCGCTAACGTGTCGTTAGAGTGTCAACATGTCATGACAACGAAAGGCGCAAGTCGCCGACAATCACCTCAAGTCGCTGACCGTCGCCTACCACTATCGCAAGCAGTCGCCGACACAATGTCGCTCGTCTGTGAGTTCTTTAAGTCCTTATGCTGCCGAAAACTTGCTATTATGCTAATCTAATCAGTTGTCTGGTCTTTGAGGCAATTAAAAGTTGTGGAGTAACTTCAAAGGATGGATTCCGTTAATAGTTGATGGTTAAATTAATTATTTAGTCTAAAAATAATTATAAAGTACCTAGAGGATAATATAAAATGTTTTTGCAATTGTAGACATTTTGTAGTACTAGCTTTTTTCGTCAGCTTTGCCCATCTGACATTCAGTCACAGATAAACTTTGTGTCGTCTTTCCAAAATATTAGGGGCCTCCATAACAGTTAAACACACGTTGAACATTGCTTACGCGTATAAATGCGAAAGTCTGTCTGTCTGTCTGTCTGACTCTCTTTCACGCCAAAACCACTAAACCGATTTTAATGAAATTTGACATAGAGATAGTTTGAGTCCCGGGAAAGGACATAGGATAGTTTTATCCCGGTTTTTGAAACAGGGACGAGCGCGATAAAGTTTTTCTGTGACAGACGAAATTCCACGCGGGCTAAGTCGCGGGCGGATATGTACGTAAAATCTAAATATTTTTCTTTTATCTTCTAGCAAGTACGTGCATGTTTTTGTTCTAAAATAAAGGTTTCAACACCTTGTATACGAACGAAAGTAATCTCACAAACTGCGTGTTTCCACATAATATTGTCTCGTCAGTATGAAGAGAAACAGAAATCCTTTAAATAAGTAAGTAGGTAGCTCGAATTTGTCATCCAACCAATCTCATAGCCCGCAAAATGTATGGATATAACGCACATTTCATACATAATTCAATGAGGCGTTTTGGCTTTTTTTATAAAATTTTGGGAGATGTTATCAAAACTTATGGGTAATGAATGTTCATTTAGAGCAACTAGCTGTGCCCGCGACTTCGTACGCGTGAACATACCTAGGTTGAATAATATTTTCCGTTTTTGCAATTACTTTTCGTTACTGCTCCGCCACTATTGTCTGTAGGGTGATGTTATACCTTTCTCAATAAATGAGCTATCCAATACAAAAAGTGTTTTTCAAATCGGACCAGTAGTGAGCGCTTTCAAACAGTTACACCTATACAAACAGTTTTATCTTTTTATTAGTATTCTTTTCATTAGTATTCTTAATAAACGTAGTCTTATCATCCTTACCGATTTACCTCCTTTTGTATTTATCTGTGCACTAATATTACTATTTATGTATGTTTATCTAGACAATTTTATGCAGCTTAGTATTTTATTTATTTTTACCAATGGTCCGTGACCCTCACTCGGCATGGGGCACACTGAAAACCAGCGCCGTGGCCTTCGTCACCGTGGGCCACGGCATATGCTGAGTGGGGTCCCGTTGCAGTGGGCATCTTGTTGGTGGATGGGTGGCACTGCTCAGTTTACTCTTGTTTTTATTTTTTCTTGTTCCATTATTATGTGCCACTGTCATGTCTATGTAATTGCCTGTATTTGTGTGATGTCCATTGTAATAAATGTGTCTTTCTTTCTTTTTTTCTTTCTTTTTTTCTTTCTTTCTTCATTCAGGCAAAATGACAAACTCTTCAGATTTATAAAATTAAGTATAGACTAGTATAGATTCAGCGAAATTGGCAAGCTTATAGACAACAATATAGTCATAAAATGTAAATCCGTATCGAGTGCATAAGGTGCCCGATCAGTGGCGAACCCAACTAGAGGGTTGCCCACCGCGGTGTTGGACCAAAGTCCAGCCTACAGCGGGCTCACTCTAGTGGGCCACGCTGGATACAGAGCTCAAAAATATGAATAACTGAATATGAATTGAATAACTTATATTGATATGTTCTTTAGGATTTAAGAAATATTTCATTAACTAGAGTACCAACCTATAGTAAAGCCATGTTAGACACTTACGGTGGCTTTTAAAATCTGTGTATGATCACACAACCTACTGGCACGAAAATCAAACGGGACTGGGAAGAAGCTCAAATTAACTAAACGGAACAAATTAAAGAAATAAAACTTCTACTCGCTAATTATTTCCGAAATTACAGCAAGAAATTTAAACAATAATGAAGTCGTTAAGTTTTCTCAGATAAACGGGAGCCCTTTACGTTTCAAATAGCCTATTACGAGTCTTATCGGTCTTGGAGACAAATTGCTCTGTAACTCGAACTTTACTTGATAAGAAGGTAAAACGACAATTTAAGTGTTTGAGTAAGAAGAATACTTAGCTGAAATTGTGACAGGGAAAAATTAACTTTTTTGAAGAAGCATCCAGGGTTATAATCGCACGGCTGACTGCTTTTTCCAAGGGCATCATGGGGTTTATGTATATTACTAGGTTTTTTGAACTAAAAAATAACTTTTCTTTCTTCTCATTATGATTTGAAAGTTAAGTGCGTTGCGGGTTTAGATCTCGCCGTGGGCAAATATTTTAGTCCATACTGTACCATACCTATAACATAATGATGTAACGTTTTTAATCTATCATCATATTTATCATTTCAGATCGTTCACTGCTGAACAATGGCCTCTCCATGAAATCCAGATTGGCTGATTGGAAGCGGAGGCTTCCTGCTTCCAGCGGCTTCTTGCAACCTTTAAAGGTACTTATGTGTATATTTCTTTCATAAATACCTATTATTTGACCAAAAGTTGGTGACGTTTATGTGACATTACATATACCTAAAGCTCTTGAGAGTAGATTGATAAATAGAAAAAATTCTGCTTATAGAGTTCATAACAATAGTCAGACACAAAATTATTTGAAATTAAAAATTTTATGAAATTAAGAAATACATAATTATGAAGAAAAATTACTTTTAGATCAATTACTTATTTATTCAAGATACTAATTTATACATTTCCAACATTATAACACCTTAAAGTTAGTACTTCTTGCTTTGAATGCTCCAATCGAACTGCCTGTCCGGCGGCATGCCCGCGATAAGGCAACTTCCCCTTCCATTCGTCAAAGTCAACCGGCTCGAAACGACTTATCGACAGCATACCCCGGAAGTAGTCAAAATCAATACTTAAATAACAATTTATTTCTAAATTACTAAACTGTATACAATAAAAATTCTAAAATAATTACATTAAATAATAAACATGAAATATGTAATTGAATATAATACAGAATAAATTCTGAAACCATTATAATATCTGCAACAATGTCCAGGAAGTAATCAAGTAAAGTATTTAATTTTAATAATGGGTTTTTAAATTCTACCAAAATTATTACAATAACTATCTATAAGCAACTAATAATCGTATAAAATACAATATTAATTCTAAAATCATTACATAATTATTTAAAAGCATTCCACTTTTCATTACAACAAATTAGTTTCCACTCGTATTTCAGCTATGAGACAGATTAATGTTATTTGAAAATCCCTTTTACACATATCCTTTACGGGTATAGACACACTGCATCAGTTTTGGTCTAGGAATTAACTCATTATGATTATAATAAACTATGTTTACCAAATAAAACAATTACCTACTTGGCAAAAAAATACTAATTAGGAGCTATTAACACATAAATTTTTGTTTAAAACAATAGTAATATTATAGGGTCTCATATCTACTCGTATTTATAAATATCGAATTACGGAACTAAGTATTCTCCCCGTTCGTTCCACCGCTGCAACTCCTGTGTAGCCAGGATCTACAACTTGACCGCCCATAAAAACCCAATCAGTGAAGGCCAAATAATGTCCCCGGGTAAGTTTAACTGTCATTAGACCATAAACTAAATAATCAGATTAATTTAGAGGAGGAGTTTGAAATTAGTGATCAATTTAACTAGTTTTACCTGGATGCATTATTTCTTAATATTTTTTTAAAATAAGTTGTGAAAAATCGACTCAAGATAAAAAACGTTCTTATAACAAAAATAAACTGGAGGCCTGAAATACAGGGTGGCCCTAGTTTAGGCTCCAGATCACACACTCAGAACAACTATTGTTATCCTCCAAAAATTTTTCTTCTGACGTACTAGAATGAGTGTCTGATAAAATAAACAATTTTTATTTTATTTTTTTATTATAAATGAGGATTTTTTTAAGAATATCAATTGGACAAATGGAAATACGGAATTAGTGTGGTCTCATCCTAAGAGCCTACGACGTATGGCATGTATGTCAGCTAATGATATAATTTATGAGGGTAGATCCAGAATCCAGATTATAGAGTAAATCCTTTGACAGCGATTTATTGCCTAACTTGATTTTATGTTGGGATGTCTGATTAATGTAGGGACCTATACTCATATGTATCAAAATTACAAACAATCTCTAGCTACTATAATAATAAAGAAGTTATGTTTTTTGTCAAATTTTTGATTAGTGATTATGGCAGATGAGTCTAATGTCAATTATTTTTTGACCAAGGGCTGATTTTTCAATCGTCGAACAACTTTTAACTGAAAAACAAGTTTGGCACATTGACAGTTTCAATATGGGAAATCTGTCAAAATGACAAGTTTATTTCTCAATTCAAAGTTATCTGACGATTGAAGAATCTGCCCTAAATGTAGTTTCTATGGGATAATCGTGAAGAACATATCACGGGACAAACTTGACCTTCACTGGTTGGGTTTTTATTGGCGGTCGAGCTGTAGATCCTGGCTACACAGGAGTTGTAGCGGTGGGAAAAGAGGTGGGAAAAGAGGTGGGAATAGTCTCGTATATGGAAAACCATGAGAAAAGCTAGACTCTTTTGATATCAAAGTCGCTGATTCAGTCGAGTGTTGAATTTAATTAATTCCTGTATCACAGCTAGTTAAAATATTGCACTTTGAAGGTCTCGTTAAACTTCCGACCCAACACGATGGCAATTTAATCATGGCATCTGACATGCCTATGAATGACGGTAAATAAATGTAACATCAGTAAGTCGTATGATCTCATTTGTTGCAAAGAAAAAAATTGTAGAATGACATCTGAACCTCTCAAGAGATTAAGATACTTTAATGACCCAATTAGCGAAATATTACAATAGAGCAACTCCCAAAAGTTACAATACCAATTGCCACTCGCATAAAAGACCAAAAGTAAGTTCACTTGAAAAGGTTTTCGTCTGTCAACTCAAATTATTTCATAAGATCCAATCCAATATTCACTTGTTAAAGCATCAAAGGCTAGGAACATTCCGCTGGACATAATGGAGGTTAAATTGAGTCAGAAAACTCACTGGTTAGACTGATCTATGTATTTAAATAAAAGCTAAAGGTCATTGACTGACTCACTCATCAAGAGCTCAGAAACTACAAGTGCTAGGAGTCTTAAATTTTGCATGGGGCTTCCTTTCCAAGCGCACGAATTCGCGGGCGGTCGCTAGTTCATTTAAGCCAAACGATGTCCACTGCTGGACAAAAGCCGCCCCCAAGGATTTCCATAACGACCGGTCCTGAGCTGCCCGCATCCAGGTGCTTCCCGCGACTTTTTACCAGATCGTGAGTTCACCCAGTGGATGCCTGCCGTCTTCCGGCTCGTGGTTGCCACTTGAGAACTTTTCTGCCTCAACAGCCAATCAGCTCTACGAGGTTTTTGTGATATTAAGTGACAGATGTTGAATGGCGCAAACGACCCAGGTTAGAGGCGATTACTTTTGCGTTATAGAGGAGAGAGACTTATTTACAGAGGCAGAGAATGATTCGGCACGAAATATGTACAGCTTTTGGCGATAGGCGACATGTCGCAGAGTCGCAAACTAAAGCTAAAATATATGAAATGATGCGCGCGCGCGTTTTGTGGCCGCGTCTGTCACCGCGATTTGTCACCCAGTGTGCGCTGTCGCTAAAGGAGACCTTAAACGAGTCACCATTAGTTGACTAATACAAGTCAAGTGTCAAGTGCCCGAGCAACTGCACTCAGGAGGATTTAATCAATGCCGCTGACAACGCTACTCTTGTGGCGGAGTTTTGGGCTGACACTGTGTAGGTTTGTTGTCGACACGATAAGAAGAAGAAGTGTCAAGTGACATGATGTAGGGTGCGAACCTTCTCTTGCCAACTGCGTTATGTTAAAACATTCCTTTTCGATAAAGTTAATAAAGAAACTTCAGTTATTGTCGAAGATAAAACTTCGCGCGGTTTGTCATAACTTTTGTTGTAAAATTAATTATACGTCTAACTTTGTTTCGAATTGACTTTTATTGTATTAAATATCTGAAAGTGCTAGTATTTTCTTAATAAAGCCGTTATTTTGCTTTACTTTATATTGCTCAAAGTTTTGAAAGTTGGTTATCACCAATCATAAAAGCTTGTTTTTCACAATATTATTTTAAGGGTATCCCAATTATAGCGAACTTGTAAAAAATAAGAAAGATTGAAACTTTTAATTGCAAACCCATTTGTAGCGAGTACCAACTTATCACAAAGTAAGTACAGTAGGCTGAGTTGCACCACCTTACTATAACCACGCTTTAACGGTCTATGACAATAACCGGTGTTTTTGTATGGAGTTTGACAGATTTTTGACGTTTGTTAAAGTTAAAGTAGGATGATGATGCAACCCATCCTAACTGTAGCTAGCTGTAGTACCTAAATGGGTTGTATTACGTTTTACTTACTTGGTAGATGAATGTTTCGAATAAATTAATTTTATTTTGGTTTTAGTGCGGAGTTCATTTTCAAATATCAAATGTAATTTTACCTTTCCAAAGATATTTGAATCAAAATAAACTTTGGCGTTTGGAAAAGAACCAATCACAATATGACTATTCTAGTCTAGACCTGCGAAATTTGATTCTCCCAACAAATTCCTGTAAACCTGTTCATCATATTGTACACAAATAAATGTGCACTGGATCGAACAGTCCCTGGACGAGGCACTCCAGGGAAATCAGAGGATCGGTGCAAAAACGATGCAGGCTTCCCAATCGGGTGTGGTGCAAGTGAAAATACTGGGTACTAGGCACAGATCACAGAAACTAAAGGGAGATGTGACAAGGGGGCGTGGCCGGTGTCGCAGCAATATGCCCAAAAACAGAACACATTGCTCGTGTAAGCAATGATGACAGCAGCGACGTCACAATGTAAACAGTTTACATTGCTTGCGTAGTACTAAATATTTTTTAAACGTTGAGTACTGAGATACGGCAGTGGATAATGAGTACATATTTTGATTACATTGTGTGTGTGAATTTCTAATGCGATACTGAGTTTTGAACTCAGCGCATTAGTTGGCATCTCTCTATATCTCTATGGGTGCAAGTAAAAATACTGGGTTCTAGGACTAGTTTTACGTACTACCATCTTGCAAAGTTTGTCACCATTACAACAATGGTAACAGAATTTAACACAGTAAAATAGCCAGTTCCTCTATGGTTGAGGATTCCAGGTGAAGCTCACTTTCATTTTCAATCTGCAGATGCAGGTCAAGAGCTTCCTTATTGTGAATTAATTAAAAACGATGTAACGTATGATGGACCATCATAAAAATTGCTCGATCAATTTGAACAGTGTGCAACTTTTTGTAGGCAAAGTTAACAAGAAAGATAAATTTGAATCATGATAATCATCATCATCATCGTTTCAGTTTCAGTCTTCTACTGAACATAAGCCTCCCACAATTTAATACAGTATTTGCAGTGGTGTAGTGGTGTAATGTACGGATAAAAACATAAAAAGCACAATTTAAAGATTTATTCTGTCATGTAAAAGTTTTTTTTTTGAAAACGGAACCTTGCAAACGAGGAAAATGGATCTATCACGCTGTTCTCTCATAACTTGATGTGTAGTATACACCTAGAAACCTGTTGTACCCCACTGGTCGAGACCCGTTGGTAGCAGATGAATGCTTTGTTGGATTATATTAAATTACCCACTTACCTCGTAGTCCCCGTACAGCAGTGGAAACGTGCAGTCATTATTATGAAGAGTTGAAAAAAGGTCGCGAGTCGGAACTCTATTGAAGATTTGTTTTGAATATGAATTAAAATAATAATATGAAGATGGAAGAGTAATTAAAACAACTTTATGCTGAAACTAGCTTCACCCGCGTGTAAATTTAGTTTGTCACAGATCGTCATAAATTATAGTATCATATAAGTTAATCTGGGCTATAATCAATAACACTGTAAAGTTTCATCAAAATTCGTTCAGTAGGTTTTGCGTGAAAGAGTAACAAACATCCATCCAGACATCCAAATTTCGCATTTATAATAATTATTAGTAGGGGTAGGCTAGGTATTAGGTAAGTATGTGAAGTAAGAACTAGGTTACGCAAACTATCTTTGATTTTGTAATTTATGAAGATGAAGGTATTTAAAACAATATACCTACGCAAAATAAATTAAACATTCTTAGGGTTACTCTTTCCTGGAAAACTACCAAGGTATAACAAATAAATACCACTTTAAGGGTGAGTTGCACCACCAAATTTCGACCGTAACTATAACGATAACCGGTGTTTTTTATATGGAGTTTGTATGATGAATTTTAATTTTTGTGACGGGTCTGGGTGTTACTATGTATAATATGTATGTATTTACAAAAAAAAAGTATTTAAGTATGTATAAATCCGTTGTCTAGTAGGTACCCATAGTACAAGCTTTGCTTAGTTTGGGACTAGAAGCGTAGTGTAAAATGTCCAAGAAAAAAAAAATTAACAGGTTTTTGACGTTTGTCAAAGTTAAAGTAAGATGGTGCAACCCAGCCTAAGGAAACTATACCTAATTTACTTCAAATACAAATTGGTTTACAAAGTCACTGTCCGTCAGTTATTATGATAAACGATCACTCAATAAAATTCCATTTTTGTCACAGTTATTTTTGTTGTTCCAGAAATTTCTTTCACTCAAAAGTACCTAAATAAGAAATCTTGGTTAAACTAAACGGAAAAGAAAAAGATTTACGTTAATGGATTTCATTCTCAATTTAGTCGCCCTTTGCGTTCAATTTAGCTAACGCAGTTAAGGCTACAGTCACACTATTGGAACCAATCTGGACTAAATTAACCAGCTTAGTTGAATGGAAACCACAACTAGGTAATAGTGTGGAACGCCCCTCACTTGATGGACTGATTACCTGAAGAAGTTATGGCTGGAAGTGGATCCATCTTTTATACTACTATTTTCATCAATTTCTAATTATATCCTTCATATTTGCAAGACTGCTTTGCTGCTGCTTTTCATATCTGGCTTACTCGCACGTTTTACATGTCAAGTATTTTTAGATTTTTCTTCTTCTTGTGTCGTCAATGAACGTCTTAAACAGTGTCAGCTCAAAACTCCGCTACAAGAGTGGCGTTGTCAGTAGCATTCATAAAATCTTCCTGCGTGCAGTTGTTAGGGCACGCAGGACACGACATCATGTGCTTCATCGACTGGGGATGCTAATAAAACAAAAGATTGACAATGGATATGAGTTTCTTCCGCCGTAATATTGTATCCTAAGTATTTTATGATTATGTTTGTTCAATCCAACTGTAGGCAAACTCTTTCGAATATTAACCTACTTTCTAGGCAATTTCTCCCATGGAAATGAAAAAAGGCTAACAAATTTTTCTAAAAAAGGTTAGGTAACAGTTTTTTCTAAAAAAGGCAGACATAAATCAAGAAAAACAAAGTTTCAGTGGTTTTTCTTTGCAATAAAACAGAAAAGAAAGAAGAAGAAAAAAGTACCTATTTGGCTTAGAAGGCCACATTTAAGGGGGTTGCTAAATTCGTATCGAGGGCAGATGTGATGTTAACCCAAAAATACAAAAATAGCGTTTCCTTTTACTACTTATTCAGCTTTTGTTTTCGTACATTCATAAATAAGTGCGATCATTTCGGCACATTTGTGGCAAGCATCGAAAAAGCTAGGGTTGTAACATAGGGTGGATTTTATTTTTGAAATCACAGAGGCATAGATAATAAAAATAAAAAGCCGTGTATTTGGTAGAAAATATTCAGGCATCAATTTGTGTATCGTCAAAAAAAGATAACAAAAAAAGAACATACTTACTCAGTTACAGGTTAATTATTCCGAAATTGACATAATTTATTTCTGACTTTTGTCACATTTTGTGTTATAATTATAACTCAACTGAAAAACGAAGTTTTTGTTTTGACAGAAAGAGGGAGAAGAAAGGGAAAGATGAGAAAATAGACAAAATGTAACGAAATTTATTGATTTCGTATTAATTTATAGCAGCTAGCTAGACCGCGGCTTCGCCCGCGCTTTATTTTGTCTGTCACAGAAAAAAATTATCGCGCACGTCCCTATTACAATAACCGGGATAAAAACTATCCTATGTCCTTTCCCGGGACTCAAACTATATCAAAATCGGTTCAGTGGTTTAGGCGTGAAAGCAAGACAGACAGACAGACAGAGTTACTTTCGCATTTATAATATTAATATAGAAGTATAGATTGCAATTCAAGTTTCTTGAGGCTACTTTTAATCCATTTCTTGCTGCACTCCGTCTATCGTCTCGTCTAATTTGTGGTATAATAGCCAGACGGTGTAGATCTTAGCAAGTTTAATTCATTTAGTTTTTGCTTACATTGGCTATTTCTAGGCAGACAGCTTTGGTTTCTAAGACTTATTAATCGTCTTTGTAATCTGATTACAGTCTGGTAAGATGTCTGGGTTTTTATTTATTCTATACAAAAGAGGACAAACAGACTGATACATTTTTATTGCGAACTAGCGGCAGAGTAAATACAAATGAGTAGGTCATCTTCATAGAAACGCACGGTTTGTATGTGAGCGCGCCACTGACAAAATTCGGCGCAACCACGACTGGCTCCCCGCTAATCCCCCTTAAATTTTGTCAGTGTGTGCGTGCGCGCCGCATACGTATATTGGCGCGCTCACATACAAACCGCGCTCGGTGCATTTCTATGAAGATGACCTACTCATTTGTATTTACTCTGCTAGCGGCCGCCCGCGACTTACGTACGCGTGGATCCCGTTTTACCCCCTTAGGGGTGGAGTTTCGTAAAATCCTTTCTTAGCGGATGCCTACGTCATAACATCTACTTACCAAATTAAAGCCCGATCCGTCCAGTGGTTATGTCAGTCGGTCAGTCACCTTTGAGTTATATACTCGTATAATATTGAGATTAATACATAATTGCAACTAAAGTTGCCAGATGTTTGTCTCATTGTATTTTCTTTACAAATAATGGCAACAATGATTCTTAAAAAAGTAAAAACAGTAGAAAAGAAAGGACCAAAAAAGCTTTGATTTTTATTAGAAAGAGAGAAAAAAATCGTTCACTGACTAAAGAGGCCAAAGCTAAGGACTAGGAACAAATGTAACCTTTTTTGAATGAAATAATAACAAGTGACAGCCCTAATAAGTTCATCGACCTCATCACGATTCATAGCAACCGCGGCTTATCAATTAGGCATCAGCAGCGCTTTACGAGCGGCGGTATTGGGGTTTGATTCCGGCTGGGTTTACTTATGATCAGACAACTAAACAGCGTAGAGGTAACCTATCACTACTACCAACATAAAATAAATAAATAATTTGTTTAAAAAAAAACATTTTTTTTTAAATATGCAACGGGGCGTCTTAGCTAGCTCAGTCTGACACCCCGCTGTTTAGTACTAAGTCCCAGTTCGCCTTCTGCGATGAGGGATGTGTACCTATCCAGGATGCCTACAGGGATATTGACCAAGGAAACGCACAATCAATAACACAATGACACTTATATTTCTAGTTCCACAATGGTTCCTTATTCTAACTTCACTGACTCTAAATTTATTATTACTACGAGCAAGTACTTTACAGGTTATTCAACAATTATAAATCAATGGCAATGAGAGGTATAACGACGCGCCCGGTTCGCATCCCGAAACTAGTCTATGTATCCGCGAGAGGGGCGGCGCCCTGTGCGAGGTTTAGCGAGTATTAGTGGATACTTATAACTAGGGGGGTAGGACGTGTTTTCATACGCTACAACCAGAGACCTAAGTCGTCGGGGAGCTGAAACCGTTAGGGAAAGGCGTCGGACCTACGTGGCGAGGGGGTATGAAGTTTAGGATGGGTGGCAGCAGGATTGCTACCGCGGGATCGGGATGAGTATCACATGCACTACTCGGTAGGGATGAGAATAGGCAGCTATCGACGATAGAACGTTTCAACAGCAACACGAAGCTTTATGGCTCCGCGGAGGTAAACGAGGTATCGAGTCAAGCCAAGTTAGTGGGAACAGTGTGGGTAGCAATTCGCTAGGGACTCTGTACAATGCGACCGAGGGAACTATAGACGCGCGCGCGAACGTCTGGTTGTTGTAATGGCTCCCGAGCGAATGCTAGGCGCCCGCGGTCGCCGCCGTCTCTGCAACGGGGCGTCTTAGCTAGCTCAGTCTGACACCCCGCTGTTTAGTACTAAGTCCCAGTTCGCCTTCTGCGATGAGGGATGTGTACCTATCCAGGATGCCTACAGGGATATTGACCAAGGAAACGCACAATCAATAACACAATGACACTTATATTTCTAGTTCCACAATGGTTCCTTATTCTAACTTCACTGACTCTAAATTTATTATTACTACGAGCAAGTACTTTACAGGTTATTCAACAATTATAAATCAATGGCAATGAGAGGTATAACGACGCGCCCGGTTCGCATCCCGAAACTAGTCTATGTATCCGCGAGAGGGGCGGCGCCCTGTGCGAGGTTTAGCGAGTATTAGTGGATACTTATAACTAGGGGGGTAGGACGTGTTTTCATACGCTACAACCAGAGACCTAAGTCGTCGGGGAGCTGAAACCGTTAGGGAAAGGCGTCGGACCTACGTGGCGAGGGGGTATGAAGTTTAGGATGGGTGGCAGCAGGATTGCTACCGCGGGATCGGGATGAGTATCACATGCACTACTCGGTAGGGATGAGAATAGGCAGCTATCGACGATAGAACGTTTCAACAGCAACACGAAGCTTTATGGCTCCGCGGAGGTAAACGAGGTATCGAGTCAAGCCAAGTTAGTGGGAACAGTGTGGGTAGCAATTCGCTAGGGACTCTGTACAATGCGACCGAGGGAACTATAGACGCGCGCGCGAACGTCTGGTTGTTGTAATGGCTCCCGAGCGAATGCTAGGCGCCCGCGGTCGCCGCCGTCTCATATATTAGCTAGGTCCGTGCGGCGTGCGGCCGCGCAGCCGTAGGGTTGTCAAAATCTCCGCGCTGGGTGCTAGGGCTGTCGATGCGTCGCGGGGCGCGTCACAAATAAAAAAAAAAGATTATTAGTAATTTGTTATTGCACAAATTACTAATAGTCCCATTAGCCCCTCGTACTAAGCTATGTTGCTTGTGTCACGAGTGAGCTCACCACAATAGTCGAGCGGCGGCGGGGACCGAACCCGCGTTCCCCGGATCACGAGTCGGGCAGTTTGATCCCTTCACCGTTCGGCTATCGTTGCTTCATCTGCATCTACTAGGTACTAGATATTTGCCAAAAACTATTTGCAGAAGGGTAAATGTAATCGTATTTCAAAGAATACGGTGTCTTGCAGCACTATTCTGTCATCCGCTTGCTCTGGAGGGAAGTCCGAACCTTAACTTCTCTGAACTCTTCCTATGTTTAGTTTATATTTGCTTGTCCAATGAGAGTTTAAAACTTTCCTCCGGAATAAACTTACCTTCACTGGTTGGGTTATTATTGGCAGTCAAGCTGTACATCCTGGCTACACAGGAACAAAATGTGGGAATAGTCCCTTGCTGTCAAAATAGTTTTAATAAAGCATTTTTTTGTAAGTGAAGTTCTTGCTGCTTGCAGCTGGCCAATTTTCTTTTATCCATTATAACAGTGTGATAGCGATCTTCTTTTAGAACCACGTTGGTAATTTTTGTATTCTAGTTTCTTTGAATCGCGGAGTCTATTACAGTAACTTGTCTGTGCGAGTAGTAATCGCCAAGGAAATGTACCGCTTCCTCGACATTTCTCTTCGTTGACACCGTTTCGGTCACATTTAGAGCTGTTTTCCCAAGTTTTCGTGGGAAATTTTCTCTGATATATTTTTGGGAACAAGTTTTATTACGGTTTTGTCTGGTTGCAAAATTTTGAAAGTAGGCTTTCGTGGGTACATAGTTGCTATTACATTTTTAAAGTGGAGGCCGCGTACCGGAAAACGCAGCGTGGGACGTCCACCTACAAGGTGGACCGACGACATCGTAAAGGTAGCAGGGAAGCGCTGGACGCAGGGCCGCTACCAACCGGGCAACATGGAAAGCATTGGGGGAGGCCTATGTTCAGCAGTGGACGTCCTATGGCTGAGATGATGACGATGATGACCTCAAAAGGAAACAACGAAACCCTTTGTTGTCCGTCTATTTGTCCCGTCTGTCAAGACCCTTTTTCTCAGGAACGCGTAGAGATTTCAAGCTAAAATTTATACCAAATACTCAAGTCCACTGTCCCTTGGATCTGTGAAAAAATCAAACTTCTAAGCCAACGCAATCAAAAGATACAGCCGTTTATTCCGCTTTTCGCATATTTTCGACACTCGCAAGGGAATCAAAACCTACAGGTGCTTCCCATGAACTCAGAATCTTTCATCTTAAAGTAAAGATTATTCTTAGATGTCGATTCACAATCCGGGCCTAATGCCAACGTCTCTAATCCTAATGCTACAGTAAGGCTTAGTTGCACCACCTAACTTTGACCGTAACTATAACGATCACCGGTGTTTTGTGTATGGAGTTTGACAGATTTTTGACGTTTGTTAAAGACAATGTAAGATGGTGCAACCCATCCTAAGTCGTTGACTTGAGCAAAATCTCAATTAAGACTTAAGAGCTTTAAGATAAGTGAACGAAACTTAATACTGTAAATCAGTTTACAGTAGCTAAATTGTAGTCTTTTGATTAAAATTTCGATGAACAAACTATTTAACTTATTGTTAACTAGCTGACCCGGCGAATTTTGTTCCGCCTTAATGGCAATAAATAAGCAGACTTTTTTTAAAATTTCGAACGGGATAAAAAGTATCCTATGTCCTTCTCCTGGCTCGAAACTACCTCCCTGACAATTTTCAGCTAAATCGGTTCAGCCGTTCTTGAGTTATAAGTGGTGTAACTAACACGACTTTCTTTTATAAATATAGATGAAAGAAAAATAAAGAAATACATCTAAATACATAAAAGGAGAAACTGACCGACTGACAGACCAACGCACAGCCTAAACGGCTAAACGTAGGCACTTGAAATTTGGAAGGGACGTAGCTTAGGTACCGTAGAGGTGTACTAAGAAACGAATTCCCGAAATTCCCACGGGAACGAGAATTAACGGGAAAATCCTTTTGTATGAAAAATCTAAACCGCTTAAGTTAGACGCTTGAAATTTGGTATGCAGGTACCTTAGTAAACTTAAAGCTTAGTTACAACAGGATATAGCAAAATTCCCACGGAAACGGGAGTTAGCGGGAAAAAACATTTGTATAAAAAATCTAAACCGCGTAAGATAGATGAAGGGGGTAAAACGGGATCCACGCGTACGAAGTCGCGGGCGGCCGCTAGTATACCTACAATAAAATAATACATTTATCATTCAATTGCACACTGTAGCGGCCTGCAACCAGCGCCTTCCTGCTACCTTTAACAGGTCGTCGGTCCACTTTGTGGGTGGGCTTTGTCTCTCGCTGCGTTTTCCGGTACGGGGCCTGCACTCCAGAACCTTGCTGCCCCATCGCTACCAACCGTGCGATGTGTAAATAATTAGGGGAGGCCTACGTTTAGCAGTGGACGTCCTGTGGCTGAAATGATGATGATGATGATGAACACTGTATTATGTTATATTCTAAAGTAGCTGATCTGGCAAACTTCATACCGCCTATGTTCATCAGAAATATTGTAGGATTCTAATAGTGAAATAATGTTTCAAAACGGTCCAGTTTCCAAACAAAAAAAAAAAACAAATCTTTCCTTTTTATACCAAGAGTGTAGATAATATTATCTTCTGACTTAAAATAATATCTATCTGACTTGTAGAAAACTATAACTACCTAGCTAACTTATTTTTTGCAAAGAATCAATTCGAAAAACAAAATGCTCAAGCATTCCGAAGCTTAGTTCATTGAAACCGGTTTCCGCTGGATATTTAATTTTAATCTAGATTAATTGAATTATTGCCTCAATGGCATTCAGGGATAATTGCCTATGACGTATTAAACGGTAACGAGTCGTGTCCATTGTTCTGACTGATTACCTATTGTCTAGATAATTTTGGATTGAATTGGAATTTAATTTTGCATAATGGATTGTATGCATGGGTATAATTAATACTTGGGTATACACAGTACACAATTATACATACTTATAATACGTGGAAATAATTCGCACACCTAGATCTAAACTGAGACAACTCAAAAAAGGGCATTTTTCAGGAGGCGAAAAAAACGTATTTCTACATTTTTTGTTAGGGAAGTTATGAAACTTAGTTTTATTTTGGATTATTGATAGGCTGTGAAATGACCCTGTGTATAAACTGGGTCAAAAAATCTATCCTTTTTACCTTTAATCGCAGTTTTTTTAGTTGTTACATTTTAGGGGAATGACTTTGTATAAATAATAAAGTACATTTAGACTTGAATCAGTTTTGTTTGGACATTTTGAGATTTGAGTCCTCCTTTTCCACTCTTAAAATTTTTATATCGTGCCATTTAACTTGATTCCGATTTTCGTCTACAACCAAATTAGTTGCCCACATTTTTTGCAAGATTTTAGTGTCATAAAACTTTTCAAATGTCATCTCTGCCACGTTCTTTGGTCCTCTGTATTTCAAAATTTCAAGATGTGGCTGAGTCCTCTTCCTGCACTATTAAAGTGTTTTCATTGAATGTTTCGATATCCTTAATCATCAATTTAGGAATTGTTTGAGAAAACAGTTCTTTTTTAACACGATTTGGATCAGCATTAGAGATATAAATGAAGATTTCATGACATGGTGAACATGATAGGTGTTTGAGTTTCTTCAGCCACTTTTTCTTAGCATCAGCTGATTGATATGTTTATTTATTATTTATTTACTTATTATAGACCTTTTTTCTACATTATTTTTTATTTCTACATTATAAAGAAGGTTTTATCTCTTGTGCAGACAACAGCATATCAGACTATACACTTGTATTACAACTACATTAGTTACTACAGTGTTTAACTTGAAGTGCCGTCGTCTGTACATTGCCATTTTAACTATCTTTACACTGTTCTCTCAAAATATTTAAAAGAAAACGACCTAGCATATTTTTTTCGGAAAATAAAAAAAATATCCACTGTAATTTTTACTTATCCAACAATAGTAAGTTAACTCAAAACACTCTTCTCAAACACAACAGTTGAACAGTTTGAATAAAACTAACTTTATTTAGAAACAGGGATTATCATACTGTACCTGATTTTAGGTGAAACATGCAAAACTACGCGTTCTGTATAGAAAAACATTGAATTGAAATTTGTTCCAACAAAACTACGCCAACTAGAAATTCACAAGTTGATTCATCAAAACAAACTCAACTCAAAATAGTAACAAAATATAAGTTACATTATCAAACAAAACTGGAACAAGTCAAAATGATCTGGTTGACTATTGCAGAACAATTCATCAATACTGTTACTACTCAAATTAACTCATTATATATTTTCTGCTTAACTGTAACAAATCTAAATATCCGCGTTTTCTTTTATTTTAATACGTGCACTCTCTGATACTAGCGAAGGTCAACTGACAAAACGCTTGTTCAGGTGGAAGGGGTTGACAAGCGTTGATTCAACAAAAGTAAGTTATCGCCATCTAGCGGCAAATGGATCAAGGCTTTATTAAACCTGTTATGTTGGAAAGATGCGTATGATAACCGAGTATTTGAATACAAGCATAAGTCAAAATTGGCAATTTTTGAGTTGTCTCAGTTTAGATCTAGGTGTGCGAATTAATTTATATAAAGTCTATAGTACCTACTTCTTCTTCTTCTTATTCGTTACGCTCTTGGCAGAGCGGTCGTGGTCACGTTGAGGCGTTGTTCACATCGGTTGTAGAGGCGGATACAACTCTCCGCACGATCTCCCGCCATCTCTCTCTATTGGCAGACTGTCTGGTGCAGTCACATACGCCGTCTCCCACTGCTGCTTTCATTTGGTCGGTCCAGCGCATTGGTGACCTGCCACGCGATCGGGTTCCTTCGACTTTTCCCTGGACGTAAATAGTACCTACAGTCAGCGTCAAATAGTTCATGACACTCAAAGTAGCCAAAAAATTCGGAACACGTCTTTGTTACAATTGGAATAAGGTTGTGTTGTCTTCTTTTTGGCCACTTTGGAAGTCACGAATTATTTGATGTTGACTGAAACTAAATTTCATAATGAAGAAAAATAAATAAGAAAATTTAATGAAGAAACCAGTGTTAATTTTACATTGAAAGCAATTATTAGGTAGTTTTTATTTAATTAACACTTCAAACTGTTACGCTACTACTACTAGTACGCAGAACTGACGGCAGATGGGGCAGCAAGGTTCTGGAGTGAGGCCGCGTACCGGAAAACGCAGCATGGGACGTCCACACAAGGTGGACCGACGACATCATAAAGGTAGAAGGGAAGCGCTGGACGCAGGCCGCTACCAATCGATCAACATGGAAAACATTGGGGGAGGCCTATGTTTAGCAGTGGACGTCCTATGGCTGAAATAATGATGATGATAATGAACACTTAAAAACATGGAAAAATCATCATTTTACAATATTAGATGTCTAGGAAAATGTTATGTGTTTCAAATATAATCATCTTTCAGAAATCCATTGTTTTCTTAACTTAGCAACTTCTTAACTCTCAATGAATCCAAAAATCGGTTTTGTTAAAGCAATATCCACTTGGGATGGTTTAACTAACTTTCATTAGCTAAAATTTCGAGTTGAATTAATTAATCATTGGTTACCCAGCGAAATTTATCTGCGCTTGCGGCAAAAACACAAGAGATAAATTAGTTAGGTACAGACTTTTTTAAAGGGTATTATTACTGACTTGAAGAGCACAATTAATGTTGGTAGGTTCAAGTAACTGTATAAAGATAGATAAGAGCTTATACATAAGCCTTTATGGTTCGGCCACACCAACGCGTGCAGCCTGCGTGGGCCGTGTGCGATGGCCATAAAGCAATCGTATTCATATGACAGTTCAAAACGTACACCATATTCTGTCAAACGCCTTGTTAAACGATTTTTTTTTAATGGCAACCAAACCTCTCTGGGAGGTTTATTTCTGCCAATGTCGAGAGAAAATTAATTGACAAAGTTATCAATAGAACGTGGGTGTTTCAGTTCTATTGATTTTTCATGGATTCCGTGGAGCTAAGTATGCCCGTAAGCAGGTTTCGAGACGCCACCGGGTCCAAAGCGGGTTGTTCATACGACAACCCACTCGACACTCGATGAGCGCTCAAATTCGAAGTATTTCAATGTTTTTTATAATTCATCACTTCATTACACTTTAGAACACAAAATAACACCAAAAAGTACACTAAAGTCCATTAAATCCACCTCATGGTTCCATCATCAGACCAGCTCCATGACATAATTTTACTGTATTGTTATCCGGATTACATGACGTGTGTGCAAAATTTCAGCTTACTTTGTTGTCAGGTAGTGGGTCTAATTCAGCTTTTAAGTTTTGACACATTACATACAAAAAACTGTTTTTTGTATGTAATGTGTCAGTTACATATGTGTATGTGACCTGAATCTAACAAGCTGTTATTGTACACCTTATCTTTAATGGAATAAGAGTCATTTTGTTATCATGTTATTAGTTTGTCGTCTACATGAAGGGTGGAACTTATGTTGTAGATTTAAGGTTGATTTTTAAACGAAGATTGTTATGTGTCTTTTAGGGTTAATTCGACCAAACAAGAGTAAATATTAATCTCAGAATATATCGTCAGTTATTCGACATTTTCACATTTTTCGCGTACTAAAACTGTCAATACCAGGAGTTATTCTCGGATAAAAGTTTGTTTGAATCGGGCCTTAAGAGAAAAATTAAGGCTGAAAAGACAAAAGTAAATGCATGCTCGTTTGTAAAGAAATATTTTCTTGACTCTATTGAGGTGAGTATAGACTAGACCTAGAGCATTTACTCATTACATTAACAATGTAAACAGCATTATTGTGTACCGGCAGTTAGAGGTAAGATAGCCAGTTCCTCCGTGGTTGAGGATTCCGGGTGAAGCTCGCTTCCACCTTCGGCCTGATCGTCACTTACTTAGGTGAGATACAGGCCAAGAGCTTCCTCGTTGTGAATAAAAAAAACTTGTAACAGAACAACGAGCCGCTCTATGAATTACGTTCTAGTTTAGTGTATCACCTTTTTACGAACCACACGTCGTACATTTTACCTGTATTGTACCATTCGTAAGAACGTTATATTACATAGAAATTCTCGAGAAAATGCTCTAGTTTATACTCACCTTTAGAACTGACGACCCCTGGTTTGGTGGTAAGTCTTGGGTTTGAATCCCACGGGGTTTATTATATCATTATTATTATATTATTATATTATTATATTATTGCGATGAATGTGCAATGTCACAACAAACATTTTTATGTTTAGTGATATAAGAAATGTTAGATTATAAGCCTAACCTTGTAATTAAATTAAATAAATAAAAAAATAAAAAAAAATTAATGAGGGCTATCGTTTTAGCGCTCACCAGTTAGCGCCACTGTAGAGTAAGGTCCTGTCACTTGCTAGTAGCGAAGACAGTGGCGCCAACTTGGGAGCGCTGAAGTGGTACGAAGACTATCGCATTTGCACTCATCAAGATGGCGCTACTGTAGAGTAAGGTCCTGTCAATCGCCAGGGGTGCCAACTGTTAAGTATAAAAAAGATAGCCCTCATTGCTATTAATTTAAATTAGATTCGTCGGTGTGTAGGAACTCCTAAGTCCGAATAATAATATTGTTAGTACTTTAATATTTAAAGTAAGTATGATTAATATTTTGGTCTACAATCTGTTTTTAATTGCCACTGCCAAAACGTCGCTATGTCCCTTTTCTTTAGATTATAAAGAAAATAATAATTGCCCAACTTTATTAATTTTAAAAACTGACCAAATTTCCAACGTATAAAACTCTTTCCTTTTCACTAACTAGGGGTTAGACAAAGATTCAAATTTTCTTCCAACCATGTTTCACTTTTCTGGTAAAAGCATTATGTTTCAGCAAACGTGCTTAATTATTTAAGCTTCCTACTCGAGCTTTCAGTTTTTGGTCGTGAGACACTATGTCGTCGTTATTACCAGAAGCTTTAGAGTAGGTAAATGGGTAGTTCTACTCACGGTGGAATTATTTAGGACCATAAAATGAATCTCCAGTTTTTGTTAGTAATCAGTATAAACAGTGACTAAAGACCGATAATATACTACAATATATCCGATTTTTAACGGGCCAGACAAAATTATGATAAATATTGATTTTATAGCGGTTTTTCTATTTTCGATGGACAGGGAAGTGAGAACATATACAGGATAGTGAAAATTTAACTGAAAGATGCATTTGAGTTTATAGTTTTTATTCTAAAAATAATAAAAAATACTTTTATGTGCATCATAAAGGTCCACTATCAATTGAACATGGAACTCATTTAGGTTGCTTCTTTTTCCGTCACCTGATCTCTTTGACTTTTCCCTACTATTCGTATCTCCTTCTATTATCTTCCTCTTCTTTCCTCGACGCTTTTCTTCGACTGGAAACAATTCGTTAGTATCTATTTTCGGCATCTCCAGCAATCCATCAGGATCATCAATGTTCATTCAGTCCCAGTACACTCGTAAGGTCAACCAAGTCTGATGAATCAAAATACTGGTGTTGCAGGCATTACTGGTCTCAGTTTCAGATTCAGTTTAAGCGTCATCAGCATTTGCTTTCATGGAATAATATTTTACGATGCCTATTTGGAAGTGCTCGCACACGATACTGCAAAAACAGCCAAAAGTTTATATAGAGTCAAGCAAGTCAAAATGGAGTATCCAGTTTCAATGGAGTGTATGCATTTGCCTGCACTTAGTGTATTTGTAAAATGCCTTTATATGGCAGTAAGTTTTGCTGGTTAGTCGATAGTAACTTTTCCATTTTCTTCGTAAACCCAGGGAAATGATACACAGGGAAGTGAGATTTTTGATGTATTTTGCCAAAATCATGAATTATATAAACTTCATATCAAATTTAATATTATCAGTCAATGGACGCAAGCGAGTTTGACAATATTGTTTCATAATTGCCCTAAAATAATATAAAATACTGTTATAAATACGTAACAGATGAGTGAGAAGTTGTCTGGCCCAGACACGACAGACGATGATAACAGCGTAGCTGCGTCTAACTGACTGACGATTTAGACGAAATAAACGTTTCACTAGGCGAACTTAACTGCATACTTAAATACATAAGAACGACAACGTGGCTTTCCCTTTGTTTTGTTACAGATTTTAACGTGTTTATAGGTGGCAGGGAAGTGATACTTAATTCGTGTCGCCTTTGTTCAGCAATCAAAAAATTATGTAAATAGGGAATTCAAACATAATCCATATAGGTTAAATGAAAGGTACACTAATGGTTACTTTCAATACAATGTTATTTTTGACTAATTATATTTTTATATATTTTTTATTGTGATTTACATCATGAATTCTGGAATGTCACCCCACAGGGAAATGAGAATTTTTCCTATTTGAAGCCATTTTTGTCTGGGATGTTTTTATTAAAACGTGTTGAAATTCAGTCCCCAAGTACTATGTGAGTTAAACTTTATTAATACCCTAAAACGAAAACTATTAATTGGTAATTTAAGGAGCTGCAAGTTGAGCCCCGTAAAATTCCCTGATTTGTAGAACTACCCATATGTACCTACCGGATGATTATATGAAGTGAAAACTTGACAGTGCGGTAAGAAAATTCTTAACTGTTTGTTTTGGTTACCTATTATGTGATTCTCAAAGGTTTGTGAGTAGTATAACATTGTATCCTTCCTATCCTACTAATATTATAAAGGCGAAAGTTTGGATGTCATGATGTCTGGATGTCTGGATGTTTGTTACTCTTTCACGCAAAAACTACTGAACGGATTTTGTTGAAACTTTACAGTATTATTGTTTATAACCCAGATTAACATATAGGTTATAATTTATGACGACATGTGACAAATAAATTTCAATAAATAAATAAGACGTGTCTAAAAAGCGCTATCTATCGTCATTGGTTAAAATCTACAGCGCTGGACAAAGTACTGTTTTTGATATTCGTAAATATTCATGCCGTGAAACGCCATCTATCAACATGATAATAATATTTAACGGGGGTAAAACGAGGTCCACGCATACGAAGTCGCGGGCGGCCGCTAGTTATACATAATACTTTACAAATTTCAATATTTTTCTATTTTAAGGTCTTTTACCTCTAGACCAGACGTAGGTACATTTGTGTGTTAAGTACACACATAAATTATTAACAGCACTTCAGTCTATACATTTTTATTGCAGAATTAACTCTATGACAACTACACAAGATGCCACAGGGTTCAGCTTGACATGACGTCATTGTATCAACGTCTCTTGGGACCTCTTTATCTTACAACTTTTGACATCAGCAAAATGTGACCGCTCCATTTTGGTAAGAGACTTCCCACTTTTCGCTTTCTGTGATGTAATTGAAACTATAACAATAAATCTATATCTATAATAAAAGGAAAGGTCACTGACTCACCCATCACGAAATCTCAGAAACTACAGGTGCTAGGAGTCTCAAATTTTGCTTGCGAGTTCCTTTTAGAACGTAGGTGCTCACTAAGACGGGATTTTGCAAAATACAACCCCTAAGGGGGTAAAACGGAGTCTACGCGTACGGAGTTGGTACGGGCGGCCGCTAGTCCTACTAATATTATAAATGTGAAAGTTTGGATGTCTGGATGTTGGTTACTCTTTCACACAAAAACTACAGAACGGATTTTTGTTGAAACTTTACAGTATTATTGTTTTTAACCCAGATTAACATATTATAGGCTATAATTTATGCCGATCTGTGACACTAAATTTCACTTGGGTAAAGCCACCGGCAAAAGCTATTAAATAATAAAATTAAATTGGTGCAACTAATTAGTCCGAATTTCCAAAATAAGTTTCTCTGATCGTTAAATTACATTAGTTCAGTAACAAATTAGCAATTTTCGGATTTCAATAATAGTTCTAACGGTCCGATTTCAACTCAAAATTACTTTGGAAAATGGCTGTTTTGCTCTTGTTTTAAGGCACTTTAGGTTTGGAGATTTAATTATGTTTTAATTAAATACAAAGTGTAGTAAGGCAACAATGACCACCTGGGGTGATAATAAATGCTTATGTAAGTAGTGTGTAAGCAACTATAGGTAGGTACTTGAATGGATTACATGAAGTCTGTATAATTAAATTGTACTCAAATAAGCTTGTACATTCAATTGTGCATTACAATCCTGGTTGATTTCATCACCAATCATGGCATGAAATCAACCAGGATTTTTCCAGTACCTATACAGGTGCTTACCATGACCATCATCTGATCTAAGTATTGTCTTAAACTTTAATGGTCAACAGAATAATTATTATTGACGGGGTAGCTACCATGTACTTTATTTTCGAGTCTCCGATATTTCGGCACTGTTGAAAGCGCCATGAACACGGAGTACCTACTGAGGAACTGGCGTGTGAAATGTTATAGCAATCGAATCAAAGAAAAGACTGCCAAAGAGGGTAGACCGATACATTTGTATGTACTTTTACCTATTATAGTTTAATATAAGCCTATTGTTAAAAACTGTCAATAAGTTATTCAATAAAGAATTTATTTATTTATTTATTTATTTGTCTGCCATTTAAAATTATTCTATCATGTGATAATAATCTACTACCGAGTAGGAAACCTACCCACAGTTCGTCTTCCGATCCGTGGTCACCACTGGAGAACTTTTCTGGCCTTATGGTCATTAATTTCTATCAAGCTTTGCGCTCTGCCCATAACTTGAGTTTGGCAATTCTGCGAACCATGTCAGTTACTAGTGGCTGTACGTAATTACAGACAAATGCCTGATGCTTTTGCTAGTCCGATATTATTATGTTTTTAAAACAGTTTTTCAGGCAATTTACATACCCGGGACACCTAAAATAAACGTACTGTAGTTTCTACGTAAAGTATAACTACTCTACTGTCTTAATAAATACCTTTCAAAAACGCATAAGCGTCCTCAACCCCATTCTTTTCATACTCGTTGCGCACAATGCATTCTAGCAATGCCCGTAATAGCCAGGCAGAGTTAATTTCCCTCTTAGTTTATGAATACGGGACTTTTTAAAAGCATACTTGGCTTAATGCGAGGATAAATACTTGATTTTTTGTAAATGCGGGAGAGATTTGCTTAGTGGAAGGCACAAAAAAGGCACTCAAATCGTCAGTAGGTAACTCAATGAGTCCTGAGTAAAAATAACGTAAACTTTTTTACGTTAATACAGACTTTTTACGCATTTATGTATTTTGAAAAAGCTTTAAACTTTGGCGGGACATGGAAATAAGGCTGAAATAATATTATATACTATGCTATCACACTAACAAAATTCACTAATTTTTAGAATCTAGATAGTCTACGAGTCTTAAAAATTGCACTATTGAGATCGTAAAAAATATAACTATAAAAGATTGGTATTTCTATAGGATTTAACTAAATTATTTAAATTATGTGCATGGTTATCAAATAAATCTAAAAGTGACTTAGCACGCCATCTGTGAAACATTTTCCAAACCACTGCAATTTGTTTGCATTATGAAACAGAATATGAAGCCAAAAGCTTTTTCTTTTAGTTTTTAACGTTTCAGATAGATGGCATTTTATTTAAATTACTTTCAGTTTAGTTTTTTTTTTTATTTAACATATTTCCGTTTGTGATTATGAAACAGATATATTATTATTATATTTGTGTCTCAAACGATATTTTCATGTATTTCATTACAAGAGCAAGAGTGTAAACACCGCCATCTGTTGGCATTTTCACGGATCTTTCTTACAACGTAGTGCGTTTCCGCGGAAAACTTTGCTTAGTGTGTTTACATGACACTAGATGGCTCTCTATGTTTCATTAAAACGTTGATAGTAATCTAATAAGGAAAAGCAGATAAAAATAGATTCATGGTGTTTTTAGGAATAATTAGTTTTATTTATAGATAGATGGAAAATAAGTCAATAGCGATTGAGAACGATACTCCTGTCCCGTAAGAAAAAACAGAAAAGAATTGAACAGCTATGGAAGTTATATTATAATTTTATGTTGTAATTAACAACGAAAGTATTATAGCTTATACGCGTCTTTCTGTGTTTACATCTATTGGGTGTTAGGTAAATGGTATATCAAGCCGACGCTAGTCCATTTAAACATAAGCATATAAATGGTAGGGTAAACCAGAGAGTAATTTCCCACTGGTAGTGATTGCCCACTTTAAGAATAATATTGTCAGGTGCTGACTTTAAATCGCTCTAGTTGGATTTGAATATACTAAGTAGATGGCTCCGAGATCAATGTACAGTAGATTTAAAATTTACAATAGGCAACACTAAAAAAACAGTCATTTCGGACTTTGTCAAGACGAGTGAACGTGTTACTCAAATAGATAAACAATTTAACAAATTTCTTGGTTCTTGACTTCATCCACTCTACTTTTCTTTTATGAACAATTTTACAATATCATAAAACTTTCCACGCAAGGTAACTTGACAATTTCGTATCTGCTGACTCGACAAGTTACCCCTATGGTCTTTTCAGCAAAATGTAAAGACAGTCATTGCTGACTTTTCATATTCATCCCACCATGAGTTAATGATTTGGAAAGATAAGATGGGGGCACTCCCTAATATTATGGGGCTTATGAGGCGAAAGAAAAGTTTGATTGGACTTCGATTTTCTTAGATACTCGTATATCTTGATAATGAGATGAGAGATTTCCACTTAGTATAAATAATGATTTGGTTAAACTTGGGTGGTTTTGGATTCAGGGATTTATGAAAAAAGTTTCTCGTCAGAATGACAATTATCATAATAACATAATAAATTGTACTTAAGTTCATTCAGACGCCTTACGGATATGTAAAAACTACTATAGGCCAGTAGAATTAAACACAAAAATGAATTAAGTGGTGGGGGCCCCCGAAAGGGGCGCTTTTTCGGTTAAGCACAACTCCGTCGAAGTCGGAAACCTAGGAGAGTCTTAATGGGCAACCAATGAAGCCATTAAAGCAATAAAATCTTTTGTAGGAATTATTTACGATTTAAAATCTAATTCTACTGGCCCACTAGTGGTAGTATTAAATACTATAATTTAGGGTTCTAAGCTAAATAATAAGCTTGTGTTGCGAGTATGTTCACTATAATAGTCATGTAGAGGTGGGATTGAACCCGCGTTCTTCGATCGATGATGACAGTTGGGTCAGAAAAGTTATCGAGCAATCCTTCTTAACAAATCTTAGCTATTACCAGGCCTGTTCATCTCCGCGAGTTTATATCGAAAACAAAACACGCACGATGGCCCACCTACAGGATACTATTCGACAAGGCCTCACATACGAGCGAACATTGACTGACGCACGCGTATTCTTGTGTATGATAGAAGAAAATAACGAAAATGGTGTACTGAATACTGTGCAGTATTTAACTGCCTAAATAATAATAAAAACACAGAATGTACTTTTTTAAGTTGCCTCAAGACACTGAGAGGTAAATAAGTAGTTAATATTATTCTTGATAACTCATGCTAAATCACGTATTTCCTCCGCCATTTTCCGCAGTTTGGCACCTCACGTCACATCATTTTACCGAAGTCAGCCCTATAGCTTCGGCGCAGTGCCGATCACTGACGTTTGTCAACAAACTGGTGCTTGACTCTTGAGACAGGCTAAATTACACCATATTGTTAATGATATTGAGCATACATTTTTTTAAATACCTTCGCGAAGTAAAACTTCTGTACGTAGTACTTATTATTATTCTGTGCTATTACCAAACCTAAGAACTACATCATTAAAATTCTGCCCTAATCCTTGATACAATCTCAAACGAATTTAGGCACCGAACACTAACTTCCAATGGCGTCTATCAAAAACACGTTCCGGACATCGGAACAATGTTACCGTCCGGATATCGGAACAATGTTCCGGAACATGTTCCGGCTCGGAACTTTGGCCGGACGTAACATTGTTAGTGGTGTGTAATTTGATTAGGATTGAAGGACGGTTCTAGGCTAGAGTTGGGCTAGTGATGATGTGTTTTAGGTTGACTACTTATACTTACAAGTTACAACTTTGTTGTATTACTTATGACATGAAATTCAATTATTGTAAGCTGTGTTCCCCTTTCCCAAATGATATCGTCTCTATCTCTATACATACCAAATAGCTTCAGAATCTGTTCAATGATTTTAATGAGTGTGAAAAGGTAACGGTAAAGGTAAAAGGTAACAAAAAGACAAAAAGTTACAAGAACATTAGTGTGGATATCAAAGATTTAATTCTAGGTCCCAGAAATTCGTTCGTTCGTTCGTTTCAGCCGAAAGACGTCCACTGCTGGACCAAGGCCTCCCCAAGGATTTCCACAAAGATCGGTCCTGCGCCGCTCGCATCCAGGCACTCCCGAGACTTTCACCAGATCGTCGGTCCACAGTAACATTTAATTTTGTTCTTTACAACTTTCTTTTTCTTCTCCCCAATGGCAATAATAATTATGTTTCCACGTTTGCCGATGCTGTGAGCATTATAATAAAAGTTGTATGAATTTGTGTTAGTCTATCCATAGATTACCACTAAGTGGGAATTCTGATTGAAATTGACTGCTCAATACTTACATTTGAAGTTCATCTTCTTTTAAACGCATCTTCAATATTTTAAAGAAACACATCTGCACACACCCATCACTGCCTTTGAAACTCACAACGAAACTTACCAAGAATAGCTCGCTCAAGAAGTATATTTTCCTCAAAAAGAATACGGAAACATTTAGCCAGAATGGTATTTTGAGAAAAATCTAAATTGAATAACCAAATAAATCCTAAAAGGTAAAAGAAGGCAAAAGGCAAAGGTTCCTTTGACGTTTTCCTCAACTTGGACGCGAGTAAATGTGGGGGGCGATAAGACAGAGCCAGCCATCATACTACATTGAAACGATGGCACAGTAAAATTATCCATGAACAGTAGGTAATCATCGTTCGTTTCGGTGAACAAAGGATTTCCACAACGCAGCGAAGCCCAGTCTTCATACAGCCGGTTGATCTTCATCAGCTCCTTCATAGCTTGCACAGGCAGTATGATGCAATGAGTCGGGAGTCGTTCGTCCGTTTCAGTCAAATGACATAGGTACATCACTACTGGACAAAGGCCTTCCCCAAACACTTTTACAACGACTTCCTCAAGGTTTTGCACAAAGATCTTGCGCTGCCCGCATCTAGGTACTGCCTGCAACCTTTGGAAGGCCCAACAGGACGTAGTACGTGAAAAATTTATCATCATTATGTTGAATGGTTCTTGTTGCAACAAAACATCACCCTCAGTTGGTCTTGACTAAGCAAACATTTTTCACTGGAACTCGTTACAACAGGAATACCTACATAATGAACTAAAGATACTTATTAATTCTTTCTTTCTCCATGATATCAAGTTCGAATAGTTCGTAGGCGTTATAGAACAGCTCAGCTATGTCCTCTCGTATTTCTATCACTGGGATCTCCATGGCTTGTGGAACTCATGCATTTCTTTATGTGGATCAGCTTTAACACTCAAATTTTCATACACTCCCTATTCACCAATTTATCGTATCATCCTCCACACACAACAGGCTAAGCAAGTTACTGCCAGTGCGTTTTTACTGTGGCACAACTAACTAAATTGGTTGGTCTTTGCTGGAGAAATGTCGTTACACAAAGGCACGCCTGGATGTACGTCACTTCGCAACATTATAGTGGGTAATCGAGTCACGCCGAGTTAATGTAGTTCGTGCTTGAAAATTGACACGTCGTATTTTGGCTGATGGTGGAAAGAAACACTTAGGCTGGTTTTAGAGTCACGCTGACGCACGCTGACCGTCAGCGCTGACAGCCGAAATGTATGAAGCGTCGGCGCCGATGATCAGCGTCACTCAGGAACGTTCCCTTCAATTACATACATATTGAGTAACTGTCCTCACCATAGGTTGTCTAGAAGAGATCGCTTCATAGCGATAAGACCGCCTAGTTGTACCTTGTGTGTTCCTTTTCTTTCTGTTCTTATCTTTGGTGTGCAATAAAGTGTATTTATTATTATTGATCAGTCAGCGCCGATGATCAGCGAGCGGTCAGCGCGATTCTAAAACCAGCCTTATAATTGCTTTGATTTTCATCACAGCTCAGTCAGTGCCTGAGATATGGGAGCGGCACGGAACGGTTATTTTGTGACGGTCAAACGTCAGCGCGACTTTAGATTTGTATACCATGTCACGTCATAGTATGTTACTGTCACCCCTCCCGTGCCGCCCCCATGCCCTAGGTACTGACTGAGCTAAGACCTTTAGTAGTATTGCGTTCTTTATTAACCCATAGCGAAGCGTTGCATTTTGTGACAACTGTAAAAACATCATGTGGCGTAGCACATTGTGACAGCTGTCAATACAACACGTAGCGTGGCACATTGTGACAGGGGTAAAAAAATCACGCGGTGTTTATTATTCTTTCTAATGGCTTCAATAACCCTCGACATTGGCAAAACCAGTGTGCTTCAAATCACGCGGTGAGGCACATTGTGACAGCTGGCAAATCCTTACGTGGCATGTGCCATGGCGTGAAAGCTGTCAAATTATCACGCGGATTGGCATGCTGTGGTAGCTTGCAAATTGTCATGTCGCGTGATGTATTATGACAGTTGCTGAATTCTGTCAACTGTCGTGATTATCAATTATTCACTGGGTATGACATTGTACCCTCTGTCAAATCTTAGGATAACATATTGCAATTACGCCCACGCCACGAAAGATTAAAATCAAATGCAGTCACGACCTACGTATCAGAGTAAAAATATCCACTGGTGTTATCACCCATTTATTATCTCGTTATATAAAATGGCTGGAATAAGTCTTCTCGCACCTGCAACGTTATATTTTCATTTTGCTTTTATTGTAATAAAGCGACGGCTTTCCAAAGAAATGGCTTCGGACCGAGTGCGAATAAGAGGCCCTTATAAAGAGTCTGATTTTGAAAAATTTTGCTGTTCACTTTTCAATTTTGACTAGAGGATTCGTTCCCGGGATCCCGAATCTCGGGACCCCGAGATCCCGGACGATATTTGATCCCAAAAATTTCGGGATTGTATTTGACTAATCCAGGGATTAGAAAAAAGTCCACGGGATTAGAAAAAAGGTCCGGGAACGAATCCTCTAATTTTGACAGCTTAGGGGCTCTTTCCCACGGAGTCATCCCGTTTTTTGCAGGCACAGTTTTTTGCTTGATCCTCTATTTAGTAGTAGGTATACGTTGTAATATTAATATTCACAAGAACATCCCGTTTGCAAACAACCGATCCGTTCGAACTTGGAATTGAACAATTAATTGAATTGAGAACTCAAACTTGTGTGTTCACACGGCAGTCTAGTTATGCAGGATCCTACATTACTGGTTCCCGCAAAACTGGATTACCGTAAGAAAGGGCCCTAATATTACACAGCAGAAAAATCCAAAAATTTGATTGATGTTGCAGCTAGCTCCCATTTTCAAAGGCAGTGCAAGAGAAGCACAACTTATTCCAATGTCTTTTTTTTAATTTCAACTGAAAATAACAAAATGATACACGCCATTAATGGCTATCTTGTAAACAGGACTTCATTGTCCACGATGACGAGTTCTTTTGTTTTTCAATCCGTCACGAACAAAAGACAAACGGTAAATATCATTTAAGGATGGTGCTCACTGAGAGAATAAGCACAGCATTATTTGCAAGTAGGTATTTGTTTCATTTTTTTATTACGCAAAGGAAGTTGTGTTTCTCTCAACTTTTATTTAATCGCAGATACGTCATTATGTTAGACTAGCGGCCGCCCGTCCCGTTTTACCCCCTTTCATCTATCTTACGTGGTTTAGATTTTTTCATACAAAAGTTTGTCCCGCTAACTCCCGTTCCTGTGGGAATTTTGCAATATCCTGTTGTTTTACCCCCTTTCATCTATCTTACGTGGTTTAGATTTTTTCATACAAAAGTTTGTCCCGCTAACTCCCGTTCCTGTGGGAATTTTGCAATATCCTGTTGTTTTTTTTTTTTTTTTTTTTTGTGATAGGAGGCAAACGAGCAGACGGATCACCTGATGGTAAGCAATTGCCGTCGCCCATGTTGTAACTAAGCTTTAAGTTTACTAAGGTACCTGCATGCCAAATTTCAAGCGTGTAACTTTTTCATACAAAAGGATTTTCCCGCTAATTCCCGTTGCCGTGGGAATTTCGGGAATCCCTTTCTTAGTGCACCTCTACGGTTCCTAAGCTACGTCCCTTCCAAATTTCAAGTGCCTACGTTTAGCCGTTTAGGCTGTGCGTTGATATGTCAGTGAGTCAGTCAGTTTTTAGATAACTTAGATAGATGCCTTATTGTAAGTGAAGAAGTGATCAGTAAAATATACAAATGTTCAAAGCGTCGTACATAAAAGTAAAAAAGTAATGATGATTTGATTTGATTTGAAAAAGTCAAAGTTTTATTTCCACGAGAGTCATTAGATAATTTATGAGGCAGGATACTACGAGCATAGCATTCCCCTTTGGATAACCTTGAGCCTTTTTGTGAAGCCTTTTCATAATAAGCTACCTACCACGTCTCAGATTCGTATGTCACTCACAACAAAAGTCTTTGAGAAGGTCTCAAAGACTTTTTTGTCTTGAGACACTACGGTTTTTTTTTTGTCTTCGGCACTTTTTCGATTTTGGTTAAAGTACCTAATAATGTGCTCACAGTTTTTATTTAACTTCGAAAGTTCTGAGCTCCAAGGGCGTTTAGTTGCAGTCTGCTAATGGATACAGTCTGCTACCAAACGTGAAAAGAGAGAGAGATCCAACACTACGTAGCTTTTTCGGACGCGAAAACATCGCGAAGCTTCCCGAACGCTGCCCATCCGAGTTGGATTCGACGATTGACATTTTTGTCGCGTAATATACCTCTATCGAATTTTCACAATCTAAAATAAAAATTAAATGCTCTCTGTGCATACCCTCCTTTACAACCTTATCGGCACTCGGTTCATTAATGAATGGAAGTAAACAATGACACAAAGGTTGGGCTGTCAACGGCATAATAACTCAATGGGAACGAATGACGAAAATTAAGGGTTATTGCAAATTTCGGTGGCGATTCGGGATGAGGGCTGGAGGGAAATAAAGGTATATTTCCGTGGCCAATTTTGTACTTGACAACAGTCAAATGGACATACTTTTTATGAGATATCCAAACCTAAGCCATCAGCGTAGTACATAATAGCAAATTATGAAGTAAGTCACTCCAACAACTAAATACCTATTTATTAAAGAACAAAAAGCGAATGTAATCGTACTTCCTACTAAAATATCCTTCTAATATTACAAATACGAAAGTTTGTATGGATGGATGTTTGTTACTCTTTCACGCAAAAACTACTGAACGGATTTTCATGAAACTTTACAGTATTATTGTTTATAACCCAAAATAACATATAGGCTCTAATTTATGACGATCTGTGACAAACTAAATTTCACGCGGGTGAAGCTGTGGGCAAAATCTAGTGACATAATAAATGTCTAGTACATCTCCACCAGTAGCTATGCCACCTCATTATCTACATAAAGGCATATTATGTATATTGCTACAATAAGTCAAAGTCAAAGTCAAAATGTGTTTATTGCATTTCATGAATGTTTACAAGATGTGGTTATCATATTATCCAGTACATCATGTTACCCATTTAGGCTTAGCAATTAAATGATTGATTTAGTAATCAACGTGTAACGGATACAAAAATATTTTGAATTTAAGTTTAATTTCAATAAGTACGCGAGTTAATACATCTGGGGGCACGGTAGTGCCCCCGCCAAGTCGAGCGCGAAGCAAACACTGCCGTACCATCCTTTACTGGAACCATTTCGCCGCATTTTCAGACCCCTNCCTACTTATTTATTAGGACGAATTAATATTTATGTAGGTATACCATGATTGATACTTTTGGAGTCGGTGCAGGCAAACTTTACATGTTTCATAATCTTGGCACCGACTCCAGAAGTATCAATCATGGTATACCTACATAAATATTAATTCGTCCTAATAAATAAGTAGGTTATTAGTAATTATTTTTCTACTTTTTAATGTAGGTTTTTTGGAGTCGGTTTTATTTTTTTTTTTAAATTAAAAGAAGGATAAAGACTTTTAATCGCTTTAGCAACCCCCCTCACTATTTTACTCTTAATAAAATAAGTAATAAAACTGGAGTTCTTCAAATAAAAATCATTTATTTACGTCATATCCCTAACAAGGAAGGATGTTGGAGGCAGCTGTGATATAAGTAACCTGTAACGATTATTCAATACAGCATCGAAGAGTTTAAATGACTCGAAAGCATTAAGTGAGCTATTAGGATTTATTATTAAACAATAAGTAATAATAAATCAAAATCAGAACTTCAATATTCAACTGCAATGTCTTTCAAATTCAAATTGTCTGCTAAGTAACCGTTTCACACTCGGCACTTCTTTACAAACTGCCAAAAATTCAATTATTATAAGATTTTTTTAAAATTGAACTTATTTTCTCTTGCGTAGAAAATACAGCCGTCGGCTGTCGCATTTTCATAACAGACTAGCTTTCCGCCCGCGGCTTCGCACGCGTGAAATTTCGTTTGTCACAGATCGTCATAAATTATAGCCTATATGTTATTCTGGATTATGAACAATAATACTGTAAAGTTTCATCAAAATCCGTTCAGTGGTTTTTGAGCCTATTTATTACAAACATACAAACATACAAAAATAGGTACAAATCTTTCCTCTTTATAATATTAGTATAGATGAAAGAGCTTCACACACGCAACACTTAAAAAAATAAATACTGGTTTTTGTGACATCGTTAATGGTCATTATTAATATTTGGAAATACCTACCACGTTTCAGGTATTTTTAGTACTTATTCTCCTTAGTTCATTATTGACTGTACGTACTGTTGGCTGTGGTACATTGGTACGTACGTTTTGTGATTGAGCCTCTCCATTATAAATGGATTATAAATGCAACTTAATTAAAATTACTCTCAACAAAAAGAGAACGTTGAATTTCATGAAATTATAAACAATTTTAAAGTTGAAAAAGTCATCAACATTACAATCATTGATTGTATAATTTGTAGAGGCTATTCGGGCTAAGTAGGTATCTATAGTGTTTGTGATAGTAGTCTGGACCTAAACAGATATTTCATTAACTATTATTATAGTAAAAATGCCATGCAACCAAATAATATACCTTTCAGTGTTATTAATCTTAAAATTGTATTGTGTAACATCTTCCGAGCCGAAAAAAGTAAATAAGAACATAAGTAATTTCTATTGTATTGTGCTTTTTATGCAGAAAATGCTATTGACCACATTCACACCTTNGATTTCCAGTGGATCCAAATAGAAGGAGAAAGTGGATAGAGGCAGTCAGAAGACAAAATACGTGGATTCCAACTAAAAACCACTGCATTTGTAGCATTCATTTTGCGGAAGAATGCTACAATGCCAATTCTACGAAACAGAGAAAACTGCACAAAGATTCTATATCTACATTGAATTTGCCTAAATTTGTAAGTACAATCATTATCAAATTTTATTAGATATTTTATCTTAAAAGTCAACTAATTCACCAAAATATCAGTAGACACAAAACATTTATGGTTCAAATTGTGTAACTGGTAGGGCTCAAAAGATAAGGAGACATATTCGTTTTTTAGGGTTCCGTAGTCCTGACAAGGAACCCTTATAGTTTTGCTATGTCTGTCTGTCCGAGGTTTTGCTTGGAAACTATTGGCACTAGAGAGCTGTAATTTTGTGGAGGTATGTATATTAATCACGCCGATAAAACAGTAAGATAAAATTTTGAAAAAAAAAAAATTATTAGGGTAGCTAGTTGCTTTACATCTAGGGGTACATGTAAAGTGAGGGTGAATTTTTTTTATCTTCTACCTCATCGTGTGGGATATCGTTGGACAGGTCTTTTAAAATTGCTTAGGGGTTTCTAAGACTATTTTTCCATTTAGAGATCTGTTTGCAAATTATTAAAGTTTAAAGTGCCAATTTTTTTTCGAGTCCCCTCTAAAAACTAAACCGTTAGCTTGAAAAATCTGGGAAAATTCATAATAATAATTTATTTTATGAACTTTGAAGGAAAACTATAACGGTTAAGATACATCAGTTAGTTTAGGAGTAATAGTCATTTGACTCATGTATTATACTTAACTAATAAAAAATCCTTAGAAGAAAATATTAAAAGTTACTTTAGATGAAGTTTGTGTTAACGACGGACAACAACTACGGAACCCTACATTACGCGTGGCCCGACAGCTAGTTAGCAGTCGATCGTAACAGAATATTACTTGTTTACGAATTTGATAATGATAACACAGCAAAAAAATATTTCACCTAGTTACCTACCTATATGAATAATTTGTAATATTATTTGTACCTATGATTTACCAATGGCACTATAATAAACACGATACAATAATTAATTATAGCCTTTCAATTAAAGAAACTTTCAATATTAAATCAATCCATAATTCATTTATCTCGTTAGGTTCATTCATTCATTCATTTACATAACTATCGATAAAAATTTACGATCTTTTCCCAGCACTAAATGTCATTATTTGACAATTGTCAAACCTCTCCCCCCGCAAAAAGTGGTTGATCGTGTTTCCTTAGAAATCTTGTAGGTTTCGTGTCCAGTGGTTTATTCGTCCAAGGTCCATAGGTAAGGTCATTATTTTATCACCTGGAGCATAACACAATAATTATGCTGAGTGACAGCCATTTTGGTTCAAAATTATACAAGTTATGTAGACGGATTTCTGTTTTAGTCTTAATAAAATGAAGATTTTGGACTAAATCTGGGGGCACGGCAGCACCCCCGCCAAGTCGAGCGCGAAGCATACACTGCCGTACCAACCTTTACTGGAACCATTTCGCCGCATTTTCAGGCCTTTTTTCTTTCTTTCTTTCTAATGTAGGCGTATAGCTGCGATTTTGCATTGAAGTCTTATTTAAACATGAAAATATGAATATTGTAGCTACACATAATTATGAATTCTATTTTGATTAATTTGTTCTCAAGTATTCTCAGAATTAAACTCAAGACCCTCCAAAACAAATGTAAACCTTTAAAATCCCATAACTCCCATATTCCGTAATATTCCTGGAACAAAGATACGTATCACTTTGTATCGTTATTTACATTGTCGTCTTATAACGGGTCCCTAGCGAGCCATTCTCGAATATAATGTAGCAATTTATCACTGAAAAGCATTTTTGTACCGACAGCATATCAAGATTAATGCTGGATCTTATTTACTTGTAATAGGGGCGATATTGCAACAAACATACAGGGTGAAATTTAATAATTGGCATCCTTTTAATATAAGACTTTACCCTTCTTAGTCTGGTCAGGTGGGGTCTTGGATGGCTCAAACATCGAGTGCAGGTGCAGTTTTGTTCCCCAGTCGATGAAGCACATGATGTCGTGCCCTGAGTGCCCGAGCAACTGCACTCAGGAGGATTTAATGAATGCTGCTCACAACGCTACTCTTGTGGCGGAGTTTTGGGCTGACACTGTAGATTTGTTGTCGACACGATAAGAAGAAGAAGACTTTACCCTTGATACATTATTAATAAACATGAGACAAATTCAATGTCGAGTTATTTTTACGCCAGTATTCACAAACATTACTATGAGGTCTCACAGTGCTCGTGGACGCACAGGGTCACACACGTTCGATTTTCTGCTTCACTTAAGCAAACATCGTTTGTGAATGTTGTTAGTCTCTCTGCTCTTTTAAGGAGTTTAAAACTATTGTAGAGTCGACAGCACATCAGACTATGCATTTTTGTTACAAAATAACACCTATTACATCGAAATAAGACGCCACAGTGTTAAGCTCGAAGTGCTGTCATCTGCACAAGGTTTTAGGTATTGCAATTTTTAATTATTAGATTTGTCTCATATTTGGGAAAATCTCACGAGCAGAGTCATATTTTAACAGGATGTCAACGATTTAAATACCCTGTCCTAATTACTACAGCCACTACAGGATTTGGCAACACACAAACAAATCTCGTAGTAATGAGATTTTAGTAAAAATGCAACATAAAAACTTAAAATATCACGCTGTATAGTCTATAATGCTGTTGTCCATACCTATCAAATGAGAGGAATACGGCTTCGATGTGCTATATTAAAATTGTCGGATCGTCAGAAAGTAATTTGAAGATATTAGAAATGAACGACAGATTTTTATAGCATCAATAGATTTTTATTGGATGAATGACAGTGTGACATAGAAATAAATCTATTGAATTATTTTTTTAAAGAACAGTGTGACATAGAAATAAAACACTGAATTGAACTTGTAGAGAAAATTCAGAGAGTTTTCTATTCAATAATAATGCTTTGTGCTATAAAATACATTTTAGTAAAACAATATTAGGTCTTCATTAGATCTTTAGCTTTGCTTTTTGCAATGTTTATTGTGTTACGTAATTTAATTTTCGAATAATACATTTTAATAATCTTTTTGAAATTGAAATATTCATTAACTCTCAATTACATGCACTGAAAACATCTTATTAAAATCTCAAATATACCTACATAATTATTCAAATCTTGCTGAAAGCTTTATTTAAATTTATTCAACTTCATGCTAAGAAAATCGACGACAATTTTAAACCGAGAATATCGCACGATTCAATAATAGCCCACCCTATTTCCTTAAGAGAAAAGAAACGAACAACTCTTGAGAACATCTTGAGTTGTTTCATCAAGTCAAACACTATAACTGAGAGTTATTATATTTCATTGTATTAGCGCTATCTTTAAAACCAGCCAAGTGCGAGTCAGACTCGGGCACTGAGGGTTCCGTACAAACTTGTAGGCAAAAATAAATAAATAAATAAAAATGACAAAAAAATCACGTTTGTTGTATGGGAGCACCAGAATATTTATTTTAATGTGGTTTTATTATTTGTTGTTGGAGCGGCAACAGAAATTCCGTTTGTTTTATGGGAGCCCCACAATATTTTTTTATTAATTTTTTTTTAGTTAAGTACCTACCTAGTTTGTTATAGCGGCAACCGAAATACTTAAACCACATAAAAAGTATTTAAAAGAAAACGTGCAAAAGAGTTCTTAGAAACTACAATCTATAAAAAATCGTACCGTTTGACCTAAAATTTACTATTTAGACTTCAAAGTCTCATTCTCATTAACCCATTTTTGAAATCCTGTCAACATCAAAAATACTTCAATACTTATTTATTTTCAAACTATCTCAGTAAGCCGATCTAGAGATTCCACGAAATGTTCCGTATTTCGACGATTGGCAGTCTTTAATGTGCCCATCAAAAGATCGAAATCGCTTTGAGATCTGTGCAAATACATCAACAAAAGGAAAATCATAAATGTTTCATCGTTCGTCAATATACAAAGCATAAAACAGAACGAAATTATTCAATAATCCCAACTAATAATATTATAAATGCGAAAGTAACTCTGTCTGTCTGTCTGTCTGTCTGTCTGTCTGTTACGCTTTCCCGCTTAAACCTCGCAACCGCTTTTGATGAAATTTGGCATAGAGATAGTTTGAGTCCCGGGAAAGAACATAGGATAGTTTTTATCCCGGTTTTTGAAACAGGGACGCGCGCGATAAAGTTTTTCTGTGACAGACAAAATTCCACGCGGGCGAAGCCGCGGGCGGAAAGCTAGTTTCAAAATAAAAGCGAATAAAAAAATAGCCCAATGGTGTTGGCGTCGGACTGGACGAATCGAAATCCAAGGAACGTGGGTTTGAATCTCGCTATGGCTGGCCTATTGTGGTGAACCCACTCATAACATTTATGCCCGTATTCACAAACGATGCTTGCAGTGAAGCAAGAAATCAAACTCACAGCGTTGAATAGAGCTCTGTGATTGGTTCTTGTGTCAACCTGTGCGTCCACGCGCACTGTGAGACCTCATAGTAATGATTGTGAATACGGGCGTTATTCAGTTCGCTGTGGGCCACGTGCCCCTCTCTCATGGTGTCTGCAGAATACCAGTGGCCGTAACGTGCTCCCGAGTACGTTATGGCCTCTTTTAATGAGCAGAGACCAATTTGATACAACAATTCTATTATTTTTGCTTAATTCAATTTGTATCATTATATTTTTAGTACCAAATAAATATTATCTCTTTCTTTCTTTGTAATAGGTTTTCGTGGAATTTGTGTTAAATTGCTTTTATGGCAAAGAAAACTATTAATATCTTACTTAATTTCCAAAAATACGTTAACAAGACATGAAACACTACAGCTGCTCTTAAATACAAAAGTAGTATAAACGTGCAATAAGCACCTTAAAGCTGTTTAGCGGTGCAAAAGAAAGTAATAATGGAAGGCAGTTGAACGGCTGAGTGAAAACAAAACTGTAGATTGCGAAACTTTCGACTGAATAGTTTAAACAGACAGTCGTAACTGTTTTTAAAAATCTTTGAATCGTACGATACGATTGCTGTCACGATCAAATCTATGTTGGTCCAGGAATCAATGTATTTTCCTGACGAAAAATAAAGGTCCAGAGATTCTAGATTCAATTTTCGTGTGGGTTGTTAGTGATTAGGATATTGTATTGAAGTCAATTTGATAGCCAAAATATTAAATAACCATACTTGCCCGCGGTCTCAACTGTGTGAGTTTCAGTTTGTCATAGAAAGACTGGATTACGATCGTTTCTCTATATACTTCATCTGAATTAGCTCAGTGGTTTAAGCGGTAAGAAGTAAGAATCCCTATAGATGGACGTGAAAGTTTGAGGATTTGAGGACGTTTGAGGATCTGTCACGTTTACCTAATTGATCGATTAATTTCGATTGAGCTAGAGATGTGACCTCATATTATTGTCACATCTCTAGTTAACTAACAAGACGATCTAATTAAAGACACTTTATTGCTTCCAAAGAAATTACATTATTTCTCTGAGAAAACGATCAAATACAAAGATAGATATAGACGTAAATAAAATCGTATCCCTTAAAAGTCACCTCTACTAAGCACCTACTCCCTTCAGAAGTCTAAGAAAGAAACTCTTTCAAAGGAAACTCAACAGAAATCGACAAATACGAAATGACTTCCACGAACTGTTTGCTTTGCATTCAAGACGACAGAACATTAGCGATTTCAGAAAAAGGATCCAGTTTTCCAGGTATTCATTTACTTAAATTACTCGAAATGTTAAACAAATTCAATGATGAAAACAGAATTGAATTATATTGGCTATATTTCACCGGGACACCATGGCGGCGCAACCAGTCGCCGGCTACCAACAAAATGTATACAGCTCTATAGAGAGTTACTCACCTGGTATCCTTTTGGTTGCGCAAAGCTCCAATTTTGTTGGTAGCGGCTACTGGTTGCGCCTTGGTGTCCCGGTGAAATATAGCCATAAGGAAGCCTTTAAAAATAATCTAAAAATTAATCCACGGCACTTATATCGTGTGAATTAAAATTACGGTCTCTGGGTGTCATATTATATTATAAGGCCACGAGTTTGACTTATCGTAGTTTTCTATGTACGTACTTATATTTTTTATATTTTTCAAACTGACATACCTACGAAGAAACACTTACTTTCTCTTCCATTGTATGTTTTATGTCACCTCTGTCTTATTTGCTTTTTTTTTTACATCTTTTGTCTTTTGTGATGTCCATGGCAATAAATGTTTCTTTCTTTCTTTCTTTGTAAATACTTTTCAAAGCATATTCCACTTTTAGTTAGGACGTACACACAGTGTGAATAGCTGAGCGATTTGTTTGTTTTGGGCAGCATTGAGAGAGTTCTGATAACAATAGTCTTGTAATTGGCGAGGTAAGTAAGCATTTTATACCAAGTTTTTTTTTTACTAAATGTATCTTAACTATCAAAATAAATCACAAAAATCGTAATTTTGCAAATGTAAATACCTTCTTAATTCCCTAGGAAAACTACTGGCAACTTATGTCTCTATGTGCTTAGTATGTGACTATATTGTGATCTCAAGTCTTTCATTAAGTACCTAGTTGAATTTGAATTGAGTTTGAATCTTTACTCGATTTCAAATCGACTATACAGGGTGTTAGGTAAATGGGTATATGAGCCGACACTAGCGCATGTGAACATGGTCATATAAATGGTATGGTGAAGTCAGAAAATTTATATCTTCATTTTAATTATTTTTATTTTCATACAAATCGGATCTTATAAAATTTATTTTGTATGAAAATTAAAAAAAAATAAAATGATGATATCAAATTCTAAGATTGAGCGCCATTTCTTGACATTATGGCTTTGTGTTTCAGTGTTTACCTAACCAATCTTGAATACCTACGCTACATTATCTCTACGTTGCTCTGACCCATAACACCAAACGCGCAACTAGAAATCCGCCATCAAAACGCCACCGAGCAGCCGTCCAGGCAAAGTACTTTGAAACTCACCCATTTTTATTCCTCGTTTTTAATCAACTAAATTTTCCGGCGTATGCGCCACTTTTTGCGATGCAAAATGTTTTATTTTCTCATGTGTAAACTTGGAGGTAGGATATTTTAAAATTTATTTCCTTTTGAATACGCGGGTATGAAAGGTGAAACTGTTTTTAAATTATATTTTTTTCACCGGTTTACACGAAAACACTGCACAATAATACTATAGTTTAATATAATAATAACAGTTCATCACGTGTCGACATTTTATTGTATGCCATACACGTCCATAGATTACCCGAATAAAGAAAGTTTGTCAGACATTTGTCTCATTTTTTGCTACTATATTTCATTTATTTATAAAATAACTAGACCAATATCGAAACCAGTTAATTTCCGATGTTCAGCAAAGACATCAGTTTCCAAACTTCTAAAATAAAATGTTTGATCTCACTAATTAACAAATACAGCAAACCTTAAACATTTTATCTCTAAAACTGCCAAAAGACAGGCAAACTTATTATATCCGAAGTTAATGAGTTGCCTGAAAAATTTAAAAGCCTTTTTAGGAGCCACCGTCTATTTTTAATTTATGGTAAAGATACGGGCAAAAAACTTTTTCTTACTTTGAGTTTGACTGCCAGATTTGGAGTGACGAATAACAATTTCATGATTTATTTTTAACTTTGCAAGTTGTGATTTTTCTTGCGAATTTGAAGATCAAGTCAATAAAGTAACAATCGTATCGCATATAGGACTGCTACATGCCATAGCTGAACTGTCGCTTACCATGAATGCATTAAACGTACTCGCTAGCGACTGCGTAAAAATGTCATGAACAACGCCCCTAGCGGTTACTTTTAAGAACAAATCAATTATATTTTTTCACTCAGTCGCTACCGAGTAGGTACGTTTAAGGTTATAGCAGACTTATCAACCCGGAAAGGGATCGTTACCGTATCAACTCGAGGCGGTCAGTATTTTTTGTATGAAACTCCATACTGCAACGCACACTTATCCGCACCGTAACGTAAACGCCTCGCCTCGCGGTTGACAGCGCGCGAAAGGCGATACGGTTTTGATTCCTTTCCGAGTAGATATGTCTATACTACGATAGTCTGCTATGATCTTTATAGTTAAACTCATGGTAAAGCTACTGAATTCAGGTTCTTCACAAGCAACCTAGGCTGTTAATTAGTACAGACGTCATCAAAATAAAAACTTTGGGTTCTTATGCTGTTATAATAACAGCGATTGCGCAACAAAAATGTAGTCTGATGCTGTCAAGGAACGGGACTATTCCCACCTCTCGTTCCCACCACTGCAACTCCTGTGTAGCCAGGGTCTACAGCTAGACCGCCATAAGAACCCAACCAACGAAGGTCAAGTTTGTCCCGGGGGAAAGTTAAACTGTTATTGGACCCGCAACGAAATTAATCAGAAGAACAAAGGAGGAGTTCTTAATAAAGGTTGAACTTCACTCCATTGCACAGCGGATGACAGGTGACAAACAAAGGTTTAATAACCTTTAAAAAAAGATGACCTTTAAGTAACCGACATAGCTCGCAGAATTGCTAAAATCAAGTGGCAGTGGGCGGGGCACATAGCTCGTAGAGACGATGGCCGTTGGGGCAGGAAAGTTCTCGAGTGGCGACCACGGGCTGGAAAACGTAGCGTGGGCAGGCCTCCTACTAGGTGGACCGACGATCTGGTAAAGGTCGCGGGAAGAGCCTGGATGCGGGCAGCGCAGGACCGTTCATTGTGGAAAACCTTGGGGGAGGCCTTTGTCCAGCAGTGGACGTCATTTGGCTGAAACGAACGAACGAACGAAAAAAAGATGTGCACCACGGACAGGGGCCTATCTTATTAGCAAGTAGCTACCTGCCAATAATATTTTTCACAAAATCGCTTAAAAGCATGGAGTGCAGGTAAGGAAGTAAAATAAGAATAATTCTCATTTATTAAAACTCCTAATCAACTAGTATGACAAATTCCAAGAAAAACGCTATAATAATATCATCTCCCAAACAGACATGATAAATTGATCCTCCGGACCGTTCGCAGAAATACTTATACAAACTTGCTTAACGAGGCGAAAAACACGCAAACTATATTACCGACTCTTACAAAAGATCATAAGGGCTTTGCTCCATTTGTATTCAACACGAACGAGAGCATGTACGGTAAGTTAGATATACCGACGAGTGTGCATGTGTTGTAGGCAGATGGAGAACTCAGACATCTAAATGATTTTCATAAAAGTCATGTATTTTCTGCAAATAGGCTTCAAAAAAGCGCTTTCAGACGTCCCAGTATCGTATCGGGACACTTGTGCGAAAGACACTAGAGCGAAAGACATTTGCGCGAAGACACAAGCGCAAAAAAACATTTGTGCGCATGGAAACTTGCGCGAAATGAACATGAGCGCGAAAGATACTAGCGCAAAAGATGAATGAGCAAGTGACCATGCGCGCAAATGTCTTTCGAGCTTGTGTCTTTCGCACAAATGTATTTCGCGCACATGTCTTTTCGCGCAAACGACCTTTCACGCTCATGTCTTTTCGCGCTAACATCCTTTCGCATTCATGGCTTTTCGTGCTAATGTTTTTCGCGCAAGTGTACCAGAACCCCCAGTATTATTTTAACACTACCACAGCTTCGAGAAATGTCTGTCCATTAAAAACATTGCAGTCCATTACAACCTTTGTCCCTTACATTATGGTTCCGGTAGAGTAATAGAAACACATCCGTTCTTTTCGTGAATGTCGTAAGAGGCGACTAAGGGTTAAATATGCGGACATTATATAGGCCTCCCCAACCTGTCATGCCAGCGTGGGGGAGTGTAAGCTAAATCCTCAATTTACCTTTGGTAAATTGGAGAGGGTCGTGTCCCAGTAGTGACTGTGTCTAAATGACTTTTATTATAAAAAGTACTGATGCTAAGGCTACTGAAATATGAGAAATTAAAATTAATTGTCATAATATTGAAATGGAATTGCTATATTTATCCCAATTATTACCAGTGGACAGTCCACGAATAATGAATTCTTAGAACGCTCTACTAAAAGATTAAGCATTAAGCTGGTCAATGATCTAAGTAAATAATGAGACGCACGCTCTTCTAGATAAATGGGAACATTTTCCCTATTTAGCTTTCTTGGAATTCGTTCATTTCAGCCAAATCGTCCACAGCTGGACAACCGGCCCTACGTCGCATCCTCGACTTTCACCAGATGTTTGGACCACGTCCGTTCGCGCTTATGTATTTTCGCGCAAGTGTACCAGAACCGTGTTAGGCCGGCCCATACTCCATCTTTCGGCTGTGGTCGCCAGTCGACACTTTTTTGCCCCGACGGCTATCATCTGAAGTTATGTCTCCAATTACCACTTCAGTTTGGTAATTCTACGAATACTTTATCAAAATACCGTTTCAGCAATCTAACTGCGACATACACATCGCCTACGCAGTATTGTCTTGTTTGTTTATAGGTGATCGATCCGCTCGAACGCCTATAGTTTGTGTCCAAACATGTCTATTGAATACCATAAGTCTTAATAATGGTACGTTTGCCTTTGAATCAAATAAACTTATTGAGACTAAACTTTATGGACGTTACACGCGACGTGTTAAAATTGGGCCCATACGAAATTATGACCGCACTAACCGAAAACTGTTGGTAATTTTAGTATGAGTTAAAGACATGTAAATTAAAGCTATTGATATCTTTTGGAAAAAAATAAACATTTTTAGTAACCAATAAACTACTTATTAAAATGACGCAATTTTTATCATTCGTTCGTTCGTTTCAGCCGAAAGACGTCCACAGCTGGACAATGGCGTCCCCCAAGAATTTCCACAAAACCGGTCTTGCGCCGCTCGCATCCAGGTACCTCGCGCGACCTTCTCCAGATCATTATTGCTTGAATTTTTTTCCTTTATACTGATAGTCCTTATCAATTTGATATGGTTTTCTCTGAAAAAAATTGAGGTATACCTCAATTTAATTATTTGCTAACTACGAAACAAACTTTATGCAACAATTAAAAAGTAAGCAATATAACAAATGAAATCTAACAATACCTCAAAATCAATTTTCTCCCACTTTCAAACATAAAAAACAAAACACGACCGATGTCAAAAACAATAACGTGCACATATATTTCGGCCGCGTCATTATAGCGCGTTTCAGGACGTTCGGGCGATATTTCTTTCCCTCACATCAAATTCGCATTAGCAAAGGAATCACAGGCTAAATTACGTTTCGTCCAATCTTGCTGTATAACTTTCATTTTTTACCGCGTCAAGGTGCTTTTTGGTAGTTAAAAAGAACCATTTATTTTTGAAATGCGTATTCAACCTACTTCTAAACCTCTGTCTCTTCCCTTAGCCTAGGTGCAGACCACCGTTTTTTTGTCGGCCGATAATTTAGTCGGGCAGTAAAACAGTATGGGAATGTATGGAAGTGCGCACATTACACCGATTTGATTTTCATACGAATGAAAAACGGGTTCAACTATCGGCCGACTAAATCGATGGTCTGCGCGAAGGCTTAACCTTTCCCTTAACTTTAAATAAGTCATCAGTTCTTTGACCAAGGTGGACAGACGACCTCATAATGGTAGCAGAAAGGCACTGGTAGATAAGGCTAGGTTGCACCACCATACTTTAACTTTGACGTCAAAAATCTATCCAATTCCATACAAAATACACCGGTTATCGTCATCGTTACGGTCAAAGTAAGGTGGTGCAAAACAGCCTTAGGCCGCTACCCTAATTCCTTCAGGTTAACCGTCTGTGGACTTAATCTGAAGGAATTAGGGAAGGCCTATGTTCAGCAGTGGACGTTCTGTGGCTGAAATTAAGAAGGTTATAATCGGTTTTATTAAAGTGGAAAAATTACGCACCTCCCAATAATTCTAAAGCACAACTTTTTTAAAAAGGCACTTTATTCTGATCTTAAAAACTCAATTTATTTTAAATTACGTGTAAATTAAGATTTTTGGTAGAAATGTAATTGAAAAAAGTGGTTTAATTGAGTTGACAAAATAGTGACGTCACTGGCTAGTATTGCCGTACAAGTTCTATGGGAGAGTCTCGTTTTGACAGTATTAGAAAGTACGTCGATTGATTGGTGGTGGCAAATACCCTATTGTTTTATTTGTTCACAAGAAAGAACATAAAGTTCCCTTCAAATATTCTTTGAACTAAAGCCTAAGCCCATACCATACCAGTGCTATTATCTATACTAATATTATAAAGCTGAAGAGTTTGTTTGTTTGTTTGTTTACTTGAACGCGCTATTCTCAGGAACTACCGGTCCAATTTGAAAAATTCTTTCAGTGTTAGATTAGAAGAAGGCTAAAGGCTATATACCATCACGCTACGAATAATAAGGTGCAGAGCAAAAATGAAAAATGTTGCGCAAACGGGTTTTCACGCGTACGAAGTCGCGGGCACAGCTAGTTTATTCTATCCCTAAGCCCTTGGTAACAGAACAAACAAAACACCAGATACACGTCTCATGTAAGACAGGATTTGTAGCGCCAACATTGTTTTGCTTTCGATCCACATAACCGTCGCAGATAGCGCGGGAACGGCGCTCAGCCTTCCCTCAACTACAACTATACTACGGTACGTTCGCGAGAACCACTGAGCTATGGAGTCATGGAGAACTTGTGGACATGGAATAGTTTTTAAACTAATTTATTTATTTAAACTTAAATTATATGCACATAAATCACAGATAAATCGAATTAATGCCATTCAGGATTCTCTGTGTTCTTCTGATTTTTTCGTTGCGGATCCAATGACAGTTTAACTTTCCCCCGGGACAAACTTGACCTTCACTGGTTGGGTTTTTATTGGCGGTCAAGCTGCAGATCCTGGTTACACAGGAGTTGCAGCGGTGGGAACGAGAGGTGGGAATAGTCCCGTTATTCAGGATTCTCCTTCAGGTAATATTTTTTAAGGCCGAACTGAGAATAGAATAGGCAATACAAGTAAAACTTATTTTCCAGTATTAATTCTGGATAATTTTGTTCATTTTGTGTACAAACTAATGACATGACCCTTTTGAAAACAGAGTACAAGTTGAAAACTTATCGGTGTTATCATTAAAAACCTAGACATAATTTTAAATTAATAATGAATCTTTAATGAATTAAAATTCATACAAGCTTTAAGTCCTTTGATGCTTAAATAAATTACCCTATTTGACAAGTTTGATCATAACTATTCTGCACCAATGGCAAAATCTATATATATAAAAGAAAGTCGTGTTAGTTACTCCACTTATAACTCAAGAACGGCTGAACCGATTTAGCTGAAAATTGTCAGGGAGGTAGTTTAGAGCCAGGAGAAGGACATAGGATACTTTTTATCCCGTTCGAAATTAAAAAAAAAGTCTGCTTATTTATTGCCATTAAGGCGGAACAAAGTTCGCCGGGTCAGCTAGTTTGAAATATAATTAGACAGCTCAGTTATAAAGTTTTAAGCTCGCTCCAGTGATTTTGGGTTCAATGAATATTGCCAGTCCCTAAATAAATTATTTGTTCTGATAATATCTGGACCAAAATTAAATAAATACACAAATACTGATCAAGTAAAAGCAAGAAAGAAAGAAAGAAAGAAAGATACATTTATTACAATGGACATCACACAAATACAGGCAATTACATAGACATGACAGTGGCACATAATAATGGAAGAAGAAAAAAAAAACATAAAAACTGAGCAGTGCCACCCATTCACCAACAAGATGCCCACTGCAACGGGACCCCACTCAGCACATGCCGTGGCCCACGGTGACGAAGGCCACGGAGCTGGTTTTCAGTGTGCCCCATGCCGAGTGAGGGCCACGGACCAGTACCCAAAATTACTAGGATTCCTGCTTACCCTTAAACCTAGCTAAGGTAATTTTTTGTGCTGGGGCCTACCCCTAGAACATCATCTTTTCATTCATCAAATAGCCCAGCAGTGGACTACCTATCTCTTGAATCGACAGCCCAATATTTAAACCAAGAATTATCATAATCATCATCATCATCATTTCAGCCACAGGACATCCAAGACTGAACATAGTCCTCTCCCATTGATTTCCATATTCCGGTTGGTAACGGCCTGCATCCAACGCCTTTCTGCTACCATCAAGAGGTCATCAGTCCACCTTGTGGGTGAACCAAGGATATCATCATCATTATCATAATTTCAGCCACAAGACGTCAAAGACTGAACAAAGCCCTCCCCCATTGATTACCATATAGACCGGTTGGTAACGGCCTGCATCCAGCGTCTTTCTGCTACCTTTAAGAGGTCGTCAGTCCACCTTGTGGGCGAACCAAGGATATTATCATCATCATCATTATCATCATAATTTTAGCCATAGGACGTCCAAGACTGAACAAAGCGCCCTCCCCTATTGATTACTATATTGACCGGTTGGTAACGGCCTGCATCCAGCGCCATTCTGCTACCTTTAACACCCGTATTCACAAACGATGCTTGCTTAAGTGAAGCAGCAAATCGAACGTTGAATGGAGCTCTGCGATTGGTTCGTGTGTCACCCTGTGCGTCCACGCGCACTGTGAGACCTCATAGCAATGTTTGTAAATACGGGCGTTAGAAGTCGGTAGTCCACCTTATGGGCGAACCAAGGCATATTGCAACCTCAAAAACAAACTCAATGCCACATCCACAGCTCATATTCCTTGTCCCCCTCGCTTTGTTCTGTTTTTTCCCAGTCCCGGTCCCTCGGGGACTCATATTTTCACTTAGCCCAAACCTCGATCCGGCACTCGACAAGTTTACGAGCCTGATAAAACTACGCAAGCAGCCTCGCTTCATAACTGGGATGTATCCCATGACCTTCGAAGTTTAATATCCATTCAAGAAAACAGGCCTTGATATGAAGGAATTTTATATGAGTTTGAAGAACGAAAGTATATTATACTTGACTACTGCAGCAATCATAATTATTATTGTTTAAAACTTTCATGGCAATTGTGGAAATCATTGGGGGAGGCCTATGTTCAGCAGTGGACGTCCTATGGCTGAAATGATGATGGTGATTAAACTTTCATGGTCACTAACACAATAATTTAAATTTGACGGGGTTGACCGGAGGCAATCGTAATAAAGATTACGAATGAAACAGTTGTTCGGTAACTCCGTGATCATGGCGCTTGCAACGGTGCCGAAATATCGGACGCTCGTTATTAAGTACATGGTAGCAATCCCGTCAATAACAATTATTCTGCAGCAATCAAAGTCAAAGTCAAAGTTTCTTTATTTGTATAGACTATTAAATAGTTGTTACAAATATTTGCTCTTAAGAAGCCTCTACATGTCTCATAATCTTTTTACCCTACCAATCATTTTGAAACGTCTATGATTTCATTCTAAAATGGAATTAATTTAATCGAATTGATTGAAGTTTTTGGAGCTTATTGCTTGGGAAGCAATTCATAAAATTAAACTACGCACTTTGTAATGGGTGGGTCCGTGCTTAGTAAGGCAATTTTAAGCTGGCCCCAATTAATATATCCTAATGTTTCTAGTTTAAAGGGTGTGAGGTGGCTTGATTATATTTCATTCTATGACTGACCAACAAACTTAGTCTTCTCTCTTTGATTTGGCAGCGGGCTGATGGCAATTAAGCTCTAGCTCCTGGTAGCAGGGTCAGATCTACCATATTATTATGTATTTTAAACTCTGTATTAGCCCTGTATAGATCGTTCCATCCACGAAGACGCGTCCCACCATTCTTCCGATAATGTTTGAGTGTTATCGGTACACGCTTAATCATCCATAGCCCACGCACACTACAATAATGACCCTCGGATTGCTCGGATCAAACTCCCCGCACCCCGCGCTTCCCTCGACCAAAAATTGGTGGGGCGCGTCTTCGTGAATGAAAAGATCTATAGTACCTTGTTTTGTTCTGATAGGCGTTATTTTGCAACAAAAAAGATTCAGATTACCCCGAAAAATTGGGTACTAAATCTGGAAAAGAAATACAAATTCTACAAAACTGTTACAAGAGTAATAACTTTAAAGACGCGCCTTTTCTCGCATAAAATTTTCCCTGAACATGTTTTGTGCCAAAAAATCTGGTAGGGATCGCCCAACTTTGTTTTTTGCAGGGTTTCATTTCGTTCTGCAATAATTAACTAAATGAGGATAATGAATACAGTTGTTTATCATTCTAGCTGCTTGTATATTTGCAACATAAATATCTGTGCAAAATAGTAATGACAAGAATATTGTAATGGCAATTGTTTTTTACATAAAGTGAAGCTAAATAACTAAGGCCTTATTCTGGTAATTTTATATCAACTGTTTCGGGAGAATGTTTGCTTAGTGCTAAAAAGATGTGAAACCCAGCACGTCGCTTTCCCGTCTGTCTTTCCCAATGTAGGTATGCTTAGATCCTTAAAACTACGCAACGGATTTGGATGCGGTTTTTTTTAGATAAGTAGACGATTCAAAAGGAAAGTTTTTAAGTATAATAAATAGTAGGTACGAGCGAAACAGGGGCAGGTCGCAAGTGACAGATAAGCAGCTGACTTAAAAACAAATTCACATCAGTAAAACACAGGCAAACATTTTTGCTTAACCTAACCTAATAATTTCATAGCCCCATTTAAGTTTCTTGTATTTAGGCTAAGTCTTTATTCAATAAATTTATCTTATCTTATCTTATCTTATTTATTGAAAATGAGACTTGCATACAATATACTCGTAGTGACTGGATTTCATATACTATCCAGAATCTGTGGGCCTACCATGAGTTTACGTTAGATGTGCTCGCTAGCGACTGCGTAAAAAAATGACATTTAAATGTATGACATAGCCGCTAGGGGCGCTGCAGCCCCTAGCGGCTACTTTCAAGAAATAAAATCTTCATAGAATTTTTTGACGTTTTCGCAAGCGAGCACACCAAACGTAAACTCATGGTAGGTACACTATAGTAGAGTTATTTTTAAAAAGATTGGGATGCGTGATGAAATCTTTTAAAGTAAACTTATGATGAATTTTGATTTTCAAATGCATAAGGGTCTGACTGTACAAAGATTTATGTTCTTTGCAAGTTTTTTATTAACAATTTAATGTGTTTCTCCTTCGTAGATCTTTTTTATTTTGAATTTCAATGTTAATAAATTCAAGAACACCCTTTGGAGTTTGATTATTACTCTTTGTTGTTTCTTCTTGTATTGCGTTATTTATTTCAAAACTTTATGCATAAAGAGAACTTTTATATTTATGTCGACAAGTTCAAGTAGTTTTTATGATATTTGCGATATTATTATGGGTGTTGAACCTGAACTATGTTGAGAGTACAGTTGAAAACTAGCAGAAGATCTGGACTAATGAATGGATTTTGAAATTTATTACTACACAGGTTGATTTTGTTATCAGTATCCAATTTATTATAAGCTCTATAGAACAATTTAACAATACAATTTTATCAATTTTTTTTTAAATCGTGGTATTTTTCACGAAAAAAATAACTAATTCGCGGGTGCCCATATCTTTATTTTTAAAGGTTAAGGGCTTATTTTCGCTCGATGTCTATTAGGCTTTGCAGTTAACTGTGTATATTTTTTACGCGTTCGCTAGTGACGCTCAGAACGCAAAAACCAGCCTAACTCAACGTGCAAATAAATTTTAACTGCTTCACGTTCCACATTAAATTTTCCTCGTATTTTATAACTGGAATGAAAATAAACCAGTAGACTCTTAATTAAATTTTTCAAATTAAATATTCTGCCCGAGAATCACGCTGTTTGTTTGTCTGTTAATATAAAAACCCTTTTTTGCTGAGCAAGCCGTTATAATAATGTTTGAAATATTATTTTTAGGATTTCGTAATAATAATAATACCTAATTGGGTGAAAACGCGGAAGTTGTTTTCGGGTTTTCAGGGGTATTTTTGCTGTTATATTAAAAATATTAACTGCAGCTTTAGCGAAGAGCTTAATTTTCTCAATCCAAAGGCCTTCATATCAGTTGAATTTTCAGGTGAGACACATGAAATTTGAAAATCACGTGATTATTTAGGTTAATTATGACAGCCAAGGAATTAAATTAAATATACTAAGGCATAATTAAGGAAGTTTTTGATAAAAAAAAAAACAAATTGTTTGTAACAGCTAGGAGTACTCCAACGACTTGACCCACTTTTAGTTTGGTCCACGAGCCAAGTCGCTGGGTTGAATTTTTAAACATTTTTTCTTTCAGCTAATGGCCTTTAATGTTTTTATTGATAAATTAAACATCAAATCGACAAATATCTACTCTAGAATCTTAGGATCTTTTTATTTCTTACCTGGAACTAAACCCAGTAAAATTCATAAGTTACTTACTTATTTATATCAGCATTTTATTTTATTTTCAATCTGTTAGTTGTTTATTAGCACATACCAGAGTGGTCTGATTTCAATTTAAAGATCCACTTGGTCCAGAGGAACTACTTCTGGCTTACCGGTGCAAACGATCTTTTTTTTTTCTTAAAAAAATAGCTATTTTTGTTAAAGCACAATTTTTCATTTGTCAGAACGCAGCCTTAGCTTAATGGCAATGTTCGGTTAATTGTGAATGATACAGACTATGCATTTACGGTTTTAATTAACTAGTGCACTGTCCCCGGTATGTTTAACTGCTACATAGGTAGCAAACGGTGGGAGTGGCGTGCACAGTCAAAATGGGTTAGGTCAGTAAATACACTACATATTTGAAAGCGTAAACAATATTTGGATAAAAAAAATGATGGCAGTGCGCCGAGGCAAGGTGTAGGGAAAATTAAAAATAAATTACCGAAAGAAGGAATGCTACCAATATTGATGTCATTAGAAATGGAAATAGATTTCAGTATAACCAATCAAAGGCTTACAATTTAACTGAATCTTAAGTGATTAGGATTACTGCGTCGATTGGAAACCGATAGGTAGACCAACCTACTTTATAATCTGTCTCATCATCATCATCATCATTTCAGCCATAGGACGTCCACTGCTGAACATAGGCCTCCCCCATTGCTTTCCATGTTGATCGATTGGTAGCGGCCTGCGTCCAGCAGCGCTTCCCTGCTACCTTTATGATGTCATCGGTCCACCTTGTGGGTGGACGTCCCACGCTGCGTTTTTCGGTAATATAATCTATCTATGTTTTCTATACCTTTTGTTTTTAGTTTGTGTTTTTATTGTGTCTTGATAACTATCAGGACATATTTTTGGGCCAAATAAAGATCCTTCATTTTGACACAGCTTTGTTTTCCGCCCTAGCAACTTTTCATATAGATAATCGGGTAGTATAGAAACTTACTGATTCATTGTATACTGTGCACACAGACACAAAACGGGACAAAACCGGAGTGCATTAATGAAAACCAGCAGTTTACTGAATAATCCAGAAAGCATTTCAGAGTAGCCAATCTGGGAATACGGCTACCATGTGTTCTCGAAACAATCTGATATAAGAATTTATTCTAGTTTTACTTTTAGAAAGGAGAGAGACATCTCATAACAAAGAACATAAGTAGTATCTAAGATATAAGTTGTAATAAATAAATACGAAAACTAGAAAAGGATAAATTAATGATTAAACATGTCCCACAAACAGACAGAATAAAAAAAAGCAGCCATTCATAACTTTTAACAATACTATTTTGTAGATATCGCTTTTTTATTTTGTGTTCCTATAATGAAGATACGTACATTGATCTTCATTTAGCCCATATTTTGATATCTGTATGCTACGAGTACCTACTATTCTATTCTACTGCACAGAAATCTATCAAAAACATAAATATGTATAAAATTATGGAAAGCATCTCAGATTCTAGTCCTACAAACGACTTGAACCAATGAGTTTATAACTAAAAATTGTAAGGCTGTGTTGCACCATCTAACTTTAACTTTTTCAAACGTCATAAATCTGTCAAACTCCATACAAAAACACCGGTTATCGTTATAGTGACGGTCAAAGTAAGGTGGTGCAACTCAGTCTTAGAGTCCCATACGAGTTACTATGGGCGGGTGACACTCTCATCTATTTCCATACAAAGTTTAAACTCTTGTAACTTTTTTGTTTCCAGTCCGATTTCAATATTATTTTTCAGAAATTCTATGTTTTAACTTAAGTGTTTATTTTCAATTAATTTATTAACTTTAAATTCGATGCATATTCCCTATTGTAAGAAAATAAAATTCTACGATACTCGTAAATATTTTTCTAAACACAGGCGAGCCTTTAGTAATGCAACGTTTGCGAAGCTCACGGTTCTGTTTGCCAAAGCTATCCGCCTTCTCATGAAAGCTTTTGTTTGAACGGTTCCGGATGTTATTATGGGAATATTTGAGCTTTCGGAATCTATGAGTGAGTTCGATTGTTTGAAAAGCTTTTGTGGTAGTAGGTACTTAGGTTTTTTGGAAGCTGATGCTAATGTGTAGTAATGTTTAGTGATTGCAGAGTGAACAAAAGTGGTAAAGTGCAAGTCAAATAAGTACTGAGGGTTACGTATCTTCAATCTACAAAACTTTCATGAAATAATTATATCCTTTTTTAAGTTGATTACACATTAAAATTAACTTTTTTTTAATGCTTTTTTGGTAAATATAAGTCCGCCTTATGTACCTTCGTTTATGTGCATAAAGGTCTTAAATAAATAAAGAAATGGCAAATGAGCTGGCCCTTTAAACGGAGATCCTGAGTTCTATTTTCAGATGACAATATTTTTTATTTTTTTTTATTTCTACCTCAAAAATGACTTCATTTGTCACAAAATGCTTAGTAAAAATAATTTATGGCTACAAAATATCCATCAACACTTGCTCTTTGAGGCCAACATCCAATTTACTTTTGAAAAAAATAAAATTGATTGGTCCCCTTTTACTAAGGGTCCAATTTCGTGGAGTGGGGTCCTTAAGGCCCTTTAGTTAAGGACCATATTCGGCCCTAAGCACCTATTAGCTTTTATCTAAAGAGGTATTTGTGGTACCTTTCGTCCGTATTTAGACTTTTTTTGGGAGTGGGAAATAGGGATTGCTTTGGGGAATCAAATGGTTTGGGGAAACTGGGATACGTGTAATTTGGTTAACATTTAGCCCTGTCGCCATCTTAGAACAAGAATAAAACCTTTTATGGTAAATGAGTTCTTGAGTGGAGATCCAAAGTGTAGTGTAAAACCTCCAGCTATGTAGCGTGCTTTGGTAGAAGTTGTATAGTTAATGAGAAACAACAGCTTATTTTGTTTTAACTCATTTTAATGTCAAGCTTTTTGCTAGGAGATGGATCAAAGTACATTATGTTCATACGTTTTTTATGACACTTTAATACAAATTATAACGGTCATCTTTTGCTTCCAGGTCAAGAATCTACCTACGCGTCGAAGAAAGTAAGTAAACTTGTACTTATTATTAAATAGTATTCTTGAATTTTATTCACAATTTCAATAATTATAACGATTTTTTTGTATAGAAAACTCGTTTGTCTCGTTCTAAAAAAAGTGTTCTAATTTTTTCGCTGTCTGTCATTTTAACACTACAAACAGCAATTTAATTTATATTTTAAAGGTAGGTAAATAACGTTCTAATTTATTTCTTGGACAAGATCAAATTATATGATCCTTCTCAGCTCAATTTTACATCACAGTTAACGCACCGTATTACTTTAAATTAAATCCCCTAAAGTTTAACCGAAAGACTTTTAGCGGAGATTGTATTAGCGTAACGTTAACACGAGTCAAATGTAATTAACTCGAGTTAAATATAATATGTTAATTAATTTTGGCCGTTCACAAATTCCGCGACAAAGTCGGCATGTTTTTAATGTTGTAAGAGCGTAATTTGAGAAGTTTGACGGAGGTTAAAGGAAAATTGTTGAGGGGTGGCCAAAGGTTTTTATAACTGTGGGATAAAAATACTTTTTTGTTTTTTTCTTCTTCTTCTTCCTCGGCCGCTCACTGATGATGATCGCGACCACATTTAATGTTCCTCCACAGATTGCGGTCATAATCTTCGATTTGTAGCGTTATAGTCGCGCATTTTGTAGCAGTTTCGTGGCGGTTTTTCTGTAGCGTCGTAGTCATTTCGTAGCCGTTTCGTAGCATGTTCGTAGTAATGCTACAAAAGCACGACATTCAAGACATTGCCACCTTTTGAATACGTCGTAGAGTATGTTTTTTTAAATCAACAGATATGTATTTTAATTTTAAATGAATGTGTCTTTAAAACAGTGCCGTTATTTTCTGTCAATTTTCAAAGAAAGAACTTTGGAATTTGAGTTTCAAGTAATCATATTTGTAAAAAATTGTTAATTAAAAGAGAGAGCTTATACTTTTTGGTCACCCTACAAGTTTCAGGTAGACAGAAGACGTACGATTCCCTTGTATTTGGCCTGTTTACTGTTCAACAGGTGTTACGTTTCATAAACTTGACAATTTTATGTTTCTGCGTAGGTATGGCGCGGTGTAATATAATATTACGGCTTTCTTGTTTTGCGAAGTTTATTGAGCAAGGAAACGTTGGCAGCATTGGTTTTTGTCTTATTGAAAATATTAAATCGTTGATAACACTCAACATCAAATAAATCGCACCTTCCGCGACGCGAACTTTAAAGATTTTCTTCAGACACAATTATGCTGCCCCAACAATATTGGTGTTGTTTGAGAGCTCAATAAATAAACTTAAAGAAAAACACATTTATTTTTATATACAATTAACAGGTACCATAAATGTGACTTCAAATGTATAATGCTGAATGCAGTGGTATCACTATATTCTGCACAAAGAAGTAGTAAAGAATACTAAAAAATTGATGAATAGGATTAAATTGAACGATATCTAGCATTTACTAATCAGAGGTGCCTCTAAAATTTATTTGCGTCCTGTTCATTTTCAATTAAAGAAATTCATGAATGGCTATTAACTAAATTACAATTATCTTGCTGTGTGTTGTAATTTTCGTTCAAATATGCTTGAAAACTCTGTCACTGAAGAGTGCAATGTGTATTTCTTCACCACCTTTTTATCTCGTTTAAACGATTAATCATGAAATCTCTTTGTTCAAGAACCATTGTTACACTTACGATCGTAAACAATAGACATATTTTTTGTTACATGCCAACTAACTAATGGCCAGAAATGGACCGTCTACCGTTGGTCCGTTCAGTATTGCTACTGGCCAATTTATGGCCAGCCGTATATCACAAGAGGGAAATAGCGTTACTGTACTACCAATATCGTGCCTTCATTCTGCCAGTGAGTGTAGCGGTGGCGTTTATGCACGATTGTACCTATGTTAACAGTTTTTGCAAAGATATCTTACTAATATTATAAATGTGAAAGTTTGTATGACATTGTTTGTTTGTTACTCTTTCACGCAAAAAGTACTTAACGGATTTTGATGAAACTTTAGAGTAATGTTGTTTATGACCCAGAATAATATAGGCTATAATTTATGACGATCTGTGACAAACTAAATTTCACGCGGGTGAAGCCGCGGGCAAAAGCTAGTCGTTCATTATTTACAATGTATCGCAACTAATTTTCACACAATTTTTTTTGGAAATGATGCACTTTTTGCGTATCCTTACAAACATCTTGCAAACTTTATGCACCACCTACTCTATTTTTCTGTTAGACTCAAATGTTCATTGGAAGAGATTACCAAATAACAGAGTTCGTTGTTCGTACCTTGTTATTGTGTGCAGTAAAGTTTTTTAAGTAAAAAGTTAATAAACCTTGATAGATTGTGACCGGCTTTGAAAACTCAGTAACGTACTCGTAACAATCACTTTATTCATTCAAAACTTAGTAATTTTGTATTAAAGTAGGAAAAAACCACCAGGAACCAGGTGCAATTGCGGTCAAATACCTGCCTTGGCTAGCATAAAAAAAAAAAACGCTGTTTACCTAAATATCTAATTAGTAATAAAGCGTTCATTAACTTATTTACACTTAGGCTGAGTTGCACCACCTTATTTTAACCGTAACAATATCAATAACCGGTGCTTTTTGTATGGATTTTTACAGATATTTGACGTTTGTCAAAGTTAGAGTAAGGTGGTGCAACCCAACCTTAGTAATTTTGTATAAAACTAGGAAAAAACGCTGTTTACCCAAATATGTTACTTAATAGTAATTAAGCGTTCATTCACTTACTTAAACTTAAATTCCATCTTTTAAACGGATGAAAGAGTTTTCAAAACTCCAAAATAACAGAGAAAAGCCTCCAGGCCTTACTTCTTGCTAATCAAAAGCTTTGACTCATCTTTATCCTTTGTAACTTTAGGAACTCCTGTCACGCTGAACTTGGTTAAAAGTTAAACTTAACGTTTGTTAAACGATACGTCCAAAAGTTTAATTAAGTGTATTTTGGAGACTAATTATCTGGAACAGCTTAATAATAACGACATATGTATTTTTCAGTTCTGAGATAATTTATTTATTTAAGGCATTTTAAAAATGTAGCACAAAAACCTGTATCCGTCTTTAATTTTTTAAGAAAAAGGTTAAACGGGACTATTCCCACCTCTCGTTCCCACCACTGCAACTCCTGTGTAGCCAGGATCTACAGCTTGACCGCCATAAAAACCCAACCAGTGAAGGTCAAGTTTGTCCCGGGGGAGAGTTAAACTGTCATTGGACCCGCAAAGAAATTAATCAGAAGAACATAGGAGGAGTTCGAAATTAAGGTTCAACTTTTAGGAGAACATGAGGAGTTCGAAATTAAGCTTCGAAAGAAAAAGGTTAGTAACTCAGTAAAAGGTATCGGATGATTATAACACTAAGGTTGAGTTGCACCATCTTACTTTATCTAATAATAACTATAACCATAACCGGTGTTTTTGTATGGAGTTTGACAGACTTTGTGAAAAGTTAAAATGGTACAACCCATCCTTAGTATTTGATATCGCTATAGATACCAAAAATGAAGTCAAAGTCGAGAACATTATAGTTTTTTTTTTAATACTAGAGGTATTATTCCCGTTTATCATTCAGGTAGGTAAATTATAATAACCCTAAGTGCTTGTCTTGGGGGTAGATTAACCACAACTTCAATTCAATTCACTTACAATTTAGTAGCTAGGTACCTAAGCATTTTAATAGCTAGTATTGAACATAAGACTAAAAATCATTGCAAAACCGCTCTAATCTATACTAATATTATAAATGCTAAAGTAACCCTGTCTAGACAGACAGAGCTTGAAAGCAAGACTGCTTTCACGCCTAAACCACTAAACCGATTTTGACGAAATTTGGCATAGAGATAGTTTGAGTCCCGGGATAGGACATAAGATTTTTATCCCGGTTTTTGAAACAGGGACGCACGCGATAAAGTTTTTCTGTGACAGACAAAATTCCACGCGGGCGAAGCCGGGCGGAAAGCTAGTTACAAATATTTTAAGATGTCACAGTTTGCGATACGCTGTCATGTGTACATAAAGTATATAATCAAGACGCTACATAAATAAAAATATTGTCAGCACCATGTTCCTGAGTAAATAAAAAATCCCACTAATCTCCCGTGAAAGATGCGTGTTATATAAAATTTCATTGTTCCAAGCGAGGAGCGTGGAAGAATGTGGATCAACCATAGCTTTACTGGAAGGTACATTTTCATGTTTAAAATTAAATTAGATGTTTCGATAACTCTTTTATAATGCGAACAGCTAGGGACTGGAATTCGCTGCCTGCTGCTGTCTTTCCTGAACACTATAATCGGGACTTTAAGGCGAGAGTGAATAGGCACTTACAGGGCAGATATGTACCATCCTAGATTGCATCTCACTTAACACCCGTGCGATTGCGGTCGAATACCTGCCTTGTAAAGCATAAAAAAATTGTGAAAAATCTAAACGTTAAAATATCGGCATCGTTATGGACAATGAGCTGCTCTTGTCTCCTTATAAGAACATCTTACTTTACTTTAAAAATATTTTCAAATCACTCAAGTGCTAGTTCATCCTCTTCATTTTCCATTATTATCACACCTTGCTAGATACAGTTACAACTTCAGACAACAGAATAAATTAACAGAAGATCGCCTATTTATTTGATATCAAATTTTTGTTTCATCTTTAGGCTTTATTTATTTACCTAATATCAAATAAGGTTAATATAAACACCAGATCTCAAGTAAATATATTTTATACCTCTTCACGATATTTATATTTAGGTATCCGCCTACACTTACACTTAAATTATCACTTTAGCTTTACTAATAAGTAATCTTGTGAATACTAAAATAGCTTTCTATAAATATGTAGAACGTTTATTTTTACCTTAGCTAAATTAGAGTTCATAAAAGAATGGGCTATAAATAAATGTTAAATAAATGAATAAATGTTAGTGTGAACACACATTTTTTACTTCAACAACTTTTTCTTGTTCTTTGTAACTCACTAATTGGTTTGGTAAACCGATGACCTCATAAAGGTAGCAGCAAGACGCTGGATACAGGCCGCTACTAACCGGCCATTTTGAAAATCATTGGGGGAGGCCTATGTTCAGCGGTGGACGTCCTATGGCTGAAATGATGATGATGATTCTGGTTTGAAAAGTCTTTTGTTAAAAAATGTCTTTACTTCATCAAGTCTAGATCTACCTCTGACTGAATGAATGAATGAATGAATCTCTCGTACAAAATATTTTGACTAATTTAAAGTCACTTCCAGCATCAATCACGGTTCTTGTGTACACAAAAAACCGCGAAAGAAGTGTATGCGGTAACAACCATTTATTATATTTCCACGTAAGTGCCGAGAAAATTCTCTAATAGCGTGTATGAAACTCGATGTGAGGCGGAAAATACATTTTCATGTACAAAAATCTTTTCAGCGCCTTAGTCAGTGTTATAAAAAATAGGCTCTTCATGTAAAAGTATGCGTAGAATAAGGTAGGTATACCCACAGATAACAGAAACTAAAGGGAGATGTGACAAGGGGGCGGGGCCGGTGTCGCAGCAATATGCCCAAAAACAGAACACATTGCTCGTGACAGCAATGATGACACATTGCTTGCGTAGTAAATAATTATTCGAACGTTAAGTACTAACACCGCAGTGGATAATAAGCAAAATTCAAAATAACAAAATGCATTCAATCGCACGTCACTGCGTATTTAGTGGCGCTGTACGTACATTACTTGCAACCAGTGTGCCTAGACAAAACGCACTTTTTGATCGAATCGAAAATCGAATCCGTCAAAACTCCATACAATAAAGGGGCTTTTCGACCACTTTTCGACTGGTTTGCGATTATAATTTGCACTTTGTCTAGACCCACTGGTATGAGAACGAATAGTAGCTCTGAATGCGATGTGTGCATGACACACACTCTCCGCGACGTATTGTTTTTATTTCAATTACTTTGTGTGTGTGAATTTCTAATGCGATACTGAGTTTTGAACTGAGCGCATGGCATCTCTCTTTATCTCTACCTATGGGTATACATTAATCAGAAAGTTTTATATTGTGTCCCATAATTATCATCATCATCATTTCAGTTGTAGGCCGTTTAATCTACACTAACACAGAAGGGCCCCAAAACTTAACTATTCAATCACACGATTATAATATTGTATGCTAATAAGTAAGTGATCGATGCGATGTGTGGAATAGTTTACTAATACTAAGGTAGGTATACTCAGTATCAGATATTTAATATTCTCCAGTGTCCTAAAATTAAGTTACTTTTCCATTCAATTGGACTTATCTAAAATAAACCGGTCATCCCCATAATACCAAAAGAATTACTGCTACAAATTATAATAACACTTTTTTCTCTTCTAAACCCAAACATTTATTGTTATCTAAATAAGATTTTATTACAACACTTTTCTCATTGATTAAACCAAGTTTTTCATTTTAGAGACAAGAGAAACCACAGGTCAAAGCTATGCTTCCCTTGGATGGATGGATTTGTATTACGTTCAAACGTGTGGTTAATCCAAGTAATATGTAAAGACACCATAATCCTCAAAGGTAATGGTGTAAGCCGATACCTTATAATAATATCAACCTGAAAAAGTATTATTTTACATGACACGTTATTATAAGGCCCGCTACTCATGGTACATGATATAGGTTTACTGTTGTAGTATATTATAGTGGGCATTTTTCATTATTTTACCCTGAGGATAATGGAATCTCTAGGTGTTATAATCCTGGTTCTATAAGTAAAAAATTACCTCAATTCTTAGCTTTCAAGTTCCCTACCGCATTTTTTTGCATTACTTTTTTTTACTATAGGTCTTTAGCAAAGTCCTAACTGACAGGAATTGAATTGAAAATGTCCGTTACTTTGCTATAAAGTTTATTTCACTGTCTACAATGTTTGTTTATACTAAAACCACTAAATAGACACACTATAAAGTCACTGATATTTGCCGTGATAGGTAATCGCGGTATTTGAAATATATTCGAAATTATTACAATAATAAAAGATCGCGGGTGTATCGAGCGTTAAGCGCTGAGAGGAATCGAGCGTGCATTCGCCGTCGCAACTAGCTTCGCACTGATTTTGCCGATGCGCAGACGCGGCGGGCTCCCGGCGCGCGGCCGAGCGCATTCCATTACTCCCCCGCCGAGACCGTTGCTTGCTAAGGTCCATTGTGCTTGAGATGACTCAATCAGGCACGTGTTCTCTAAAAAAACGGAAAGGCACCATATTTAGAACCGCCTGGTGATTTGAATGTGTATTTCTATCTATCTATCTATAGCAGCCTTTGGGTTCGCCTTCGAACATAGGCCTCCTCTTCAACCCTCCACCGACTTCTGTCCCTGGCCACACGCATCCAGTTCACTCCAGCCTGCTGCCGGATGTCGTCTGTCCACCGTTTAGGCGGTCTTCCCCTGCCGCGGGTGTTGTAGCGGGGTCTCCACTCCAGGGTCTTTCTGGCCCAGCGATCCTGGTTCATCCGTGCAATGTGCCTTACCAAACTATTACAAATGAACAGATTTGCTATTCCTCTTCTTTGTTAAAATAATAAATGTGTCAATGTATTCAAAGGAAAGGAAAAGGGACTTCAGGATGAGTGAGAATTACCAAGTCTTATTTTTTTATCAAAAGAGTCCGCAATAAGAATTAGAAAATTAATTGTGCCGTATTTGAAAATGTATTTTACCAGATAAAATTCACGTTCATTGCAATAGCACAAAAACATTTCCCGTTCGTCGCGCCTTAAAACCTTTTTTCTATTTCTTCCGATAAAGAATTGAAACAAAGACAATATCCGAGACAAAGCTGAAGATGTAATGGCAGGAAATGCTTTTTATCTTTGTGGTGGGGCTGCCAAAATCTTTTTAGAAATCCCTTATTAAAGAGCGGAATAATATAAAAAATATACCAATTAATCTCACTTAAGAAATTACACTTCAAAATAGTTAAATCTGGAATATAGAAACAAAATGACGAATAAATTGCTATACTACTTTTTTTTAAGTTTTACTTCTTCTTATTTGGTTTAAAAAATTCAATTTTTTTTACTTCAATTGGAAAATCATACAGGTTAGGTACATGTAGTATTACAAAAATATGTTTATACATAATAATTATGTTTTTACTAACTTTTCTGTCTTTCTTTCTAACATTTTAAAATACAAAAGATAGAACTCAAAACATTGTCAAAAATATTTTATATTTTTATTTTCAGGCCTTTGTTGATTCAAAAAATGTCCTGACGTAATTTTCATGAATTTCTGTGGTTCAGCCCTACAACTTTCCCATTTAGCTCGTATCAACGATTTTTGGCGATGATAAAAATACATCTGGGCGTTTCCGGGGCGCATTACTGGGGTATTTTTATTTGTTTTATTCTTTTTCTAATCCATTCCGGATCTTTGAATCTTCATTTATGAGCAAATCAGTTTTGAGAAAAACCATCAAGTTCAGTTACTACTCCTTAGAGTAATTCTACTTCAAAAATAAATGTGAAGTTTATGATGATAGATGGATATTTGTTGTTTTACGCTTAAACCGCTTCACTGACCTGACTTAAATTTGGTGTAAATACAGCCTGAGACCCAGTAAAAATCAGAGGATAGTTTTATCTCGACTTTTTGGATTTTTGATAGCTTTTTTTGGTGCAAAATTAACTAATTTCAGCTACGTGACATGCCATAGTCTATCTATGAGTCATGATTATCATCATTTCAGCCATAAGATGTAGGCCTCCTCCAATGATTGCCACAATGCAATGGTCGGTTGGCGGCCTGCATCCAGCGCTATCTATGAGTAATGAGCATTTTCTCTGCATCAACCATAAGGCCTCAGCCTCGAGTTTAGCGGGCAGCGGGGCGGGAGCGGCGGCGGCGCGGGAGCGGGGCGGGCAACGCAGACCCGTTCTCGAAACAAGCGGGCAGCTCGCGAGGCGCTTTAGCGGCGAAGTGTTGTGTTCGGGGTTGTGTTGTGAGATATTTGTTTTTATTCGCAAACGAAATGTCTGAACAACGGCGACAATTTTATTTCGATTCAAATTTATTCCTAACGCTCGATTTATTGTGGGCAAAAGAAGGAGTGCGCTGCCCGCTCGTTGCCCGCTCCCGCGCCGCTGCCCGCTCGTTGCCCGCTCCCGCGCCGCTGCCGCGCCGCTGTTTTCGAGAACCGGTCTATTTGATTTTACGCATAAGATCCTGCCGCTCCCGCGCCGCCGCCGCTCCCGCCCCTCNGAGAGAGAGATTCCTGCATATTTTAATCGTACCGTGAACAGCAGCCTTTATCACGTAACACGCGAAATTAATAGGTCGTGACAACAAAGGTGTATCGTTTGCTTGCGCCGTCTAATATTACCTAGTATTAACTGAATTACCTTCGAATAAGCTTGTGTTATTTCACACCGGTTAGCTGAGTCGGGGCGTAATAATATGAAGTTAGGTAATTTAATTTACGAAATGTTTAGATATAAATAAATTTGGGAGCCTAATGAAAACCTCGACAGGAGAAAAAAATAAAAAAACCGGCCAAGTGCGTGTCGGACTCACGCACAAAGGGTTCCGTACCATTGATTTATGAATTTTTTTTTTTTAATTTACGTTATTTGTACTCGTATGAAAGATTACGCGGTAATAAGCGGTTTACGGTTTAAGAGGTATTAAAAAAAAAACTACTTACTTGATCTCGTTCAAAACAATTTTCGTTGGTAGTTTTTATAGTAATGTACAGCATATGTTTTTTTTAGATTTTTCAATTTCTTATTTTAGAAGTTAGAGGGGGGGGGGGACCAACTTTTTTTCCACTTTGGAAGCGTCTGTCACGCAAACTATTCGGTTTAGAAAAAAAATATTTTAGAAACCTCGATATCATTTTTGAAGACCTATCGATAGATAACCCCGTATGTGTTTGACGAAAAAAAAATTTTGAGTTTCAGTTCTAAGTATGGGGAGCCCCCAATATTTATTATTATTTTTTTATTTTTGCATCAAAATCTTAATGCGGTTCACAGAATACATCTACTTACCAAGTTTCAACAGTATAGCTCTTATAGTTTCGGAAAAAAATGGCTGTGACATACGGACGGACAGACAGACATACATGACGAATCTATAAGGGTTCCGTTTTTTGCCATTTGGCTACGGAACCCTAAAAAGGATCCTTCTTAAGGACTAACGCCCGTTTTCACAAACATTACTATGAGGTTTTAGAGTGCGCGTGGACGCATAGGGTGATACACGAACCAATAACAGAGCTGACAGTTGAAATCCATATTTGGACAAGGATTGAATATGGGAAACGGGCATTAAAGGGTCTTGAAAGACCAATGAAACCACAGACTGATTCTATTAAAGTTTTATCCTCTAAACTTATTATACTAACGTATCTTACAACAGAATCCTTAGATGGTGATGTGACACAATACTATTTCACCAGCTAATTAGTTAAAACCAATAATCTATAACACTAAATTAGGATCTAAACTCAAATATTTAAGCACGTAAGTCGATTTTCCTTTGACACTCATTATACCTCGTTCACACTAAAATCACATAAATTAATTTATGTAAATATTTTCATAGCGATATCGAGTTTCCAGTAAACATCACATTAATAATTTTGAGTCAATACTAGCACTGATTTACAAATGTTTTGGAATAGATTATAGCAAACATTTTCAAATTATGTGGAGTTTGAATATTAATTACTTTTATTTCAATTGGAATAATTTAGTTTGTCATTGAGAGTGAAATGTTGTAGGTACAGCTAATCTAGATATATGTAACTCAAAGGTGACTGACTGGCTGACTGACTGACATAGTGATATACCGACGTACAGCCCAATCCACTGGACGGATCGGGCTGAAATTTGGCATGCAGGTAGATGTTATGACGTAGCGTAGGCATCCGCTAAGAAAGGATTTTATGAAACTCCACCCCTAAGGGGGTAAAACGAGATCCACGCGTACGAAGTCGCGGGCGGCCGCTAGTATGGAATAAAATTTGCGTTTTAGAAGTCCATTCTATGGCCAGAACCTAAGTATTGTTTTCAAGGTAAGTAGGTACTTAAGAACTTCAATAAAGTCCATTTTTTTTTTCAAATAAATTAAAAAATAAAACTCTTATAAATAAAACAGGTAAAACAGGTAGGTATTGGGTACAAATTGTAGTTGCACGCTACTGTAATTTTTAATTTACCAACCGGGCATCCCTGTATGCATTAATAACTACGAGTAAGTATTATGTATAATAATTTTTAGCAAATGAAACATTTTCTATTTTATATGTATGCCATTTTGTGAAAAAGTGTTTTTACATTTGCATTGAAATAAGCTTCAATCATACGGTGTTACCACAATGAAATCGTCATTTATTTCAAAAGCAATAAACATGTTTCGCAACTTAGCCTAAGTTGCGAAACATGTTTATTTTCAATTTCTTCGCACTCCTTTTGACAACAAAAAGTCTGCAAATGACATTCCGTTTCTGAGAGAATTAAAAGAAAATAATCTTTCGCCGTTTTATTAAAAATTCTCAAAACAATCGCCTTGTCTGCGTCAATCGGTAAATTGTTTTTGGAGGTAAAATAATAATTTTGTTTACAAGGTTGGTAAAAGAGTATTTAGGTACTTCAAATGTCTTCGTACAAAACTATATAGTTAACTAGCGGCCGCCCGCGACTTCGTACACGTGGATCCCGTTTTACCCCCTTCATCTATCTTACGCGGTTTAGATTTTTTCATACAAATGTTTTTTCCCGCTGATTCCCGTTCCCGTGGGAATTTTCCAATATCCTGTTGTAACTAAGCTTTAAGTTTACTAATGTACCTGCATGCCAAATTTCAAGCGTCTAACTTAAGCGGTTTAGATTATTCATACAAAAGGATTTTCCCGCTAATTCTCGTTCCCGTGGGAATTTCGGGAATTCCTTTCTTAGTGCATCTTTACGGTACCTAAGCTACGTCCCTTTCAAATTTCAAGTGCCTACGTTTAGCCGTTTAGGCTGTGCGTTGATATGTCAGTGAGTCAGTTTCTCTCCTTTATATTTTAGGAAAATTCGTTTCATCCACGAAGACGCGTCCCGCCAATCTTTAGTCGAGGGAAGCGCGTGGTGCGGGGAGTTTGTATATTTCTCAAGTCATTATTGTATTGTCCGTGTGCACTCTTGGATGATTTTGGCGTGTACCGAAAACATTCACACATTAGCGGAAGAATGTTGGGGCGTGTCTTTGTGGATGAAACGATCTGTACAATTGTACTTGTACCTATTTCATTGATAACTAGGGGAAAGTAGTACGAGTTGATCCCCTGGGGTAAGATGATCTTTCGCGATTGTGCTGAAACCACTAACGTCAATTAGTTTCTTTCACTGGTAAAACATAGCTCTGGACACATCCCCGCCTCAGTCAAATCGTAATGGTGGCGTGAGCGATACATCGAATTTGACGAGAAAAAAGAAAAATAGTGTACTTCTGATCTAAAATAGGCATGACTTTGAGCTTATGTTACTTTTATTCAAACAATGTTAAATGTAATTACTGTTGTCGTTAGGCTTTCTATTATGTTTAATTTTAATATTTTGGCCATAAAAACGTAGCCGCGTACTTGTAGATTATTTTAGCAAATATTTAACAAAAAGTGGGACTTGGGTCAAGATGATCCCTTCCTATATGTACGAGATGATCCCTGGGAATTAAAACAAAAAAGTCAATGGAGTAGGTAAAGGGAAGTGAAATAAAAGAAAGAGAACTTCATATAACTCACCTGAGTCTGAAGGAGATGATACTGAGTGGCTGTACTGAACAGAAAAGTTTTCAAGCGATACCAAGGGTGAAGGATGGATAAAATGTTATGCATGTGGAAAATGGGGCCATAAAGCATGTGCTGGGGTAGAGGGTGATGAAGCAGGTGAATTTATTTGTGATATATTCAACACAGCTCCAGCCAAAAAGCGTTTCAATTATTTAAACGCTTTTTAGCAGGTACTAAGAAAGAATCAGTTATTTTCGTTATTTAATTCGTAAATGTTTTTCTTTTCTAACTTTTTAACGATTTGTTCGCATAATTAGGTACTCCGAAAGGAATATAACCAGAAAAGAATAGATCATAGAACAGAATCATAGGGATCATCTTACCCCTACCTGGGGGATCATCTTACCCACAGGGGTGTACAAGATGATCACTTTGTAAGGTTTTGCAAAAAATGAAAAATTTAAATGAAACCTCAATTAATTTCTGGTTTTGAGTATAAGGAAAGTTGGATAGATAAATATACTAGTAGTAATCGTCTTTATTTTTGGTTTACCTTGAAAAATATGTATTTTACAGCGATTCCCGCTTAAGGGGATCATCTCGTACTACTTTCCCCTACTAACCCATGGATCAACTGCAGTCTGATTTAATAACAAATTTGAATTTCATACTGAGGCATCATTTCATAATTTCGTAACACATTTTCTCATTAATTAAATTCATATTCCAGACTATTGGTAGGGCATGGGTTTATTTATTATAAATATCGGTGAACGGACTGGTAAATAATAATGCTGATTCTTCAAAATGATTGATGTAGGTAATTCATAATAGCATAAAAAAGAATTTAGAGTACAACATAAGACTATGTGACAAAAATTGCGGCTTTGCAACGAAGTCTGCGCGGAAAAAGAAATTATTAATGCTTAAGGCTACCTTACCCACAAGTTTACAAAACTTAAAACTCCGCTAATTAATCAATAAAAACCAAAAGTTGCAAGCTTTGAAGCTTTCAACTTTCAAGCTTATTAATCGATAGCCTTAATTACGAACAGAACAGTTTGAAAGCTCTCAGCTTTTCCGTGAAACCCTATTATAGTTTTAAAAACCGCTCTGTGTAAGCCGCATCCCAATTAGAAGCCTTGATGTTCCTGGAACCGGGAAGGGGCTGGATGTGGCATTTCGTAATTGAAATTGAAGCTACATAATTTGTATGGATATAGGCGAAGGTTGAAGGAAAGCTGAACGCACGGCGTTTTTCTGCACCTGTTTTCTGCAATGAGCAATTAAAGTGCACATAAAGAAAATATAATTAGGTCAGTGTAAAAGGCAATAATTACAAATGACTATTAGTCTTTCAACACACAGATCAAACCATTGATCGGACTGTTTGGTTCGCAGAGAGTAGATAGATAGATATCTGCTAAGAAAAGTTTTTTCGAAATTCAACCAATATGGCGATGAACATTTTATAGCCGACGCTGCGTGCAAAAGCTAGTCTCAATTAGATACGAGTAAAGATAAAGCCTGGTATGGAAGACAGCATGGGTTGGTTATACAGTTATGCCAGTTTTTCCAATACGGTCTGGCCAGTATGGGAAGTGTAGGCTAAATCCTTCATTTGCTTTTGGTAATTTGAAGAGAGAGTACACCAACAGTAGAGCCTAAACGACCTGATGATAATGACGTCATTTCAGCCAAAATATATCGTTCACTGCTGGACAAAGGCCTGCCTCAAGGATTTCCACAACAACCGGTCCTACGCTGCCCGTGTCAAGGGCACTTCCCGCGATCTTCACAAGATTGTCGGTCCACCTAGTGGGGGCCTCGCCCACACTCAGTCTAATCCATTTGATTGTGGTAGATTGGAGAAGGTATGCTCTTGCAGTGGAGGCCAATAATGACATTAATGATGATGATGCAATTGTAATTAGTTTTCATTTTCATCCCTCCACGTTCAGCCTACGTTCAATTTGTTAACACTAAATTGGATGCGGTTTCGGATTGCTGCATCCAATAGTTGGACTACCCGCAGGCTTCCAACCCATCCATCTTCATCCTTAAACCCTCGCAAATAAAGTTCAAAACCCCGTGGATCTCTACAAATTATTGTACAAGTTCAGTAATTAAAACTAGTATGAACAAAGTTCTATTTTCTTGGGGAAGTTTAAAAGGTTTTGCGCTAATTAAAGCAAGTTGGTTCGATTTAAATTGGACTAAGTAGATTTAAATACCTATTGTTCTACTTTATTAAGTTACTGTTGGAAGGAAAATTAGGGTTGATTTTAAAAGGTTTATAGGCTCCGTATTTTCGTATGCCACCCTCTTATTTGTCACTGGAGTGGCATTTGTGACACTAATTGTTAGCCTTGCCCAAGTCCCAAGTCTAGTAGGTGACATCGTGAATAATATATGCCTTTTTTATGCCTATTCGGTGACAATTAGGGGCATACGGGAAGGGTATTAACGCATTCATAAACATTAGGTACTATGAGGGTATTTCTCATCGCCACGGTTCTCATCGTCACCTTCGTGGCAAATTTTATTTCTAACTTATTTCAACTCTTTGTAAACAAAAATTGTAGCGCTTGATGTGAAGAGTGTATTTTCAGTAAATCAGTCAAATAGCAAGTCTCGTTTGGACGCTTTAACGTTTTGAATTTTTTGATGCCACGAAAGTGATTCTGTACTTCACAGCAATAATTTTTTCAAACTTTACTACTTAACAACTTTACTCTTTACTACTTAAGTGTTTATAAAACATGTATTTTGTCTTATTTTCATAGATAAATCAATAACATAATATAAATATGTACCTACTTAAATACAAGATAAAATTTTACCGATAACGTCACCTACTAAGTTACAAGATTCTACGCAATTGGTTTTAAGGGTGATACTGAAATGCTAAAGAAGCAAAAAAAGGATATCAGTACCTCAATAAAATAGAACTCTAACTGATTATCAGTCCCTCAACAAAAATATTTTTTTTATTGAGGCCAGAGGGCCTTGTATTTTTGTTGTACAACTTTTAACTCAAACCTCAGATTAAATTTATCTTACAAACAGATACATAGTCACATATACAGACATACATACAGTCATACAGACAGACAAACAACAAAACTACGAGGCCCTTATTTTTTTATTGATGTACTGAACTCTACTTACCACGTATAATTTATTAGTTATTAAAATATTGTAAAAACATAAACACCAGTCACTATATTTTAAAATAAACCAAACCAAGAAATCACTTTCGTGGCCTAAAATCACCTTCGTGTATAAAACACCACAAAGGTGATGCCACGAAGGTGACGAAAATTTTAGTTTTTTACGAATTATCCTTAAATTTGAATTTAACGGTTCAAGTTGAATACTACACAAATAAGTCTAACATGTTAAGTTTTCAATGGCCTAAGTTTCAATTAAATTGTTTAAATTTTAGAGGTAGATAATATTGTTCAAGCAAGCGACGGTATTTCTGTGGATAATCACAAAAAGTTACGTATTTTTTTCGCGGAGCGACGATCGACCTATCTCACCTCCGCAATGGCCGGAGGGCGACTGACGTTAACCGAATAGAACGCTGTGGTTGGTTGCTGGCGTTCGGTTTAACGGCAATCTTGTATTATTACTCAAAATTGTAGGTACCTAAAATCGTGTGATCAACGTATTTCGCTTTCTCAATTCGAAATAATTATAAGAAGACATTTTTTTGACTATTGTGTGGAAAGTATATTTAATAACGATGATTATAGTATATGCTACACAGAAATTGAATGAAAATTGTGGATGCAGTAACCAAATGTTTCATTGCAACCGAAGGTGTGACACGATGAGAACGCGAAAAATGACCCCGTTTTTTATCGTTTCATGAGATGTTTTCGTATTATTTTTGCTTCTATTACGATAAAATTTATTTTGTATGTAGCTAAATAGATATTTTATCATCTGATTTCAAAGTTATTGTTCTAACTTATACCGTTTATGAACTATTATCGAGTGACCATCAAATTTGAGTGTAAATGAGAAGTACCCATGAGATCTTACAGTACGCGTGGACGCACAGGGAGACACACGAGCCAATCACAGAGCTCTATTCAACGCTGTGCGTTCGATTTGCTGCTTCTCTTAAGCAAGCATCGTTTGTGAATACGGGAGTTAGTTACCTTAGGTATGTAAGCGACAGTCAAATAAGTAGGTACCAAAGTGTTGCGAAATTGATGATTGGTGATGGAACAGTAAAGCTTAATAATTCATCATCATCATCAGTCTATAGAACACTACTGTGTGCTTACCATGAGTTTACGTTCGGTGTGCTCGCTAGCGAGTACATCAAAAAAATCTATGAAGATTTTATTTCTTGAAAGTAGCCACTAGGGGCGCTGCACAATATGTCATACATTTAATGTCAGTTTTTTACGCAGTCGCTAGCGACCACACCTAACGTAAACTCATGGTAAGCACACTGGATATAGTAACCCCCAATAATTCAATGTATCATACTTGCTTCAAGATTAGATAATATGACTAGATTAATTTATCATAATTGAATATTATGATTTGTAAATTAAATTATTTGGCGTTACCTCTTGCTCAAACCTCAACGGAGTTTCAATTTAACAGGGATCAAGTTAAATAACGTGATTAAGCATAAATAACACCTTGGCTTGTAACTAAGTTAACGAGGAGAAAATTAACTCAATGTTTGGGAATTAGTAACTTCAATAAATATAAGGTAATTATTCTAAGAATAACCTAAGCTCGTGTTACTTCAAACATTATCATTACTTCTTAAATAAAACAAAAAAGGAAGAAACAAAATTTACGCCAGTATTCAAAAACTACTATGACTTCTCACAGTGCGCGTGGATGCACAGGGTGACACACGAACCAATCACAGAGCTCTATTCAACGCTGTGCTTTCGAATTGCTTCTACACTTAAACAAGCATCGTTTGTGAATACGGGTGTAAGCGCCTCAAAAGTGTCACGCACGCTCAAATGATGTCCGTGGACATCATTTTTGACAGATGTCACAATCGATCTAACTTTGTATTGCCTAGCTCATCTGGCTGTCAGTGTCAACGTTATACATTAGGTCATTTGAGTTTGAAACTTATTCGAAAGAGTGAAGGTACTTTCGTACCTACCTACTTGATAAAATTAATCAACTTTCCTTGAGCGATTTAATTATGAAAACGTTACAAACTAACAAACCAAGTAAAATATCAGTTTAGACTTAATTTCGTTAAGTTGTGTAAACTAAATTACCTAGATACCAATCTGATACAGAACTTTGATAATTTAGAAGACTCAGTCAAATACAAAACTCGTTTCATAGAGATTTTCCATTGGAATTTTTAATAAAATCCAATAAAGTCGTTGATTTAAAATAAACTTTACTTTCAAAGCAACAACCGCGGCTGCTTGCACAGAAAATGAGGTTTATGCATTTATTTTATGAAAGAAAACTCGTTAACGCCTCCAAAGGGTGTTATCGTGAAATATCGAGTGTTTCGTTGGTTATTTTACGAATAAATAAACTGACTTTTACTTTGGTAAAGGAATTATAAAGTTCAAAGTTCAGGTTATTTTAAGGGCGTTATTAAAAGGTAAGTCAGTGAATTTCTCTACCATTTAAGTTAAAATAACATAAATATACAAAATTCGGCTGTTGGGGTAGAAAATTTCTCGCGTGCCGACCACGAGGCACCTGGGCAGGCCTCCCACTAGGTGAACCGACGATCTGGTTAAGGTTGCGGGAAGTACCTGGATACAGGCACGCAGGTCTTTGTCGCAATCCTTGGGAGAGGCCTTTGACCAGCAGTGTTCGTACCTGGCATGCAGGTCTTTATCGAAATCCTTGGGAGAGACCTTTGACCACATCATTTGGATGAAATAAACTAACTAAATTTGGACCGAGAAGACTGGACTTTATGGGATAGTATCAACATTTTTTCAGACAAGCTGTTCTTTTAATGTTGCATTGCTTTGATGAACATGCAATGAACTAAAAAATAAAAATAAAAACATGATAAAAATAAAAATAATACATAGTGAAAAATAAAAACTTAGTGTATTATACATCTCTGCAAAAACACGGTTTAATTAAATAATGTCCCCACTACATTACAAATAACAAAGTAAACTAAAAGATTCCTATAGTTAACTTCAGAACTCTTCGCTTCAAAACTAGTTGAAAAAAATAAATTGTCGCCACAAAGAGTGCCTTGATCAGTCAACATTTCATTGAATAATAAATTTTGATTACTAGTTCGATCTCCCGGCAGTTTGCGCTCGCTATCGATATAAAGTTCTGCCGATCAGAGGGTATGTGCACAATATAGCGGAAAAACTACATGGAACACATATTTTATCATGGGGAATTAAGGAGTATAATGCCTGTTTTTACCATCAATTCCAAATTTTTCAGTGACCCCTATGGTAACACATAACATGAATTTTGTTTTCATAGGGGTCACTTAAAAATTAGGGATTGATGGTGAAAACGGGCATAATTCTTTCCATGATTGCTTAAGATGTAACTTTATTAGGTAGAGGGTTAAAAGCAACATTATAAATCCATGAATGAACAAGCATCGGGCTCGAAGGACCATGTTAATCACCATGATCGTGCTCACTTGTGATATTCTTAGATCAGTCACTAATTGCATCATTCCGAGAATGTAAGCTATATTTGTAATGTTTCCACTTGCTTTTTTTAATTAGACGGGAAAATGTTATGACGCTGCGAAGTAAAATGGAACAGCGCCATCTCTTAATCAAATTCAGAACTAAAACCTAACATAATGCTTGCTTTTTCCGCTGATGATGGCACCACGCTCTACACAGCATATCAGTCATGTCCTGGCGCATATGGACAGAGATTTTGAAATGAAATTGCTGCAGTATGCTACACTGTATCTTTGCTTTGCCACGCTAAATTCAGACAGAATTTTAAAATTGCGTGAGCTGTTTTAGTACAACAATGTAGAATAAAATTTTAACACAGTTTACTTTCTATAAAATGGGTGAATTTCTAGCGAGTAAAATGAAAAGTAAGGTCTTTGTCCAGCAGTGGACGTCTTTCGGCTGAAACGAACGAACGAACGAAAGTGAAAAGTAAGTCTCATATCTTTCTACCTAGCTTTAAACGTTACATTAAGAGAATTCAAAAGATACTCCGAATCACCAGCCTACTTATCTATAACGATTACATTTTATCGAAATATTGTGAACCATTTATGAGATCGAATCAGAAATGAGGAGATCCGTAAACTAACTAAAGTCGCTGACGTAGCCCGACGGATTAGCAAGCTGAAATGGCAATGGGCAGGGCACATAGTACGCAGAACTGACGGCCGATTGGGCAGCAAGGTTCTGGAGTGGAGGCCGCGTACCTGAAAACGCAGCGTGGGACGTCCACCTACAAGGTGGACCGACGACATCATAAAGGTAGCAGGAAAGCGCTGGACGCAAGCCAACCGAGTAACATGGAAAGCATTGGGGGAGGCCTATGTTCAGCAGTGGACGTCCTATGGCTGAGATGATGATGATGATGATGATGATTGAACTATTTTAATAACTCTCACCTCATTGGAAGATTTGGCTATTTTTACTTATTAAATGAGCAAATCTTACCCGTATCCTTTCCTTGAATAGCCAAATTCTTGCTTTAATACTTTTGACACAAGACTGCGAATTCTTTGCGTAGAATTCTTTCAGAAGCGCAGTTTTTTCATTATACTTGCAAAAAGAACGCCAATGCTTACAAGATAAAGTCCAAAATTAAATTGATTGTCAATCGCCTATCTGCGTTTAGGGATGGCGATCACACCCATACTTTTGATCTTCGAAATTTGACCTTAGCTTGATGATACAAGGTTGAAATTGTAACGGGATAGAAGGTCTGTTCTGACTTAGCAACCGTCTAGCTCGTTAAGAGCCAGCCCGGCTAATGAGTACAATAAAGCTGGATCCTGGATTAGATTAAAAAAAATCTTCGTCTTTTGGGGGTTGCGTGAAATTGGTGGGTTCCCTATAAATTTTTCTATTAACAAGATATTAAAGCAAAAGGGTACATTTTAGGCTCAGGCTGGATTTCATCTTACTTTAACTTTAACAAATGTGAAAAGTCTGTCAAAATATATGCAAAAAGCTCCGGTTATGATTAAAGCCATGGTTAAAAGAAGGTGGTGCAACTCAGTCTTAAACCTTAACCTAACTTAACGATGACTTAAAGATAGATTTGACTGAAGTTTGCCTAATAAGGCTAGATACTACGCCAAATTGTAAGCATTTGGCACCAAATTTTTGGTGAATAATAAAATTTATTTTGTCTTTGCAAATAACTTTTTAAAAAAATAAAACCGACTTCAAATGCGTGAACACAAAAAAAAACTAAAAATTGCGTATAAAAAAGTTCATCCCCAATTTTCCACCCTTGGGGGTGAAATATTTTCTTCAAATTCGCATGAAACCACCCTTTTGATAATACCTATTCAACAAAAAAATAATCGTTCAAATTGATTTATAATCGGCGGAGATATTGCGTATAAAAAAGTTCATCCCCAATTTTCCACCCTTGGGGGTTGCTTTTTTATTATTAAATTTAAATGGGACCACCCTTGAGGTATTACCTATACGCCGAAAAAAGATTTGTTCAAATCGGTTCATAATTGGCGGAGTTATCGCGTAACAAACATAGAAAAAAAAAAAAAACATACGGGTCGAATTGAGAACCTCCTCCTTTTTTTTGAAGTCGGTTGAAAAAGAACAAACTTCTTTTATACTATTGTGTGTGGTTCTATCTTAGAAATATTAATAAGACAACATAACATAGGGTTCAAGGAGGTCCCTCTTTCTTTTTAGCTACTTTAGTTCTTGAATAAATTAACTTTTTTTACAAATAAAGTACGATGTTTTGAACCGTTTTTCGCCCATGACTATTAACAATGTCGTATGTGAAAAACAGCAACTTTACAGGAGAGCGTTTCAAAGTTTAAATTGCTCATATTTTTGTACTTATTTTAGGCAGGGTTATGAAAGTTTAGAGTATTACTATGAAAGTTATTTATGTTTAAGACAATATTATGAGTACCCGGTAATTAATGTGTAAATATGAGAAAAGTCACTTGTGACCTTTTTAACGGAGTTAGACTAGTGCTGATTTGTCATATCTACCAGAACCGACATTTTTGCATGAACGAAATTAGTGATTACTTGTCGGAAATGCCACTTACGTCCTTGTTTAATTATTTATTTATGATTATACGTATGTCGTATGTAAAAATTACTGAAAAAAACAAAAAAAATCTGTAGAAATTATATACAGGATGTCCCAAAAAGTAGTGTCAAGCCGAAGCCCAGAGGTAGAGCATCACTAGGGCTACCCAAATCACCGTGACTTTTGATAATTCTCGAGTTATGATTTTTTTTACAACATACAGGATTTTAGTTTTCATTCGTGTTATGGATGTAAATACTTCTGAATTAGCTAGGCCTAGTATTCATCTAATAATAATTAAAATATTAGCCATGTAACTTGACTATTTGAGTCACAGTGACCAAAAAAGTGCCTAAGCACAGAAATTTAAAACAATCATAACTCGAAGACTATAAAAAATCGCGGAACATACATGGGGGTGATTTGGATAGCCCTAGTGATGCTTTACCTCTGGGCTTCGGAGCTATTGAGTTAAGCATTATGTCACGTATAATGTTTCCAAAGATCACACTCCCACAAGATTTATGATGGGCAGACTGCTCATGACTGACTTCATCAGAAGAACACTCACAAAAAGGAGACGGAACTAGTTTGAATTCGTGAAACTTAAGTTTAAAGTTGCCTTGCCCCTTAAGGAACTGCGACAAGCAATGGTCGATATCTAGTCATCGCCTAGATATACGTTCGCGTACATTCGGGAAGAATTTATATAATTGACGCCCTTTAACTGACGTATCCCATCTTTTTTGCCATTCAGTAACTAATTCCTCTTCAACGACTTGTCGGGAATCAAATAATCAGCTACATAGACGCACGCTTTTGTACATTTAAGTCGACCGGCAGTACACCAGCCAGGACTAGCAGGGCTTCCGTGCTCACAGTTCTGTAAGCTTTGCAAAGAAAAATCAGTGCAAGGCGTTGACTTTGGAGTAATTTTCGTCGAGCGGCTCCTATAGTAGCTCTGTTGGCCCAAACTGGTGCACCATAGCAAATGGAGCTTAGACACGTAGCCACGTATATTATTCGGAGCATTTCAAATGATAGACCCCACGTCGAGGTTGATATTTGACTTAGAGCATAAAAGTTTCTTTGGTGGTGGAAGTGGTAACGGTACCGATGTTTTAACGGCGCTAGTAGCATTAGCTTCCTTTACTGATAAAATCTCGTCATCGTCATTGAATACATCACTAAGTAATTCCTGCATTTGAATCAATTCCTCTTGAAAACTCGCCGGTATGTATAGGAGACTCTTGACGAACTAAAAATAACTATAAAAAACTATAAGTAGTTTAAATTATGTAAGGCCCGAATTAAAAAAGGATAGTTTATAAATAAAAGAAAGCATAAAAAGACATTTGCAAATTCATGCGTGCGAACAAAAATTATTTATAACAAACATGCTTTTTTTATTTTACAATCAGTCAGACAGTCAATCATCGTCATACAAGATACTAGCGACATTTTAGTATTTTACAAAACAACTAACAATGGCTAACAAGTTACTACCGCAAATTTAAGCCATTTGTAGAACGTTATAATAATGTCGGATGTGGAGCTACTGACATTTAAATTATTTAAGAAACATTCAACAACGTCGAATATGGTACTTCTGACATTTATCCCATTCAAAGAAAAGCTTAACAACGTCGTATGTGGTACTACTGACATAAAGTGTTACAAAAATAAGATTAACAATGTCGGATATGGTACATCCTACAATTTTAAGTTATGTGTTAGGAAATGCTAATGCAAGTTGGTATTACATTAAAAATTATTTATATTTAATATAACTGCCGTAAAAAACAAATGACAACACGACGTCCGTTCATCCCGCTAACATAGCCAGAAGTGGGAGATCGCACGCGCTCACCCGCCTCCGCGCACCGCTAAATACGTCGGGAACAACTATCCGGCATTGTTAACGGACTATCTAGGCAATATCCGACATTTTTAATGTAGTTATCTCAAAAACTATGCATACAATCATAATTTTTGTTTCACCCGATGATAGCTTGTATTAATTACGCACAAATTATGAAATAAAATGAAAATGGCAATTTTGCAGTTCCGACTATGTTAATAGTCATGGGCGTTTTCTTCGTTCATTACGTAACCCTAAACCCTGGACACGTCTCGCCTCTGGATTTTCCGCTTTAGCCCAATGACTCTAATTACCTAGATAGAAAATGATCAGTAAGCTTTGGACGCTTTTTAAGATATTAGATTAAGGCTTAAGCCTTCTATGTACTCTACAAGACAGGCGTGTAATATCTATGCTAATATTATAAAAAAGTAACTCTGTCTGTCTCGCTTTCACGCCTAAACCACTGAACCGACTTTGATGAAATTTGTCATAGAGATAGTTTCAGTCCCGGGAACGGACATAGGATAGTTTTTATCCCGGTTTTTGAAAGTTTTTCTGTGACAGACAAAATTCCACGCGGGTGAAGCCGCGGGCGGAAAGCTAGTCTGTTCACAAGTAAGTTGTCAATGAATGACAACTATTTTAAGTTATGCATGTAAACGCTGCGCTGGTTAGTTTCATTAATATAAGATTTTTATTCGACTTGAAATCACAAAAGTTGGAAAAATATAACTTACAAGCAATGTCAAACGATATTTTACAACTTTTTGACCCACATTGTTTACTAGAATAATATAGCACATTATTCTTCATAGCCTATTAAAATGTATTTTAGTTAATTGATTTCGTTAATTGAGACCACTATGATATACCCATAGTACAAGCTTTGCTTAGTTTGGGACTAGAAGCGCAGTGTAAAATGTCCAAGGATATTTATTTATTATTATTTATTTTAGTTTACATAAATAGACATGCCTTATTTTACGTAATTTCGAATTATTGTACGTAACGCACGCCGCGACTTAATATTAAATTCCAGACATGTCTAGTCTATAGCCTACTAAGAAGTCTTTGGATTAAGTTCTTAGATTATTTGAATCCATCAAACAGATATTGGATTTTATACAGTATTTGAATGAGAGAGCGTATCAAAATTGGTTTTATATTTTTTTACGGAGCTTCGTGTTCTTAATTTTTCCAGACTTCAGATGCAAGTGTAATGAAAGCTATATTTATTTATCACTAGCGGCCGCCCGCGACTTCAGACGCGTGGATCCCGTTTTACCCCCTTAGGGGTTGAATTTAGCAAAATCCCGTCCTAGTGAGCACCTACGTTCTGAAACGAACCCCACGCAAAATTTGAGACTTGTAGTTTTTAAGATTTCGTGATGAGTGGGTCAGTCAGTCAGTCAGTGACCTTTTGTTTTTATAAATACAGGGTGTTAGGTAAATGGGTATATGAGCCAACACTAGCCTATGTTAACATGGTCATATAAATGGTATGGTGAAGTCAGAAAATTTATCTTCATTTTAATTATTTTAATTGTCATGCAAATCGGATTTTATAAAAAATATTTTTTATGAAAATTAAAAAAACAAAATGATGATATCAAATTTCTGACTTCACCATACCATTTATATGACCATGTTAACATGGGCTAGTATCGGCTCATATACCCATTAACCTAACACCCTGTATAGATTTAGAATTTCAGTAGGTACAGTTTTGTTCTCTTACTTTTTTAGGCTCAATTAAAGCCTAAGTACTTTGTAAATTTTTTTGGACCCTAAAAGTGTTACGTGCATGGACCCCTAGTTACAGTAAAGTCTTTCAGTTTCTTAAACTGTATTAAAAAGATTAACGGCACACCAAATGTTTCCAAAGATCCAAGGGCAATACAATATTACAATTCCGTTTTGTCTTGAAGTCGTTGTCTGCGCCTCGTCGCAGATTGTCTCGTTTCGTCTTAACGAATTCATTAATTCATCCAATCGCTGTCTTTTATAACAGGGAAGTAGGAAGTTTGTTAGAGTTGAATTTTTTTTAATAAGTATTATGAAAAAGTTTAAGGGTGGGTTGCACCATCTTACTTTTACTTTGACAACGTCAAAAATCTGTCAAACTCCATACAAAAAGCACCGATTATCGTCATAGTTATCGTTAAAGGTGGTGCAACTCAGCCTAAAAATGGACTACGCCTTAATGTTGTTAAAACACATCTTTGTGATATAACAACAGAGTAGGTAAGTTAAAGTACAGTAGAATGAAATGTCCATAATATTTTAAAAACGGCGCTGCTAATTTCATTTTTATAATAAATTGCAATGGTCCAACTAATAAATGATATTATGTTATGTAGATAAGTGTAAAAATTTGCAAAAATATTTAAAATGTATTTTTTTTTGTCTTCGGCACTTTTATTTTGATTTACGTAAATTACTTATCATGTAGTATTACGGAGCTGAACCTGCAAAATGATTTCCCTCATACTACAAACCGGTGATTAAGCAATATTGATTTCTCTTGAGTGTAGAAGTACGAATCTACACTCAAGAGAAATCAATATTGCTTCAACTTTGCCGGTCAGTAGTTTTCTAAAACAATGCCTAGATTCTGATAGATTTGCTCATGTAAATAAATATGAATCTTGGATTTCTGATCTTAAAGACATTAATGTTGAATGTAATAATGCTGAATAAGCCCCACCTAATGTGTGTTTCAGACCAATAGCTAAGTTAAGGTACGGTTTAGTTTAATTTAGCTCACATACATAGCTGACGTAGTTTTAATCTAGCTAAGGAACTTTATATCAGGCAGTAGAAAATGAGAAGAAAATGACTTTATATCAGGCAGTAGAAAATGTCCATTAGTAAGTTTTCTTATTTATCTTAAAACGCAAACTTTTTCGTAGCTCCACGTCGACAAGACTTAATTGCCTTCAAAGGGCGGCAATTTGCATTGAATCCGCCATGTTTTAACGATCCTGTCTGTATTTGCATTCTTATCTTCGTAAAATATTGCCCGCGATTAAACCGAGATGGATAGATTTATTTTATGCTATAGAAAGAGACTGAGACAGTCAGATGCCTTAATCTTTTAATTAGCATCGTCCAGTCAACTGTCATTGGGAACAAGAAGTTTCATGGATATTAAAAAGATAACCCACAAGGTGGACCGACGACCTTATAAAGGTAGCGGGAAGGCGCTGGCTGGATGCAGGCCGCCACCAACCGGCCATTGTGGAAATCATTAGTGGACGTCCTATGGCTGAATTGTGGTGGAAATCCTTGAAGGAGACTTTTTTAATTAGTTCCTTTAGTTTAAACGAAAAAATTTATGACTTCCAGAGTAATAGTTTTTTTGCCGCCTCTTTGCACAAACATTGACCTGCCACAAAAAAAGACATTGTTGTTTCGAATTTACCAACAGAAAGTTACCTAATTGTCTATTTTAGTTCTTGGATGTCGACGACTCGTTTATAATGCGAACAGTTAGGGACTGGAATTTGCTGCCTATTGCTGTACCTATTTCCTGAACACTATAATCCGGGCGTCCAGAGTGAATAGGCACTTACAGGGCAGACTATCCTAGACTGCATCTCACTTAACACCAGGTGCGATTGTGGTCAAATACCTGCCTTGTCTAGCATAAAAAAAATGTTTTATTTTACAATGTAAGTGGGTAATAAGATATCTTTGTGATTAACCTATAAATAAAGAAACACTTTTTCCTGAAACCACACATGTAATACAAATAAATGTTTTGATTTGATTAAACCTATTAAGTTTGTCCGCGGACTAATTATTCAAAAGATTATTATCATCATCATCATCATCGTGTCAACCAATCACAATCCACTTCTACACATAACAACATGGTAGCTTATACCTTAGACCGCCACAGAATAAAATTTCCCACAAACTTAAAAAGTCCCCCAAATCATTTCCCCAATCGAATGACATTGTCAAGATCGCAAACGCATTTAGATCGGAGCCCTATTTTATTTGGCTCGACCCTGATTCCCCGTAGTCGAAGCGAGCCGCCAGCTTCATTTCCGCCGGAACCGGAAACCCGTGGAGTTTCTAGAAAATAATCTTGGGTAGAGCCTCCGAGCACCTCCCTGTCTGGCGATGAATTCGTAATAGCGAAGAAATGCGGATTATTAGTTGCTTTTTCTGATTTTATTTAATGCTTTTTGTATTACAGGGTATTAAAGTCAGAAAAAGATGAAAATAAAAATTTCAAGAAATTTCAAAAATTCGTCATGGCGAAAATTCTATTATTTACATTTTTTTTCTCTCTTGAATAATATGGTCCGAATAAAATTCGTCTTAATTCAAAACCAATATTATAACTGTTAACTGACGAACCCTGTGGGGTTCGTCCTGTAGGATGTGTCCTACATTCATATTTTCATGACTTGAGGTTTTTGCCTACCTACTATGCTAATTTAACAAAATTGGTACATCGACTTGGGAGTACCTACTCGTAATATATACTTCTATACTTATCTATTTCTATACTAATATTATAAATGCGAAAGTAACTCTGTCTGTCTGTCTTGCTTTCACGCCTAAACCACTGAATTTATTTTGATGAAATTTTGTGTGACAGACAAAATTCCACGCGGGTGTAACCGTGGGCAAAAGGTAGTATTAAATAATAGTTAAAAAGAGTTACTTTTGTAATCAGCCTTTCCCGCAACAGCCATTAGCGTGAAATTCAGTATTAATTGTAGCTTATACGTACTTGTATGTATTGGCGATAAACCTGAAAAAGTTTTTTTTTTATGTAAGACAAGGCAGGTATTTGACCGCAATCGTACCTGGTGTTGTAAGAAGATGCAAAGTTCATCAAAATCGATTCAACAACTTTTGAGTGAACCACCCTCACAATTCACCGGCATTGTTCTGGTTAAACATGCACAGATGTTCAAGATATTCCATCAGCATAGTGCGGGAAAAATGACTCAAGGGAGGAAAAAATTCAGCCTCCAATTCCACATTCTTGGGCCTTTTTATGACCCCAGGTGGTCAAAGGTGGGGAAAATTCCAGCAATATTTGACGAAAGCTCCATTCTGAGGGGACTTTTTGTGGTATACTTTTTGTTTTGTTATGATTTATGTGGTTGTCAGTTTCAATTCTATTAAAGGTAAAGGCTACAGTTTTCATACAGGATAATCATCACGAACAAAAAAAATTAAATAAAACTTACGCAAAATCCTAAAGCTCCTACTTCTTGCTTAACATTTCACCATAAAAAAATCCCTTAAGCGTGTTCAGTCCGATAAAAACGGATCCCTTTTCTGATCCCTTTTTTGCTCCCTAGCGGAAAGAGACAGCAAGCTCTGGGTTATTGAGGGGTGACCTTTGTAATCCCCCGGGTGTGTCTGCTACACTCTGGCTGCTTTAAATAAGATGGCGGAATCTTTGGTCACGTTTTTTGCAGAATCACCCTGAGATTGTTAATTTTCTACAATCATCTTTAGTGTGCACTGACATTATAAAGGGAAATAATTTGATTGTTTGTTTGTTTTGTATGTATAGGTTCCGAAACTACTGAACCAATTTGAATAAAATCACCATTAACCTTTTATTGACGGTACTACGTTTTGAAATAGGTCTATCTTATCACAAGTAGGCATAAGATAGGTTCATTTAATAATATCCTATCGGCAAAAACTTTTTCTCACTGGTTTAAAGTTGTTAAAATTATACACAAGTGTGACTTTTCTGCACTTTACTCGTTACTTTTACATAATAAGTGTAAAATATAGTGCCTAAAGATAAAGTAACATTCCTGAAAGATTAAGTTTCATCACTATAAATAAATAAAAAAAATAGTTTTTTCAGTACATAGGCCCTTTTCAGAGCTCTCATACACATCCCAAATATAGCTTTCCCATAAATTAACTACAATATAAAAGATACAGCAAAGCTATAGTTCCAAAATACTGGACTGTCCTGTCGATGACATTGACAGTGGGGCGCCACCGTCAATACCGGATCGCTGGTTCAGATTTTTGCCATGCTGGAAACCATATAGTTGAACGATGGTAGCGCCCCCCTGTCATTGAGTTTGGTGGGACAGTTCAGCGTGGGTTATCTATATCTCGAAATTTAATCTGTCACCGATGACATTTGGTCTAGAGGCTACAAAGAGTAATTAATGAGTCGAAATCTTTACCATGCGTGTAAAAGTTCTGAAGAGTCAAGAAGCACTTGTCTTAATCGAATTTGTCCCTTTGACAAGCCGACAAGGCAACCCTACTACAGTCCCACAGTATTCCTTCCTAATCCCATTGGACTTCTTAGGGTAATAGACGTCGTGATTGGCTCAAATATTACGAGAGAAATGATACAGATTTGCAACAATGATCCTTAAGGGATTAGTATATTAAAATTCATATTCAAACTAGGTGTGCCCGCGCGTGAAAATCGCTGGAATATTTTCACAACATGTTTCATTGATACTCTGCTTCTATTGGTCGTAGCGTAAGAATAATAGCTTAACCTTCCTCGATAAATAAGCTATCAAACATAAAAATAATATTTTAAATCAGACCTGTAGTTTCTGAGATTAGGGCGTTCAAGCAAACAAACTCTTCATCTTAATATTTGTAGAGATTTCATGGAAAACGACGGCCTTCAACCAAATGGCTCCCCGCCGTCTTAATTGGCCCATTATCGATAAAGAAATATCTTCCAGATTATGATCCGATGCTACGAGAATATTGCGGAACATTAAACTTAATTAGTTTAACTAACGACAAAAAGATAAAAATGTTTGGGATGCGTTACTGCCTAGCTCGCATAAATATATATAACTTTGAACATTTTAAAGCCTGTAAACCTTTGAAAAAGAGGCTGACAATAGTGACTGAGTTTCTCGCGCTGCTTCTTCTCAGCACTGGCCCATTTATTGTCCTGAAGCTGTGGTAGGGTTAATACTGGGACGTGTAAAAGTGATTTTTTAAAGCCTACTTACAGAAATAAATGAGTTTTATGAGTTTTAGTTTTTACACGCCCTGACTTCACACGGCTATACCACGGTAATACTATCTATACAGTATTCCAACTCGGCCATATTTTTGAAAAAAATGTCAACAGCCCCGCGGTACGTCACGGTATGACAACATGCGATAGGGCTGCTTACCTACAGTACCCATTCTAATAAAATTACATCTGTCTACTTAGAATTTCTATTTAGTTTTGTGATTGTAATTTTTATTTATTTAGACAAACAAAATACTTTGTGAATGGAATAGGATAAAAATGCGTGTTGTTTTGTGATTAAATCTACTAATTTAAAAAAATATACTAAAATAATTTTGAATCTACTAATCATAATGAGTACTTAATGATCTGTTACTTTAATTTCAGGCGGGCGAAATCGTTGACAAAAGCTGGTTTTATTTATACTATATAAAATTTTCATTTCAAATCAAACTGACTGAAAATGTCAATTTCTGACAGTTAATGACTAGTTTTTGTCAAAGATCGTAAATGACGGTCAGTCAAATTCAATCACCTTAGGCATTTTCAACACTATTACGTGCTCTGTGACTAGGCCATCGACGTCCGTTCGGCACATTTGCGACACCCCTAACTTTCGGATTTCGACCACGTCCCGAGATTTGAAATTCGAAGGCAAGCTCGCGTTTCGTCGGTTTATATGAAGTTACAATACTGTATGATATTATTACCGTGGCTATACGAACGAACTATGTATTTTCAGTAGTGACACCACACGTTTATTAAGTCACTGGTCACATTAATACACGACAAGGCAGGTAACTGACTGCAATCGCACCTTATGTTGAGTGAGGTGTACTCGTAGTCTAGGATGCTACAATCTGCCCTGTAAATGTTTATTCACTCTCGCGTTGTGCGTTGCTAAGGCCTTGATTATAAGTAGTGTCCGTGAAAAACAGCAGCGAGAAATCAATTCCAGCCCCTAGGTTTCAAGGATACACAAACAAACCGGACAATAATGTTTTTATCTGTGTTCACATGAGCGCGGTCTCAGACTTATGTACATATATCCCACTTTTTCTCAAGTGTCCAACCAATTTTAACATTTTTGTGAGTCTAAACAGATTAAGCTTCGGTGAGCATAAGGCATGGCAGTTTTGGTCAAAATTATTGTGACAGAATTGTTTTCGGTTTTGTGGATCGTTTCGTAAGTAAATAAACGTTTTTCGTATAATAGAGTTAGCGTTTTGTGTCTGGCAGTTTTTACTGGCAAAAAACTATAATTTTACAGATAGCTACTGCCAAATCATCTATGATCCATCGTCCCTGGATATAGCTGTCAGTTACACAACCTACTATTACGGCCATTGCCCACGGTGACTATCGAATGCGACAGAATCGCTACTAACGCGCAGTAGTCGCATTTGCAACGCACTACAGAACTGATGCCAACGCGCTACTAACGTGCTACAGCAGCGTGACTGCATCGCTACAAAAAGTCGTCGTGGGCCCTTAAAATAGTTGCAAAACTTTCAAATTTTCAATCTTTATACCATACTCATATTTTATTTTCGGTCCACCTCGTGGGTGGACGTCTCACGCTGCGTTTCCCGGTACGCGGCCTCCATTCCAGAACCTTGCTGCCCCATCGACCGTCAGTTCTGCGTACTATGTGCCCTGCCCATTGCCACTTCAGCTTGCTAATCCGTCGGGCTATGTCAGCGACTTTAGTTCGTTTATGGATCTCCTCATTTCTGATTCGATCTCGTAAAGAAAGACCGTTACCCTTACGTATTTTAAACATAGTTACCTATTAAATTCTGAATCTTTTACCTCAAAATTTCCCATCGGCACCCCTCAAACGTTTATTAAACCCAAACTCTGACTGGAGCGACTGCGATAAGTGCCGCTTCACGTAATTGAGTAACCTTGGTAAATTGGAATTTTTATTTATTTACAACGCACGAAAGCAGCTCAGATAAAACGGGCAGTCCAGTGTTCGAAAATATTGTTACACGAGTAATTGAATTAAATTTAAATTTTGAATTTTCGACTGTGATTTTGAAGGTAAAGATAAAAATAAGGGTTCTTTATAATATTATGTAACTGCAAAGCAAGTCACTGCAAGACACCGACTTTAACTCAAATTATATGGACTTAGCATGGGTCACCATGGGCCATGGGCCCATCGAATAAATCAAATTGGTAGTTAAAAGGCCACCAAGGAGGCAGTTTCAGAGAGAAGGTAAGAAAAATAATAAGCCTCATACATTGTCACGTCATAGCTTTCCGCCCGCGGTTTCGCCCGCGTGAAATTTTGTCTGTCACAGGAAAACTTTATGGCGCGCGTCCCTGTTTTGAAAACCGGAAAAAACTATCCTATGTCCTTTCCTGGGACTCAAACTATATCTATGCCAAATATCATCAAAATCGGTTTAGTGGTTTAGGTGTGAAAGCAAGACAGACAAACAGAGTTACTTTCGTTTTTATAATATTAGTATAGATAGTATAGATTTTTTTAGGTGTTTTTCTAATTGAGCTGTCTGTTCTATTTGTCACACGCCACGGATGTAAACGCGAGTCTAATTATGTGTTATACGTTTCGGAATCTTATTACTGACGCTTGAGTAAAATTTAAAGATTTTTCCACGTAAAAATAGGAAATTTCGGTGAAAACTCGCGAAGCTTCAGATTTAAGAGTCGAAAACGCCACGGATTATGTCCTCTTTAATCTTTATGTGGAAGCTTAAAATTATTAAATAAACCTTACAATTTTTGGAAAAAAAGCTCCTACTCCTATGTAACTCTAACTGCTACTCGTATAACAAAAGCAAAATACAAAATACAAATATCTTTATTTGCTTTAAATAGGGTATGTTATTACACAGTGGTGATGTTATTAAGAATAATAAGACCTTTTCCTACTTAGCCATTTAAATATAGCATGCAAATCAGTAATAGTAATAATAGTAGACCAATTAGTAGACAATAATAATCAAATTTAACAAGCCACATGGATATCAAATACATCAAAATACAATAATCAGTCAATTAAACAAAATGAAATGTCAACAGTCAATTTAAATTCAATGTCACCAAGCATATAATCTATTAAAATAATTATGTCATAAATAATATTGATAAATTTATTTTATCTTTTAAAAATTCATCAACCGAATAGTAAATTTAATCATCATCATCATCAACAGCCCTTTACAGTCCACTGCTGGACTATGAGCCTCCTCCACTATAGTGGAGGGTTTTGCCATAATCTCCACGCTAGGCAGGCGGGCAAATTTAATAATTTGCTTTAATTATTAAAAAAAACAACTTTAAGATAAAAGTGGGCGGGGCATAGGCCACTGGGGCAGAAAAGTTCTCGAGTGTGACCACGGGTCGGAAGATGTAGTGTAGGCTGGCCCCCCATTAAGTGAAGGCTGACGATCTGGTGAAGGTCGCGGGAAGTACACACGGCCACACTGTTACTATCCATTTCCGTTTTTGCTCTCACTCTCACCAAATGGTGATTCTTTGCGATAGAACGAGATGACATGACTGGCAATGGGCAGTTAACACTGTTGCCAATAGTACCTGGACGCGGGCAGTTCAGGACCGTTCGTTGTGGAAATCCTTGCAAAGAACAAAGGTTAAAACAGAAAATAAAATACATATTACAGCTGACTGTAGGTAGGGGAGCTCGAGGAGAGTTGTAACAGAGGACAGTTCGATGGGTGCCGGGAATAAAGCCACAATCGACAAAACACAATTTTACAGGAGAAGAGATTTAGTGTCAATTTTGAATAATTCTAAACTATGAGGCGTATCAAAACGGTTTGTATATCAAACGATGCGTTATTTTTTCTGGAGTAACATTTAATGTGCATAAGGTTATAGTGCTTAGAATATACTTTAAAAAAGGTAGAAATACATATTGCCGCTTCATACATTGAAAGTCGGTTCCGTAAGAGTCCATTGTGGTTTTATTCCGGTAAAAAGTGTGCAATTAATCAAACAGCAATAGTGTATTGCAGCCTCGGGCGCTGATCTGAAGGATACAGTAATAGCCGTTTGCTTGTAGAAGATTTAAATAAAAGTTTTAACATTGTATATGGCACGATTATTCCGGTCAACAAATTTTAAATGATGAATGGGAATATCGATTCAATATCCATAGTGCTTTTGGTAAATCAGGCAGTTTCAAAGATAAAATTCTGAAAAAAATTCAAAAGGTGTATAGGGACCCGCAGTTTACTAAAATCACTTAATCGGAAAACTGCTGCTATGGCTATTGCGGCTTTATTCCAGGCACCCATCGAGTTGTGACATTGTTGATTTTTGGAAACGTATTAACTGTTAGCGGGCTCGCAACAGCGCGTATTTGTTAGGTCGAGACTTGAACTAAAAACGTGCACTGTTAGGCTAAGAACTCACGGCGCGATTTGCACCCGCAACTGGCCGGCGGTTTTATTTCAAAACTCACGGGACCGGTTTTTTGGGCGGTTACGTAAAAAGAGGGGCGGTTGCAAGACACCGCCGGCCACTGCGGTTGCCCGTCAATTGATCGCAGAGCGTGCGGGCACAAACCGCAGAGGCTGCCGTTACCGCGGGCCGCGCGATTCTACTAGTTGCCCATCGGTGCAGCGGGACCCGCATACAACCGCGCACGCTGCGGGCGCAAATCGCGTCGTGACTTGTGCATTAGTTATTACATAAGTATCTGCATTCTACAGAAGCTGCAGGATCGCAACCGCCGCGGGCGCGGGTGAAAATCGCGCCGTGAGCCCTTTCGAGCTCGCTAGTAGTTAAGTTTAAAAAAATCGACAATGTCACAACTCCTCTGTTACAACTTACCTCGCTCTCCTCTCGAGTTACACATTTTATTTTTATTAAGTTTCAAAGCATTCAAAAGAAGCAAGCGTCTGCAAATGGGCGATTACACGCCCGCTGGAGACGCCGAGTATGTTATTTTCTGCTTCGGGGTACGTAATAAGGTAATTTCACATTGTCACGTGACGTGTACGGGGCATGTCCCGTACGGGACAAAGGCTTGAATGACGTCATAGTTCTGACGTCAAAATACGAAACATCATCTGTCAGTTAGTGGTTTCGTAGTAGCACTTTTAGGAGAGAACGTCAAAATACGTCATAGAACGGATTTCGTTTCCGATTTCGGAACCGAAACGTTTCATAGTAAGAAATTTCGGATTCGATTGTTGTTTTGACGGATTTCGTTTTTCTTAGTAGGCCTGCTGTCCCGTGCACGGTCCGAAGGTATAATATTCACAAGTGCCCGTATTCACAAACATTACTGTGAGGTCTCACAGTGTGCGTGGACGCACAGGGTAACACACGAATCAATCACAGAACTATATTCAACGCTGTGCGTTAGATTTGCTGCATCACTTAAGCAAGCATCGTTTATGAATACGGGAGTTGATGTCCTCAATTTTTTTTTCTAAAAATACGACACCATGTTCAGCTTTGCAAAGTAGAACAGTTAAAACCTATTCATAAAAATGAACTTTTATAGAAACCGCGGACTATAGTGTCCCTTTCTGCATAAATTTCTACTCTAACATTGCAAAGCTTCGCGAAAGCCCACAGACGGGTGATGCCAAAAGAGCATTTCTAACTTGCACACTAGCACACTATGACATCATACTAGAACAGGCTTTGTCTATGAATGTGACGTATTCAGTGAACTGTAATGTTCTACTATGTCTTTATGTAGCTTTTAACCCTTTGGCTTGAATAGTGAAATAGTTTTCATTTGTTTTGAACTTGTATTTATTCGTAGTCCACCTATTATATGGGATAATAGGTGGACTACGAATAAATACTTTAATTGTCCCATGTTGATCTTATAAAAGTTGCAGGAAGGCGCTGGATGCTAGCCGTTACCAACCAGCCGATTTAAAATCATTGGGGGAGACCTACTTTATGTTCAGCAGTGGACGTCGTGTGGCTGAAAAAATTACGATCATCTTTTATGTTAAAAATAAGTGGAATATAGTACGAGTACTACCAGTGATGTGTAGTACTGGTACCTACGCGTACCAGTATAGTACAAGTAAGTACCAGTAAGTATTGTACCAAGTTGAGGATTTAAGAATAACTAGAAGAATATTTAAATAAATAAATGCTTAGAGACTGCCTAAATCAGGCAAAAATAACTTTACAATAATCAGTTTCGACATACATTATTTATTACGTACCTTTACGGTATAAGGTCAGACAAAGCGAAAACAATCTAAAACAAACTAAACAATTACACTACAATTCTGATTTGTTTGTTGTTTACTTTCACAAACAACGATCTGAACAAAATTCCCAATACTACCCCAATATAACATACAACAAAATGGATCTATTAGTGTGTTATAGAGGATTAAAACTTATTTATTAAAACAATATTTTTCCATCACAAAGCTATTTATTTAATCGGATTCTTTTTGATCACGATTAATGTTATAGAATTTTCAATATAATCCCCAGTTACAATAAAATCATAAGCAGTACCTAGTCGCATTTTGCTATGAGAGTAATAGATTTTGCTAGAGTCAATCAAAAGATCTATGATCATTGTAAACAACACTGTAATTTTTTCAAATTCAAATTATTTGTATGATGACCCTATTCAGGACATCAATTTATTATTACCATCATTTTAAGTCATTTAATTTTCAATGCATCAGCATGATTTTATCTAGTTGGCCCTTAGTTGGTAGAGACGATGGCCGCTGGGGCAGAAAAGTTCTCGAGCGGTGACCACGGGCTGTAAGACTTAGCGTGAGCAGGCCTCCTACTAAGTGGACCGACAATCTGGTAACGGTAGCGGGAAGAGCCTGGATGCTGGCAACGCAGGACCGTGCATTGTGGAAAACCTTGGAGGAGGCCTTTGCCCAGCAATGTTAGATTTCATTTTTTAGCTCAATTTCGCGAATTAAAAAAATATTTATTAACTTTTTTTTTTAGTTTCCCAGGCTCATAATATGTACCTTTCTTAAACCATATTTTTACTGTGGCCCAACTATTACTAAAAGGATATATCAAAGCAAAAGCCGCTTAGTGCCTTCCTTAATCCTTTGTTCGGTCGGAGATAATGCTCCTTGGATCGGAATGGATATTGATTCTGGATAAAACAAATAAGCTTTAGTTCCAATCATTAGTAAATTAGTTTATTCGGAGCGGGTCAACAATTTGAGGGTTAAATGTTAATTTAGTAGTTAAGATTGTGGGATCTCGCGTTCGGGTGGTTCCTGATATTTCGGATTATTCTTTTTTGTACAGCTTACTAAATATCTTAATAGCTACGAGATAATACATTCAAATCAAATCAAAATTTCATCTGATCGACAGTGATGTGATGTATTGACTGATCAATTATGTTAAAGTCTATACCTATTTTGAGCTCTTTTTATAGTTTCAAAAAGCTTTTTTTAAAGAAACAAACTACAATTTTTGTACCTTTTCTCAAAAACTCTTGTAAAACCTGGGAACCAAAAGAGGAAAGCTCTTCGTTACAAAGTTGACATTCGCAAACCTGCAGTTTCGAATAAAAGTCCGTTGCCGTCGCTTTTCCATTTTGCGGGCTGAAACTAGTTAAGCTTGGCACGTTAAATGTACAACGTATTCTGTATATTTTTTACTTTATAGATAGGTTTACAAATCTGGTGCTATTTTGTACCGTATTGATGATATAAAGCATTAAAAGTGTCAAGCTATTGTGCTGAATGTTTGAAATAGTTGTGTCAAATCCTTCATTTTGCTTTTGGTAAATAACGCCCGTATTCACTACCATTACTATGATGTCTCACAGTGCGCGTGCGTTCGATTTGCTTCACTTAAGCAAGCATCGCTTGTGAATACAGGCGTAAAAACATAACCCTCCTTCTGGCGCAGTCGGGTAAATAGGGTTCCTGTCACAAGTTCGTGTACTAGAGCTTAGAGGACCAGATAAATGATGATGAACCTGCTACACAGCGAAGCTGAAATGTGTCGCAGAATAAAGTAATACTGGTAATACATACATAGTTACTGATGACACTATTAGAGTTAAGTTCTATCATGTCAATGGTGACTATAAAACTATCTGTTATAAAGGCATTGAAAATATAACAATCTAATAAAGAGGCAGATTTCAATTCAATAAAGTCGTCAAGATGGAAGAACCATTTATGGTTTTGTATCTGTCAAGCTGTTGTATTAATGGTTTTTAAACCATTAAAAGAGGATCCCTAAGCCCTATTTGCACCTTTGCAGAACACGTTTATTGGCATGTCGACGGTTTGAATGCAGTGTGAATCGTTCGTAGTGAATAGATAATTATTGTGGCACGGCTGGGGTGGTTAAAACAAAAGAAAATTAATTTTGGCTAAATAGTATTTTTTTAAAAAGTTCTCGAGTGGCGACCACGAGCCGGAAGACGTAGTGTGGACAAGCCTCCCACTAGGTGGATCGACAATCTGGTGAAGGTCGCGGGAGGTGCCTGGATGCGGGCGGCGCATGACCGGTCTTTGTGGAAAACCTTGGGGGAGGCCTTTGTGCAGCTTTGGCCGTCTTTCGGCTGAAACGAATGAAGTATTTCAAAAGTTTCGATGAAGTAGGTACAAGATTACAGAAACTGTTGCCAGTTTTTGTTAATAATGTAGGGACACATTGTATGCGTGGCGATACCTCGGACCCCGATCTCCAAAGGGCCCGGTTTGATTTGGCCATCGCCTCCTGGCTTGCCTAAATTGGCCGGCCAGGAGTGGAGTAGAAAGAGCGGAACCTATGCTACAAGTTGGAAGTGTAAAATGTCTGTGTGCTGACCTATAACGCGATCTTAAGTAAAACAGGTTCTGCTACGATATTTATTTTGTCAACCAATCTATCGTACATTATACCTACCCATATTTTTGACCGATTTACGAGAGATTTTTTTGCGAATTAGAAATAAATAAATAAATAAATAAATAAATTGTTTATTTCTCACCACATACAATACATATAAAACAATAAGAATATTATTAACAATTAAGAAATTGTGGCAGGTTAATACCTGAATTAGGAATATTCCTGTTGCTCAGGATATTAACCCTCCACCCCATACAAGAAGTACCTATTAAAGTTTATATACCTAATTTACTGAGCATGAAATAATCTTTACAATAAATTAAATTAATTAAAATTAAATTAATTAAAATTAAATTAAAATCTTCCAATCTTATACTTAATATAAGACATTAGATATTCACATTTAACACATTTACAAATAATTTTACACATTTACAAATAATGAGGGTACTTAGGTACTATGCAATTTTACTAATTAATTATTAATTTTACTCGCAGCATATCAAAATACTTTCTGTTTCGGTATAATTTAGTTCATTAAGTTTAGTTTTTAGGGTTGACTTCAAGCTTGTCCTACACATGTTTAGAATTTTATATAAATCATTAAAGTGTCTATATAGAAAAGGCCCAGAGAAAGACGTTTGTCTTCGACCAAAATTTGTTTTGCAAGTGGGTACTTGCGTACGCAGACGTCTCTTATTTTGCGGCAGTTTTGCAACATCTACCGTCTTATGGTATCGTAGAACCGAGTTGAGGTAGAACAACTGTCTTACAGTCAGTAGGCTCGCTTCCTTATAAAGATTTTCTGTTGGGTATCTCCTCGGTTTACGACGCATGACCTTAATTACAGCTCTCTGTGCACGCTCAAGTTCTATGAGGTAAGATTTAGCAGCACCACCCCAGACCGGTATGCAGTATGTTAGGAGAGATTGGCAGAGGGCAAAGTAAATTTTGGTTATGAGATCATCGTCAGCTGAATCTCTCAGATTTCTGAAAATGTGGAGCAATCTGCGAATTCTGGTACTAACCATTGAAATGTGTGGTCCCCAGTTTAAGTTCCTGTCAATGATAACTCCAAGATATCTATGGGTGTCTGTCTGGCTTAGGAAGGGGCAGCCACAAGAGGTCGTCGAATTGATGTCTAGGGTACAGTGTGAGGAGTGAGCTACAATAGAAAAAGAGTTTGGAGGTTTTGTGGCTTCGGAAATTCTAAAACAAATGTATTTGGTTTTTGGAACATTGATTGTCAGTAAGTTGTTATCTAGCCACGTCAAAACGCTTTTTAGACCACTTTCAGCCGATTTACGAACCAGAGACCAAGAGTCGCCACCAAAAACCAAAGCGGTGTCATCAGCAAAAGCAAGCGTGCGACCATTGTCAATTTTAAGTTTACATAGATTGTTTATATAAACTGAGAAGAGTGTAGGTCCAAGAGTGCTTCCCTGCGGCACGCCGTAGTTAATAGGCAAGCTAGAGCTGGAATTATCAGCGACCCTGACTGTCTGGGTTCTATTTTTCAGATAATTCCCAAACCAATCCAGCGCCACGCCACGAATCCCAAGGTCTTCCAGTTTGAGTAACAGTAGGGGGATAGACACGGTATCGAAGGCTTTTTTGAGGTCAAGGAAAATAGCAACACACTTAGTACCTGCATCAAGGCTTTTCGTAACCAACTCGGACAGTTTCACTACCGCATCTTCGGTATTTCTACCAGAACGGAATCCATATTGGTTGTCCGCTAGTTGTCCCGTACTTTCTAAAAAATGAGTAAGGCGAATGTTTACGACCTTCTCAAGAATTTTACTTAGTGTGCTAAGCAAAGATATTGGCCTATAGTTCGACACCGAATCCTCCCCACCACCTTTATAAATAGGGACTACGATAGCTCTCTTGAATATAGCTGGGAATATCCCAGAGGAAATGCTGAGATTGCACAGGTGGGCTATCATAGAACAGAGAATAGAATGTGAATTTTTTAGTATAACGGTGGGAATAGAATCCAAGCCTGGTGCGCAGTTAGTTTTAAGGTTGCAAATTATTTTGTCTATTTCAATAAAATCAGTTGGATACATAGACATTGAGTGAATATTCCTATCCCTCTGAGCATGCTTTATTAGCGAAGCCTCATTCGTCTTTAGTTTGGTCATGATATCGGTTGCGAGCTCTTCACCAATGGAAGTGAAGTAGGAGTTAACAAGATCGAGAGACTCACTTGGCGATGGCAACAAAGTAAGCAAAGCAGTATCTGGGGAAGGTTTTCTTCTGATGTTGCACAACTCCTTAACTACTGTCCAAGTTCCTTTATTGTTTTTGTGATTTAGATTGAACTTGTTCCTATAATAATTAGCTTTTAGGTCTTTTGCTAGTTTATTGCAAACATTACGATATTTTATAAAAGTATTTTTAAGGCTAATATTATCTGGATTTTTTCTCACCAATAAATGCATACGGTTTCTCCTTTGGAAACACTTAACGACCCCCATTGTAATCCATGGTTTCAGTGGTCTTTTTCTTTTGGTTATGTTAAACGTATTGGAATGACGGGCCACCAATTCCTGGAGAGAGTCTACTAATGTAACAGCAGCAAGATCAGGATCCGTAATAGCCAGAAAAGGATTCCAGTCAACTGTTTTTATTTCGTTAGCAAGCGATTCATAATTTATTCTTGTTCTGGAAGTTAGAGTGGGAACTTTAGAATTTTTAGTGGGTGGTGATAAGATGGATAGCAGCAAGGGGTAATGATCAGTTATATCTGACATTAACACATAGGATTGAAATGAGTCGTCCAATTTACACATGATATGGTCCAGACATGTACGTCCATGAGTTGGGATATCAATAGTATTTTGCAATCCATGTGACCCCACTACCTCAAGATAGTCTCTGACATAAGAATTAGAAGTATCAAGTGTATTAACATTAATATCGCCTGTGATGACAACGTTACGTGTTTTAATATTAGTTAGATGGAAATCTAAGGAATCAAGAAAGGCAGTTGGATTCTTGAAACAAAAGGGTCGATAAATACCCAAAACAGTCATGTCTAAAATTTGAGCAGCAAGACAATTAGCCTCGCTTAATTCGAGTTCATAGACAGTAGCTTTTATAGATTCATGAATATACATGATTACTCCATCGTTCTGATTAAAAGTTCTTTGGCTATAGTAAATGTTGAAACCATTAATTATTGGAGGAACTGAGTTTCCGTCACACCAACATTCAGAAAGTACTATTATTTGGATATTTATGTTTAGTGTAGCAATGTAAACAAGAAAGCTATCCAAATTTTTGTTTACACTCCTTATGTTAATGGAAATAATGTTAAGTTTGTTTGCATTTGTTGGTGTAGAATTGATATCTGATTCAAGGAATTTGGGGTCTTCGATAAGTTTACATAGATTGGAACAGGATTTGTCTATTTCGTCGAATAAGCTATGATTATCCATTATTATTGGTACTAATAACTTTTTGGTTTGATAAATGAGGATTGTAAAACAGAACATAATTGTACATTGAAGTCACCCGAATTACAATAATGATAGCTGCAAAGATAATAAAATTACAATTTGCAATATGATATGCAATAACAATAAGATACACGTGTAGGTTCATTTTATGTGAAATGACAACAAAATAAGATATGTTGACGACTTTGACAAATTTAGTGTTAAATTCGATCTTTGATTGGTGTGCTAAATTACCAGGTTGGCTAGATAGTCATTGTTTTTTTAAGGCCTGAATTTGATCCTCGGATTTAATTAGTATGTAAGGCTCACCTTGTTTTTTACGCAGGTAAACCAGTCCGTTCGAGGTCCAACAGTAGTCGTATCCCATACTTTTACGGAATTCACGTGCAAGAAAATATAAACGAGAAGCAAGCGGCGTTAGATGCTCCGATAGATATATCTCCGTCTTGGCACCTTCAAGTCCGATGTGTGAAGAATTAAGTTGTTCTGTTTTGTATCGGTTAGCCGTCAATTTGTAATTCTTCGCAGCCGTCAAAAAGTTTGACCGAAGAAGAGTTGAAGAAAATTCAGCAACTATGGCTGTAGTGGCTTGTTCGTGTTTTGCGGGTAAACGATATACGTCTCGTAGCTGGGTTGGTTCCATATTTACTCCAATAGTAGACGATAGCTTTTGGATCATATTGAAGAGCATTTCTTTACTCTCAGCTTGTTGTCTTGGTACGTTTCGTATCTGGATACTGGTTTTACGAGAAAGTCTTTCTAAGTTATCGCACTTGCCCTCAATATTCGATATCTGGGATGTAAGTTGTTTCCGTTCCTCTTCCAGGCGCCCAATTGTGACCTGAATATCATCCACCTTTGCTGTGACAAACTCAATCGATTTCTCAATGTCACAAGTTTTCGTATGGGTTGAATTGTTTTGGGCTTTTATATCAGCGATATGTTTCTCTAAGACATCCAAACGCGAGTTTTGTTGAGATTGCAGGACTCCTAGCATTTCTTGCAGCTCCTCTCGTATAATAGTGCGAATGTCTGGAGTCTGAGGGTCGGTGTCGAGGTCAGGGTCGGACAACTCGAGGTGCCCTTCTGAAAGCCGGCGACGCTTGGAATCACGTTGAGTTATGTGTGACGTTTCCACAGTAGGGGTGTACACCATCCTGTGAACGTCTGTCTCCGACACACTGTGCGATTTATCAAGAGGTGAGCGCTGAAGATTAGGCATTTTGTATCGATGACACTACTGCACCGTAGACTACACTGTGGCAACGAACCTGTGTACGAACGGCGAATGTTGCTCGACGCGATGACGTAAGCGCAGCGCACGGAGCTCGTAAAACTATTGCGGTCGCTGTTTGTGTCCCTTTCGCTCGTAAGTGTGGGGACAGCGCGGATCGGCACGTCCTATCGCTTCCGCGGTCCGGGGTGAAGAGGAAATGATAACTTTACGTCTTTTATCCATTACACGCAGCATCGTTTGGTTATGTTTTGTCTTTTATGGAAATATACTCAATCAACTTAACATAGAACAGTTTATTTTTAGTTTCTATTGTATATAAATTTCGTTTTATCATATAAAAATAATAATGNTTGAACGTCTGTCTCCGACACACTGTGCGATTTATCAAGAGGTGAGCGCTGAAGATTAGGCATTTTGCATCGATGACACTACTGCACCGTAGACTACACTGTGGCAACGAACCTGTGTACGAACGGCGAATGTTGCTCGACGCGATGACGTAAGCGCAGCGCACGGAGCTCGTAAAACTATTGCGGTCGCTGTTTGTGTCCCTTTCGCTCGTAAGTGTGGGGACAGCGCGGATCGGCACGTCCTATCGCTTCCGCGGTCCGGGGTGAAGAGCGCGAACGCGAAGAAGAAGAAGAACGCGAACGGGGAGTCGTAATAACAAAAGTAAAACTTTTTTTAAGAAAGTTCGTACAAACATCTTGACACGTGTCTGTGACAAAAATCATTGAAAATGTCTAATCGTGGTCAATGTTTTTTGTATATTTAAGATTTAAAATCAGATAAAAATCCCTCCTCCGAAATGTCCTTCATTTGAAATTGTCTTCTTCCCAAATTGTCTCTGCTATTTCCTTGCCTTAGACTCCACAGCATTTTCTTCCTTTCAACATACGCTTTTTGCTTCTGCCTTTCTTCTTTCTCCCTCTGGATTCTTTCTTCTGGGCTCTCCCTAGTTCTGAGAGGGATAGGCCTCCCCATTCTAGATATTCTCTTCTTCCGTGTATGCTTGTCCTCCCATTCTTCCATTGCGTAGATGAGGTTGTCAATGTTATAGGATAAAAATTGAATTTCTTGCAAGGTGTCCATGTGCTAGAACAATACAAGGTTTATCATACACATTTTTTTATTGCACTGCCCCTATTGGTTTTAGGGTGATATTATATAGGGTGTCCCAAAAAGTAGTGTCAAGCCGAAACCCATAGGTAAAGCATCACTATTGCTACTGTAATTACCGCGACTTTTGATAGTTTTCGAGTTATGATTTTTTTACATCTTATAGGATTTTTAACTTTTTTGGTTTACATTCGTGTTATGGATCTAAATACTTCTGAATCAGATATGTACCTTATCTATTCGCACCACAGTTACCAAAAAGTGCCTAAACACAGAAATTTAAAACAATCATAACTCGAAAACTATCAAAAATCGCGGAACATACGGGGTTTTTTCGGATAGCCCTAGTGATGCTCTATATCTGGGATTCGGCTTGACACTACTTTTTGGGACACCCTGTATAGCCTAAAGCTTGAAGATGGAAGAAGACGAAGGCGATGTGCGGAGCAGTGCAAATGAGAGCAATTGACTGACAGCTGACAACTACAGCTCACAAAATATCTCCTCTCGTCTCCGCACCGCTCCGCTATTCTCCGCTCCGCTTTGCTGGAGCCTGCCAGCTTCGTCGCACATCTCTCGGGGCCTTATGGTCATCATCATCTCAGCCATAGGACGTCCACTACTGAACATAGGCCTCCCCCAATGCTTTCCATGTTGCCCGGTTGGCAGCGGCCTGCGTCCAGGCGCCTTCCTGCTACCTTTACGATCTGGTCGGTCCACCTTGTGGGTGGACGTCTCACGCTGCGTTTTCCGATACGCGGCCTCCACTCCAGAACCTTGCTGCCCCATGTGGCCTTATGGTACTTTTTACTTAAGGCGAGCAGTACTTACTTGGTACTGGTTGAGTGTGTCAAATTTATCCAGTACTTTGAAGAATAAAAATATCATTCGGTTATACATTCGCCGAATAGTGTACACTACTCGTGCCAGCTGGAAAGACGAGTGGCTGCAAAGCGAAAAATAACTTTATTCGTTGATCAATCAAAATATTGTTTTGTCTCTTATTATCTCAGTAAAATCCAAATCTATTTCGACGGGGTCCGGGGACCGGTGCTTTTTTATAGAGTTTGACAGATTTTTTACGTTTGTTAAAGTCAAAGTAAGATATTGCAACTCAGCCTTAATGTTTAAGTAGATTTGATTTTTTTAAGTTATTGAAAGTAATATACTCACTTGGAATAATGCTTCCTGTATGGCCATATGGCCTGAACTTTCGACTTTGAATCTTTAAACAGCTCAAAATTCATCATCACCAACTTCTGCCTCATTCTCTTTGAAGTTCCATAAGAGTATAAAGCATCGGTTAGCTGCCATTCTACTGTAAATCAAGAACGTAAATAGTTAACTGATTTTTATCCTTAAGAGTTGCATCTCAAAATAAATCGAATTTCCCGCTTAGACAGTTAGATTTTTTTCAGTTATTTATAATTTACAAGTTCGTAAAAAATTTCAGTCCACACTTATAAGGGTCGCTACCGAAATTTATACATACACACATTTTCATGTGGCGAACACTACCACAAAACATGTACTCGTACTCGTATAATAATATGAGCCTTCAAAGCAGTGCTTTAAGTTATTTTTAATTTAGTTTCTTTATAATAATTGTCTATATTTTGCATGCGTATGACTTTTTGTACTTACTCTACATTAACAAAAAGAATAACTTACAAATACTAGAAAACACTAAAAAGATTATTATTCTTGAGATCATTTTCAATCTAAATGGTTACAAAATACCAGAATTATATGCGCTATAAAAATATCACATGCGTGAAATCGACAACTTGTAATTTAATTACTCACGTCTTTAATTTATGCTAATTACTCCTTTAACTATGAAATAACTATAAAACATACAATTTTTGAGATTAAAACGCTGCGGTTACAGAATCCAATCCCGTTGGTGGTCAATCTGGTGTACTTAATAAATAATAATAATTCTTTAATAAATAATCTATATTATTATAACAGTTAGTTACACCACTTATAACTCAAGAACGACTGAACCGATTTAGCTGAAAATTGTCAGGGAGGTAGTTTAGAACCAGGAGAAGGACATAGGATACTTTTTATCCCGTTCGAAATAAAAAAAAAGTCTTTTTATTTATTGCCATTAAGGCGGAACAAAGTTCGCCGGGTCAGCTAGTAATCTATATAAATAGAAACGAATTGCTGTTTGTTAGTCTGATTAAAACTCGAGAACGGCTGGGCCAATTGAGCTGAATTTGGTTTTAAAATCGACGGCAGAAAGCGGAAATGTCGTATCTCAAAAATTGGCTAAAATGACTTTTAATTGTATTGTATTAAGAAAAAAAAGCCGCGTCGAATGGTGTATATATCGTCTTTCTACGATGAAAAAAAATAAAGATACGTCATAGAATTTTTTCCAGTTTTTTTACAATTTACTTGACCAATTGCTGTAACTGGTCAAAAAAACGCAACTTTCGAAAATAAAATAGATACGACCACACTACTAGTATGTTAAACAGTTACAGCACTCTTTTTCTGAGTCGAACATTGATTTTTAAGGAGATACAGCATTTCAGCCGCCCTAAAATCTTACGATGTCGAACATACAGCAAATGAGCCGAACTGACGTGAGTACTCATAAAATAGTTACTGCATTTCAAACGTATCATCTAATAGCGAAAATCTTACTAACATCATTAGAATAGAGTCTTGTTTTGTGTACAGCAAGTAATACGTCACTCTAGCAAAACAAACCCCCTCCACCCGCTGCGTCATACGCCATTCTGATCGCGCGGCAGTTGTGCGTTAGCGCCGATAGTGAGAACGCAGAATTGTAAATTCTTAAAATAAATATTATTTTACATTTTTATTTGTTGTTTCGTTTCAGCCGAAAGACGTCCACTGCTGGACAAAGGCCTCCCCCAAGGATTTCCACAAAGACCGGTCCTGCGCCGCTCGCATCCAGGCCACGCATTTTGTCTTGTCCATGTTCATTTTAAGACCCACTTGTTGAGAGGCTCTACTGAGGCCATCGAGCATTGTGTTTAGGTCCTCCACGGTCTCAGCCATGACTACGATATCGTCCGCGAAACGAAGGTGGGTGATATACTCGCCGTTGATATTTATGCCGAATCCGCTCCAGTCCAGAAGCTTGAAAACATCTTCCAGGGCGGTGGTGAACAGTTTCGGAGATATGACATCTCCCTGTCTCACTCCTCGCTGCAACTGGATAAGTTTCGAGTTCTGATCCTGGAGGCGGACCGACATTGTAGCGTTTTCGTACAAGCCCTTCAGCACTTCGATGTATCTATAGTCAATTTGGCACCGTTGGAGAGACTGTAGCACTGCCCAGGTCAGTCGAAGGCTTTTTCATAGTCCACAAACGCCTAAGTGGCTGATTATAATCTGCCGTAGCGTATGTATGTGGTATATGGTACTAAAGCCTTTTCGGAAACCGGCTTGTTCGGGAGGCTGGAAGTCGTCGAGCCTGCGTGCGAGACGATTCGTGATGACTCTCGAAAACAGCTTGTAGACATGGCTCAGAAGTGAGATAGGTCTATAAATTTTTCAACAAGGTTTTGTCGCCTTTTTTGAAGAAAAGTTTCACCACACTTCTGTGCCATGCCGTAGGCGTTTTTCCCTCAAGTATGACGGAATCGAACAGCCTCTGAAGAGCCTTTAGTACCGGCGTTCCACCTGCTTTCAGAAGCTCAGCCGTGATTACATCATCACCCGGTGCCTTGTTGTTTTTCAGCAGTTTGAGAGCCATTCTAATCTCGTACAGACTGACGTCCGGGATATCTTCGGTGTAGTGTCGGGTGAATCTAGCTTTTGGGTCTTCAGCTAGATTTGGGAAGTACACTCGTGTATAATTGTCCGTAGAACTTCTCAACTTCTTCCAATAACTCAGGCCCCGACGAGATGTCTCTGCCATCCTCGGTCTTCAGCTTGGTCAGTTGACTTTGGCCAACAGACAGATCCCTTGCGAACACTTTAGAGCCTTTGTTACGCTCAATCGCCTCTTTAATACGATCTGTATTAAATTGGCGTAGGTCGCGAGTCAAAGACTTGGAGATCTGTCTGTTAAGACGCCGATACTGAGCAGCATCTTTAGAGGACTGCAGAACCAAGTTTCGTCTCTCTTCTATAAGTTTATTGGTGAGGTCAGAGATCTTTTTGGTTTCTTTTGAACGACGGGTTTTAAAGAACTTAGACCCAGTCGTTTGGACAATTTCCACGAACCTGTCATTGTATTCGTCCACAATTTCGCAGTCTCCCAAGAATCCCAGGCATTCGAAACGATTTTGCAACTCGAGCTGAAAGCTTTCGGGGTTTTGGAGTTGGATGGGCGCTGGGCGGAGCGTAGACTTCATCAGTCGACGCCTCTCGAGCTTCACAACGGTAAAATGGGACCGGGAGCTATGTATGTATGGCTCTGGAAATATCCTCATATACATATAGTCTCCACTTCGTCGTCGGGGTGTTCCGTGGTCGGTGCGTATACCTGTATGACCTTCAGCGAATACCGTTTGGTGATTCTGAGTATAAGGTACGCTACCCTCGCCGAAATACTCTCGATCTGGACCACGTTGTTGACAAGGGACTTGTGGACGATAAACCCGACACCACCCTGGGACTGTTGGTCGCCCTCCCGGAAATAGAGCAGGTTTCCGGATTTCAGGATTATGGTGTCCTCCCCCTCTCTTCGGACTTCGCATAATCCTACGATATCCCACCGCAACCTGCTCAGTTCTTCCTCGAATTCGGCGAGCCTCACGTCAGTCCGCAGCTTGCGAGTGTTAAATGTTGCCAGGGCCAGAGGTCGTCGGGGTTGGTAGCCTGTCGTACCCGGTGATTCTTAGCACCTCTCGCCCCAACGTTACCGTGACCGCTACCGTGGCCCGGGATAGTAGGGCCGCCGGGGACTAGGGGCCGTGTTTTTTTGTGTCTCTTCATAAGGGGATTTTGCCTTAATCGCCACGCTTGGCAGGCGGGTTAGCGATCGCAGTTTTTTTTGCTGATTGTTAAACTTTTAAAGAGAAAGTGTATGCTTCTTAAAATTAATGAAGAAGAGAGATAAACTAATAAAGAAAAAATATTTTTGTCGGACTGATTATTATAATTAAAAAACAGACTGATTTTTTTGTGCCATTACATTCTTAAAATTTAAATAAAACAGTTAAGAAAAAGATACAGTATTTTATTGTTTTCACATCTCTGACTCTTATTGTAGATAAAACATTTCAAATGTAGAAAGTTATTTCATTATAAGGTCCATACAGCTAAATAGGCCCTGTACAGTTTATCGTTTCTTTGAGATACAGCAGATCCGCTGCCTGGGAATTGAAGTCAACTTAAATAAGCCATACATTTTACCTTCCTGATACAACATTTCTGCAGCTCGACATTAAAAAATCAATTGCTGTAACTAGTCAAAAGTCAATGAAGTAGTAACTCTAGATTATTCCAATCACCTTTATTAAATAAAGTTTAATTAGTAGACAAAACATGTAAAATTTCAGCTTTCTAACTTTCTTAATTTAAGATTTATGAATTTTTGAAACAGTTTTTTTGCTCTGGTGTAAAATCGGACTTTTTGAGATACGACAAAATCGCTTTCTGCCGTCGAAATGTTTGTCGTAGTCCAGGGTAGGTCTAAACGGTGAGCAAATAAGGAAAAATTGTGATGGCTTATTTATTGCCTTTAAGGCGAAACAGAGTTCGCGGGGTCAGCTAGTATAATATAATAGCGTTTCATCATCATCATCATCATCACTTCAGCTACAGCACTTTAGTTCGAATTCCTCCAATGTTCCTGTGATTAATTTCGTTGCGGGTCCAATGAAAGTTAAACATTCCCCGGGACAATCTTGACCTTCACCTATTGGGTTTTTATTGGCGGTCAAGCTGTAGATCCTGGCTACACAGGAGTTGCAGCGGTGGGAACGAGACGTGGGAATAGTCCGTTCAGCTACAACACGTCCCATGTGGGAAATTATTGTGTCTCCCCAATGATTACCAGATTGGCCTGCATCCAGCACCTTCCTGCAACCTTTATGAGGTCATATATCGACCTTGGGTATTTGGTTAAGTACTTGTTGCTAATCTGCAAATCTCTTTATCTTGGACGAGTTTGGGTCTGCTGCTCTCAGCTTTAACAACCGTATTCACAAACGATGCTTGCATAAGTGAAGCAGAAAATCGAACGCAGAGCGTTGAATAGAGCTCTGTGATTGGTTCGTGTGATCCTGTGTGTCTACGCGCACTGTGAGACCTCATAGTAATGTTTGTGAATACGGTCGTTACTGTCTTAAAATGTAAAAGTCACAAGATTCATAAGTTACAAAGATATCAATCATGTAAGCTGACGTGATCCAAATTACATGAAATGGCTGAAATTGGGGAAGATTATTAATGTCTTTAGGTGGATATTAAAGGTTAAGATCGATTTCTTATCATATTAAACCCTGGTGAAAGGTAAGCGTCATATAAGGTGTCAGAAATTAGGTATCAATGAAGATATTTCACGACCGTTAATGTCATGGGGTCTGTAAGCTGGTTTTTAATTTTCAATTTAGACTGGTCTTAAATGAAAATGGTCGCTAAACGCTTTTGCTGAGCCATATCAGAAGCTTGTTCGTTTCAGCCAAATGACGTCCACTGCTGGACAAAGGCGTCCCCCAAGGATTTCCACAAGGCTGGTCCTGCGCTGCCCGCATCCAGGCACCTCCCGCAACGTTCACCAGATCGTCGGTCCACCTAGTGGGGAAGCCAGAAGCTTGTAGCGGCACATAAATTTCAGGATCATTGCTTCAGATAAGAAGATAGAAGAGATCAGAGATGGGAGAGAGACAGAGAAGAAGATATCCAATAATCGTGACTTCACCAGGCCTGTTCATCTCCGCGAGTTTACATCAAAAACAAAACAAGGACGATGGCCCCCTACAGGATTACTATTCGACAAGGCCTCACACACGAGCGAGCATTGACTCAAGCACGCGTATTCTTGTGTATGATGGAAAAAAAATAAAGAAAATGGTGTAAATACTGTGCAGTATTTAACTGCGTAAATAATAATAAAAACACAGAATGTACTTTTTTAAGTTGCCTGAAGACACTGAGAGGTAATTAAGTGGTTAATATTATTCATGATAATTCATGCTTAATGAGTATTTCTTCCGCCATTTTCTGCAGTTTGGCACCTCACGTCACCTATCATTTTACCGAAGTCAGCCCTATGACTTCGGCGCAGTACCGATCACTGAGGTTTGTCAACAAAATGATGCTTGACTTTTGAGACAAGCTAAATTACACTATATTGTTAATGACATTGAGCATAATTTTTTTGAAATACCTTCGCGAAGTAAATCTTCTGTACGTAGTAACTTATTATTATTCTGTTACTTCACGAACAAAATCACGAGACAAGATAGCCAAAACACAGCGTGCGTGAAGACATTAGGATGATAATCGTACACAAATCGTCAATGACCTATTTACAAGGGGCGTTGTCATAGATGCGAGCTGCATAATCGATTCTCTCGCGAGCGAATATTCATGTGATTCACTCGATTATACGCTTGTTATCTTTTACTTTATTCCCTTAGATTAATAAAACCTAGATGGATAGTCTTCATACAAACGCTTCGTCAAGAGTGAGGCAAAAATCTTATGTCATTAGTGTCAATTTTGTTGGGGAGTGTAGACAGTGAAGGCGATTTTCCCGAAAGTAGGGAAATTTTTAATACGTTTTTAATTATTTTATAATTAACAAAAACAAAACGCATCATGTACTTACTTATTTATTGAATTCAAAGTACCTACCTAATAACAATAAGATAAATCGACTTAAAAGTCTCGATTTCATAAAAAAGGAATTGTATTTGTACGGCGAACAATTGGGAAATAAATTTTCTTGTTACTGGTATCATTCCCGTATTTAATTTTTGAAAGCCAAATTCAAGCAAAATACGCGTCGAATTGTAGTACCCTTTTACAGCACAAACCGTTTTAATTAATTTTTTTTTTTTTTTTTTTTTTTAATGGCAACCAATCCTCTCTGGGAGGTTTATTTCTGCCAATGTCGAGTGAAAAATAATTGACAAAGTTATCAATAGAACGTGGGTGTTTTAGTTCTATTGATTTTTCATGGATTCCGTGGAGTTAAGTATGCCCGTAAGCAGGTTTCGAGACGCCACCGGGTCCAAAGCGGGTTGTTCATACGACTAAAATTCGTCGGACGTGTTTACCATTTTTTCACTTTGACAGTTCATGTGACGTTTACGGGTAAGCCGTGCCGGCTCCCTAAAAACTGCCTCACCTTTCGTGCACTGACTATCTATCTAGGCTTTATTAATCTAAGTTTATTCCATTGATATAAAGAATAGGCTAGATGACAACATTCAATGATTTGTCCGTCAGACAGATAATTAGAAAATATTAGACTCGTGTTTTTTATTTTATTTCTTAATTAAATAATAACAGTGATACATCGAGTTGAAATGTCGCGTGACGTCACTTTTGAGTACATTTTTTACTGAAAAGTGACGTCACGCGACATTTCAACTCAATATAATACTGTAATGATTCTATTTGAATTTTGCAAAATCCCTTAGCATCTACGTCCTAAAAGGAACCTTCGTGCGAAATTTGAGACTCCTAGCATGTAAATTTGTAAATGTAGTTTCTTAGATTTCGTGATGAGTCAGTCAGTCAATCAGTGACCTTTCGCTTTTATAGTTATAGATTTAATTTAATTTAGCCTACCCACGAGTAAACAGTCCAAAACTTACGGGGTGACCTTACCAACGATAACACGGTTGTATACAGTGTAATACCTTATTACAAACGTGTTCAAATATTCAAAACATAATCTGTTGGCAGCTAATAAAGTCACGGAACCCTCATTTGTCAATTAGCTAAAGAGCTGGTCACGTGGGACCCGTTGTGATTTATAATACGCTGCTTTTGGTGAATTAGGGTTCAGTGGACTGGATTAGGTAATACGGGTATTAGGGCCTGTTTGACCACTTGCTGATAGAGTGGAGACATCTATCTATCTGTCAAACTACTAGGTTTCACAGGTTTGAGATAAATATCTGGCACGGGACTATTCCCACCTCTCGTTCCCACCACTGCAACTCCTGTGTAGCCAGTATCTTCAGCTTCACCGTCAATAAAAACCTAAACAGTGAAGGTCAAGTCTGTCCCGGGGAAAGTTAAACTTTCATTGAATTTCTTCAGAAGAACATAAGAGGAATTTTTAAGTTAAGGTTCCCTCCACTGCAAAGCGAATAAACTTATCAGATGACTAGTAACTTTTATTTTTAAGATAGTGTTATGTGGGTTTTGTATTAAGGTACTTGATACAAATAAGGCCTACGTTCTAATAAGGCCTATGCATCAGAAAACACAGATAAATAAATCCAACCGGGATAATACTTCAAGGACACGTACTCATATGCCCTATAACCCGGTAGAGTGCAAGAGCGTCCCGATCCACGATCCCAGTACCAATTGGCACGCGTTATTCTAAGGTGGTGGGTGATTTCGTGCTGTCTTATAAAAATCTGGCGATTTCATCTTAAATTTTCGGTAAAATGACGCTGTTTAAGATTAAGCTTTTCTTGGTAATCGTTTCTAAATATTTCTTACTAGCTAATAATTACCTTAATTTGTACTACTGGCTATAGATGCATTATTTGTAAATTTTTAAAGACAACAAGAGCGAGATATCTAATAAGGCCTAGGCCTTATTTCAGCATGGTAGGCCATATTAGATACTTATGTTAACACCTGATTACGGACAAATTCATTAAACTAAATGAGTAAAAGAGTAACTAATATTTATTTAATAAGAATGATACTAACAGCACAGAAAAGAAAAAGAAAATAGAGTCGAAAAAAATTATAAACCCTGTAAAAAAAAAAGAAAAAAAAATAAAAAATAAGAAAAAAAGCCATATGTATAATTCCAAAGGAAAGAAGAATAAAAGCTGGTATTATCATGCCTGTCTCGAAGACAAAGTAGCAGATATGCGACCATAAAGGACTGCTTTTGGTGGTATCACAAATATTGTGTAGGAGTTAGTAAAGATGATTCAGAAGCCTTTTTATGCACTGGTTCTAATAAAAATAGAGATCTCATTTTGTTTACAAAAATTCAAGACTAAATGATATTCCTAAACTGATTTATTTAAAAGGTTTTATGTGTAGGCCTTATTCGAACACGGTGTTTTAGTAAGCCCTATACAAAAAAATAATATTGTTTGTTTTTGATATTCTTTTCAATAATATATGTAAGGAATCATTACTTTGTTACTATGAATATTTAATTGTATCTATAATTTATGTATAATTCTTAATAAGTGAAATTTAAGTTTATCTAGAGATATACAGTATATTTCTGTTTACTAGTTATGTAAAATTCTAATATCGCAAACAAATCGACGTGTTTAATGATTTAAGGCCACATTTTGTTTAATACAACCTCAATTTTAAGGTCTAGAGGCATTTGAATCATATAGGCCTTATTTCGTGTAGGTGATTTATTAAAGCCAAAATCAGTGGTTTCGTAATTTGCTTATTTTGAAGAGATTTAGTTAAAAATTGTGTTATTTTTTGTAATATTGCTAAAATTAAAGGATGGAAGAAGTTAATTAACCTTGTTTTTGTTGATTAGCGTTAATATTTATTAAAATATAAGCATTTAAAGTTAGGTAGGCCTTATTTGTATCAAGTACCTTATATTGGTTTGATGATTATTAGCCCTGTGTGTAAATAACTAATTTCGTAGAATAATAAACTTATTTAGTTGCTGGAATAACTGAAATTTTTGTACATTCAAATATTTTATTAAATACTACTTTGAGTAGCGACCACGGGCTGGACGTGGCGTGGGCAGGCCTCCTACTAGGTGGACCGACGACCTGGTGAAGGTCGCGGGAAGAGCCTGGATGCGGGCAGCGCAGGACCGTTCATTGTGGAAAACTTTAGAGGAGGCCCTTGTCCAGCAGTGGACGTCATTTGGCTGAAACGAACGAACTTCGATTTTATCATCGTTATTCGTATTGTAATATTCAGTATCTTCAACCAAAATACGGAACCATTGAAAGGTTGGGTTCTATTAACCCCCTTGTATTTTCAGATTGACATGATTTATTATTTGCCGGGCTATGATAGATTTGAAACACGCATTGTTTACGACTGTGTTGATATTAATTTATGTACTTGTTATTGATATGGGAATACACGTAATTCTTGGGAATACACAATAAATTAGAAATTTATTTTGATGGACAAATACAGAGAAATAAAAAATTGGATGATTGCATTGGTTACTTTTTGCGATAGAAAGGTTTCTTTGGATATAAGTCCATCAAAAAATATCTGGGTGATGAAATATGGGTCTTCCTCCTTCACAAATTCTTTTTACATAATAAAAATCATCTCAATTTATAGGTGTTTTGCCATAATCGTCACGGGATCAACGTCGTTATTATGGACAATAGCAGTAGACGGCATAAGGTTGAAACAAAGATCTTAATTTTCAAAGAACAATATTTTCCATCTTTGGAAACATAGTCTGAACAAAACCTTAAAGTGTTTGCTAAATTATCCATAACACCCTGTATGCCTTGACTGTTTGCTGACCTTTCGTGGGTTTTTGCCTTTTTGTTGAAATAGGCAAACAAGGAAATGGGCCATTTCATGAAAATCCGGGCTGAAGTGTCCCACATTTTTACTTGTCATTTTCTTGGACACCAATTTAGATTCGTTTCCAAAAAACTTGGATGTTTGTATGTTTGGGATACCTACTTTAAATAAATAAACCATACACATAGCTCATGAGCTTCATGCTACTGGAACTACAAATATTATGAAAAACTCAAATGTTTCTGACATTTAACTCACATTTTATTCATGTAAGTAAGGATAACCAACGTTTCGTAATTCATGAATGAAGGCGTTGCCCTAATTTCCTAATTAAAAGCTCCCATAGCATACTTATAGATATTATTAGACAAATAATTCAAATTCAAATTTCAAATTCAAAATATTTATTCATAGCAAAATACATATTGCGTAAAATGTAAAAATAATCACCAAAGTTGCTAAAGTAAGAGTAATTAAAGATTTTATTTGGCTTTCAGATGGGTGAAGATCATTAATGTAATCCTCTACTTTTTATCTCTCGTCTTTACGACTATAAAAACTTAAATAAGTACTTAAGACCCTAGTTCTTTCCTCTCCATTAGATGCTTCGGTAAATTTAATATTTTCGAACTAAAACCCTCGCTCGGAAGAAAAACGTCTAAATCTAATTACAAATCGACTTCCACTACCGATCTAACTGTAGGGTAGGGCGACCCGCGGCTGGTATACGACACAGCTAAAATAAAACAGCCTCCCAACCAGTAAAACTAGTATTTAAAGTACTCAAGACTAACTTTTTTTGTAGTTATTTAATATACTTGTAGTTGTCTATAAGCCTGGAGCTTAGATTCATATTTAAGGGCATACTATCTTAAGCTAATTGTCATTTAAAATAGCCCTTTATTTAGCATGACCTCATCTATTATGCGAATTTGCTTAAGCAGACTCAGTTCCAAACATCCTGTTTATCTTAAAACGATTTCATGTTAGTAACATTAGACTGAGGCTGGGTTGCACCGTCTTACTTACGTGGTCGACTGTAACAAACGTCAAAAATCTCCATAAGAAAAATCACCGGTTAACGTTAATAGTTACAGTAAAAGTTTGATGGTGCAACTCATCCTAAGATTTCACCATCAATCAATCTAAAGCACACAATATATTTAGTTTTTACAGCAAGACGGGCGCACATTTTCAGCGTTGTATTGACTTGGATTAATAATTATGAGACCCCAAATATTGTCAGTATTGCTAACTTTAATCTATTGAACAAAGTGGTTTTTTTTACATCCTCAGCGAATAAAACTCATACCATACTGAGAAGAAATAAAAAATAAAAAAGTGAGTTTTAACTTAGAATGTGTTTATTGTTCCAGTTGGACTGTGACCGGTCAACCGGCCGGGAACTAATGGCCGGTCAATTATCGGGTCATTGACCGATCGCTGCTGCACCACCCGGACCTTGGCCATTGATTAAATGGCTCTTGAGGTCAGTCTGTGTGAAATTACCTTATTTCAGCCCAGTATTGGAACTAGGATTTTAGTTCGGAGTAGGTAGTGATGGGCAAATTTTCAGTAGCTTTTGGGGAGAAAGGTTTAGGTGCCTTTTTCCTGTAATGTGGATTTTTGAAATTTGTTAAATCTTTGAAAGCAGTTCTATTTCTTTTCAAAAATAAGGGAATTTTTTCTTTGGGTATAATTTTTTATCTTTAGTACCTACCTATTAAGAGTACTTTCCCTCCAGGTGGCATTACAAAATTCCACCCTGTAAAATTATACATTGCTGGTTGCGTGCCCATTACCTGCGTAATAAGAAAAACATGTGCATATCCGCACGCGTGCTGAAATCAGCATCACAGGAAAGAGGTACTTAGGTCTTGTCAATGGTTAATGGTCTAACGTTACCGAATTGATACAATAACTATGGATAAGTACCTAACGGTATTCTTATATTTTCATAACGTTTTCCAGTTGCTAGTATGTTTAATTTTACATTGTACCCATCCCATGTTAGTCTTCAAATTATACCGATTAAGAGCATTAAGGTAACGTTATGAAGCGGTGATTTTCAGTCTATATTAATCGAAAAGTAGACCTTTACCTACTTTAGGCCACAAAGCACAAAGAGTAAAAGTACTTTTTAAAAGCCTACTTGCAAAAATAAATGAGTTTTATAAAATAATTTGTTTACTGGAAAATAACTAGGTATTTTCCAGATCTTTTCTTGTGATTGTCTGTAAGTACATCAAACAGTATCAAAACCTGTACTTATTATGTTACATAGAGTACATACCCAGAGTGAATACAAATGAGTAGGTCGTCTTCATAGAAACGCACCGAGCGCGGTTTGTATGTGAGCGCGCGCCAATACGTATGCGGCGCGCACGCACACACTGACAAAATTTAGCGTGGATTAGCGGTGAGGTACGTTATGTCTACTTAATATAAATGGCTGGATTATGATTGCAAAGAGAACTATTAAATGCATAGGACAAGGACTAGTTACATAAGAAAAACACAATCTTTTAATATCTTTGAGACCCATAAAAATATATCTTTGGATCTTTGATAAAGTCCATTTATGGTGACATATTTTTACAACTCAATGAGATGGACATTTGGGCAAACCTCTTTGCGAATGGAAATGAAACAATTTTATTATTCTATTCTCTGATGGATGGCTTCTATATTTGGGGATAACGAAAAAGCCTTAATGGACTGTAATATTTTGTTAGTTCGGCTGAGTTATTTATTTATGTATGTGATTCATACGGACAAAGTGGACACGGTTTTATCCTTTTGTATTGTGCATAGAAAACCAAGATGTATTTATTTTTTCAGCAATTTTTTCTAAATCATTAAATACACAGTAACATGGGCAGAGTTGCAGATGACATTTTCTTATAAAAGTAATTAATTACAATCCTTCGTTCGTAATTACAATGGTTGTTAAGGTGTCAACAATTTCCAAATGTAATGGTGTAAAAACTGTTTTTTTTTTTCAACGTTAAAATTAATATTATTTCCAATAATATTGGGACACAAAATGACCTATGATGATCTATGGGAAAAAAACTTTCAAGTTTGTTGATAAAGTTTTTATCGATACTTGCAACACCAATCACTGTCCCATCACTATCACTGGCAACGTGGCTGGTCGGAGGCAGTGAATTTTGCATAAACCTGTAATTCTCAGATGCTCACTAACGAACTTCGCTTATAGAGTAGGCGCATGCCATACCACTGATAGCAGGCTATCTATCTATACTTATAATAAATCTGTAGAGAGGTCAATTCTGTACATGAAATATATTTTCAAAATAACTATCAGGGGGTGATTAGTGATCGATACTGGTGTCAAAAAATGCAATCAGTAACATTTTTGTCTGTCTTTCTGTCTGTCTGTCTGTATGTTCCTTATAGAAACAAAAACTACTCGACGGATTTTAACGAAACTTGGTACAATTATTCTTTATACTCCTGGGCAGGTTATAGTATACTTAAGAATTCCCACGGGAACAGGAATTAGCGGGAAAATCCTTTTGTATGCAAAATCTAAACCGCTTAAGTTAGACGCTTGAAATTTAGCATGCAGGTACCTTAGTAAACTTAAAGCTTAGTTACAACAGGATATTGTAAAATTCCTACGGGAACGGGAGTTAGCGGGAAAATCCTTTTGTATGAAAAATCTAAACCGCTTAAGTTAGACGCTTGAAATTTAGCATGCAGGTACCTTAGTAAACTTAAAGCTTAGTTACAACAGGATATTGTAAAATTTCCACGGGAACGGGAGTTAGCGGGAAAATCCTTTTGTATGAAAAATCTAAACCGCTTAAGTTAGACGCTTGAAATTTGGCATGCAGGTACCTTAGTAAACTTAAAGCTTAGTTATAACAGTGATCGGCACTGCGCCGAAGCTAATAGGGCTGACTTCGGTAAAATGATGTGACGTGAGGTGCCAAACTGCGGAAAATGGCGGAGGAAATACATGATTTAGCATGAATTATCATGAATAATATTAACTACTTATTTACCTCTCAATGTGTTGAGGCAACTTAAAAATATTATTATTTAGGCAGTTAAATACTGCACAGTATTTAGTACACCATTTTCTTTATTTTCTACCATCCATCATACACAAGAATACGCGTGCGTGAGTCAATGTTCGCTCGTATGTGAGGCCTTGTCGAATAGTATCCTGTAGGTGGCCCATCGTGTGTGTTTTGTTTTCGATGTAAACTCGCGGAGATGAACAGGCCTGGTAATACCCATACTTATGGTAAAACTTACGTAACGAGCCTAAATACGACGCTAAATTGCAACTTAAGTATAATAAAGGGTCCCCTTTCCACATGAGCGTAACAGTTTAAAGTTTGACGAACTAAGCGGAGAATTGTTGGAACTCACTAGTGGAGCTAGTGTTGTATGCTGTTTATAGCTTCAATATCGATAGACTTTGAAATACTACTATCATTACGACAAAAAAAGAATAATCAGTCACCGTAAAATTGTAAATTTCGTAAGATTATAAATCTGACGTATAGTTATATTAAAGTCAAACATAACTCACTGTTAGTTAACAATCTCACGCGTTATATTTTAAACTGACGGAGTTCACAATTTCATGTTGACTTAGACAATCACTATGTTATCAATGGCGACAATAATTCCCAGTTAAACCTCTATATGAGTAGCATAGGCACATAGTAACCATTATATGCATATAATCTAATACATATTTTATGTGTGTCATACAGCAGTTTCTTTACGAGATCAAGAGAGATGCGAGAGAGATCCGTAAACAAACTAAACTCGCTGCCGTAGTTTGACAGATTAGCAAGCTACAGGTCATAATAGCACGCAGAACTGACTGCCAATGGGGCAGCAAGGTTCTAGCAGGACCCTCACTCACAAGGTGGACAGACGACCTAAATAAAGGTTCTTAAATGTTATGTAGTTTAAATAGTGTTTATTTTTGCAATAAAAAAGTAGGTAAGTACCTATAGTTTCTAAGTCCTATCGATTGTCTCAGGAGGCTATTTACTTCATAACTATCGATAACAAACTATCTACAGGCATCACTAGTCCCGGCTGTAGCTCACCGTTAGTGGTAACTACTTCAAAGGCAAAGTTTTCAAAATATGACAATGGGTGTCTTAATACGACCGAAGTTCTACCCACTACCGGAGATGAGTCTCGATATAATGGGCTGCGGTATGTAATAATATACTACACAAATATAACTATTGTATTGTATGTTGTATCAAGTGGCAGTGGGCGGGGCACATAGCTCGCAGAGTTGATGGCCGCTGGGGCAGAAAGGTTCTCGAGTGGCGACCACGGGCCGGAAGACGTAGTGTGGACCATGAAGCTACAGATAAAAATGGAGGGCAAAGTTGGGAACAAAACTTGAGTCAAATACCTACTTATATCTATCTCGCTCTCTGTGGCCCTACCTCTCTTTTTAGTGTGAACTGTAGTATTGCTATCTTCTTATTTAAATCTCCTTGTAAATTCTTCGAAATAGCCAATTCACTAACCAAATAAGAAGTTAAATAAATAAATAATTAATATTTGAAACTTAGATTACCTACCTAGTTAAATAAAAAATCACAAAATTGTCGGCCATTTAGGCTTAATGTGTTGGCGAATCAGGGAATTACAATCCCAATTTCTGAGGTATCGGTAATGTGGCAACATCGGCCGAATCCGGCCCATCATGGCGGTTGTTTACTATGCAGTTGATTTCGTTTGAGATTTTTCAAGGGACCTTATCATTGTTTTGTCTGAAGAAATGGTGCAAAATTGTATAGTGCGTGGTTGCGGTAGTTCGTGTTGTCCTGGAAGTGATATAAAATTCCACGCGTAAGTGTTTATTTCGTGATTTCTGACAGTGGATCATTGTTAACATATTTCTTTGTATTTTCACAGTAATTACTTCCTAAAACGTTTTACCAGTATTTAAACTTATTATTAAATGTTACATATGTCAAGAAAAAGAAGATTTTACATTGAGTTTCATTGACTTTGAGCAAATTTAAAATTTTTGTTTCTATAAGACATTTTGAAGTAGTATGACCATATTGAGGATATATCTGGGACTTTCTGTGGGACCTTACTTATCTAATTTTGCATAATGTTTTCTACGGCCGTTTACTGTAATCAATCCATATCCAAATCCGTCTGTCAACTGCCAAATTAAAATCTGTTTTCTATCAAATATCCACAGTTTTCGATGCCTTTACACTTTCTTAATGTTGTAATTCATCTTAAAACAAAAACATCGAAAACCTTTTTTCATAATCATATTAAGTGCACTTTATCAAGACACACTGTTTAAACGTAAATCAGTCTTTGTCGTCCTGAGAAAAATAAATAAAAGGTTACCCTACTTAGAAAGAGAGAGCCTGCCCACAGAGAGCGAGATAGTGATACATAGGTTGTGCTTCAAGTAGGTATTCTAAGTCTGGCCTCCATTTTTATCTTTAGCTTCATGGTGTGGACGTACCCCCACTAGGTGGACCGACGATCTGGTGAAGTTCGCGGGAGGTGCCTGGATGAGGGCGGCTGTTTTGGAAATCCTTGAGGGAGGCCTTTGTCAACAGTGTACGTCATTTGGCTGAAACGGACGAACTTTCACAAACATTCGTCTATTTTTACGTTTATCGCAAAGACAATTAATATGAAAGGGAAGAATGGAGACTGAGAGTGGTCTTAGAATGACCATTCTGTTTGGCCCAAAGGTCAACTGGGAGAGAATGCCATAAGGCATTAAGTCCGCCTTTTGTACAGCATTTTTTTTTTTCTTGTGTGCAATAAAGTTTTAATAATAAATAATTCTACACAGCTAGAACCACATGCCTAGAAGAAAGGATTCTTCACAATCCGTTCGGCCAGCATCAAGAGTAAAGCCCAAATTCGTACATTGCCTCTGGTAAAAGGATGCAGATGATGATGATGACAACAAGCGAATTTACCTAAAAAATATAACACAAAATATTGAACATTTATGGATATGTATTAGGCACTCAAAAGTAGGTACAATGTCACCTCGTTTACATTTTATTTGAATATGCCCAATTCTCTAAAGAGTTCTTCTCCTTTGACGAATCTTTCCAACCGAGCACACCCGCAGGCAGAAGTGACTTACAAAAGATTTGTGAAATCGTTGCAAGAAATAAATCGGGTAAGTGACCCAATATAATATGGGGGAATTCCCTGTAGAGTCACGAATAAGCACCATTATAGGCCTTTTTTAGTACGGACGACAGCACATAGGGCTATACATTTTTATTGCAAAGTAACCTCTATTACGACTGAATAAGATGCCACAGTGTTAAACTTAACTTGCTGTTGTCTGTACATTTGGCCAGAAACAATGGTGGTAATTTAAACCTTAGAACCCAAAAGATAAGAAGCAGTTTGGTATATTTTTGTCGCAGTATTAGGTCGGTTTTATCGCGGCTAATCTATCCCTAGGCTGAAATTTACCGGCAAAAAATTTGGCACTTGACATTTATACTGAAATGGAGTTTGACTCAAAACTGCATCTAAGTGAGTAAAGGTGGATTTATATTTGTCTGACGTGTTATGTCGTGACGCATCAGAACGGAATCGGTTCCATACTTAGTATAGGTATGACACGTCAGGAGCCGTCAAGACACGACACAACATTCAGGTAATGCTATCTTACTTAGCCTAAGTTGCACCAACTTAATTTTAACCGTAACTAAACTGGTATACTTTTATATGTAGTTTGACTGACATTACTATGTGCTGTGTACTGTTAGACCTGACCTAACAGTGCGCGTGGACGCACAGGGTCACATACGAACCAATCACAGAGCTCTATTCAACGCTGGGCGTTTAATTTGTTGCTTCACTTAAGCAAGCATCATTTATGAATACGGGTGTAAAGAAAGATGCAGTCTAGGGCACTGTATGAAACAGATTTCTTTATGTTTAAACACGACACAATACGTCAAACAAATATAAATCCACCTTTACTTTTTGTTTCGAGCTTTTACTCGTTATAAAATTGTAATCTTTTTACCAGTAATCATATTTCATCTGAAAGTTACTTACGATATTTCCGAATTACTCGTAAAAGCCAATTTAATGCAATTCGGGACCGCAGAGTCCACCGCATATTTTCGGTGAACTTGTCGAATAAATTCCGTTACATTTTTGTCTCTACGTAATGCTCTTCTATTTGTATCTATGTCTTAGTCTAAAACTTGTACAGTGAAAACACTTAACTGATTTTTACCGAACAATCTGCACGATCTATGGAGAAAATGTTACATTAGCATAGTAAAAGATGAAAGTAACACATTTTTTTGACAAAAGTTTACGTGTAACTACCTACATTTGTACAGCCCCTACACGTCTACTCGTACTAGATCAGTTTGCTTTATGTATTAATAAGAATTTGTGTAACCATGTAGTCGTATTTGTTGTTTTACTAGTTTTTTGTGCAAGCTACCTTTTTTTTCAAGGTGCGTAATGCGTACCTACCTTACAAACCGAGAGATGTAAAAACAATATACTCGTATGTAAGAGTGAGCCTGCCCAGATCCACATATTCAAGGCTCTCTACCTATATGTTTAAGTGTCAGATTCAAATTCAAATATTTTAATAAATCAGATTACAATTTGATCCATGTTTTAATATCAATAGTATGAATCCGAAGGTCTCGTACGGACATGCATTACTGCTAACTTTTACTATGTTATTAGCTTAATAGGATTTCATCACGGCTCGGTTTGCAACTGCTGAATGCGACATGTCTACTCGCTTTGGAGATATTTTGCTATTTTAACCCTTTAAATAGATTTTAATCGGTTTTGAACCTCATGCCATCTAACTAAAGTTCAAAATATGATGGCATAAATTCTGTCACCACCAGTTAAAGGCTTGAAACGATGTGGTATGATTTAGACACGTTTGGTGGTGTAGGTGTTTTGAATCTAAAAGGGTTAGTTTTATTTATGACTAGCGGCCGCCCGCGACTTCGTACTCATGGATCCCGTTTTACCCCCTTCATCTATCTTACGCGGTTTAGATTTTTTCATACAAATGTTTTTTCCCGCTACCTCCCGTTCCCGTTAGAATTTTGCAATATCCTGTTGTAATTAAGCTTTAAGTTTACTAAGGTACCTGCAAGCCAAATTTCAAGCGTCTAACTTAAGCGGTTTAGATTTTTCAAACAAAAGGATTTTCCCGCTAATTCCTGTTCCCGTGGGAATTCCTAAGTATACTATAACCTGCCCAGGAGTATGAAGAATAATTGTACCAAGTTTCGTTGAAATCCGTCGAGCAGTTTTTGATTCTATAAGGAACATACAGGCGGACAGACAGACAGACAGACATACAGACAGACAAACAAAAATTTTACTGATTGCATTTTTGGCATCAATATCGATCACTAATCACCCCCTGATAGTTATTTTGAAAATATATTTCATGTACAGAATTGACCTCTCTACAGATTTATTATAAGTAGGATAGATGTTTATTTTATGTTGAAAGTGAAGATTAATGTGAACAATTTAGGTTAGTCTTATAAGTTTTAAATAAAAAACTTGAAAAAATGGAACTGTCTAGGGCTGGACTTGAACCCACGATCTTCCGCTTGCCGGGTGACTTCTCTTCCAACTGAGCTACTTAGACATTGGATGATTAGTCTTATGAGTCTCAAGATAATTATGATCGTGGTTGGTATTGATTAATGCAAAAGATTTCAAATGCAAAAGATATCAAGTATTGGGAGTTGAATTTCGACTTACCTGTTTACTACATGCCGTTAGCTTACTATCTCATAGTAAAATCTCATAGTAGTAGTAATTAAACTGAGCTGAATGCTGAAACTGGAAATATGCAGTTATTTGACACCAATTTAAAACAAAAGCAGTCCATTTCCGACATAGTGAAAGTTGATTCAGTAACATCACTCCAAATCCTATAGATTACAGTCCACCTACACTTGATTTATATTTTTATTTTTTAAGGAATAATGCGAAACGCATTAAGTAAATTCATTATATTGCACTATTTTATTAAAATGATTGCAGAAGTTCGATTTTCAATAGAATTTATGGTCAATATGAAAATCAAGAGATTCGTCTGGTTGAAAAAATATACGAGTATTAAATTGGCATCTAGACAAACTTTTAGTGGCACTTGTAAATTTATTTATTTAAAGTAGGCATACATAAGTCGAATTTAATTCAATTAATTGTACCTGAATGACATAATTGCAAGAAATTAATAACTTTTATGAAATTAAGGATAAGCAGCATGTTTACGCAGGCAGCAGGATTCTATATAATAAGTATACAGAATCTGGTAAATTACCATATTAATTTACCCGCTGCCTGTCTTTTACAAAGCCCTACTTTGTACATCTTGACTGTCGTATTAACGTCAGTTTTGAGATATTATTATGGCTGCACGCGTCTGTGGTGAATAATTGTTTCGCTGCATTTAAAGAAATATGCGGTTATTAACCCATTTAGCCCTACCGTACCCTATGTGGTACGGTATCTTTTTGAAAATATTTCGAAGAACCAAACTCTTATTAATTTGTAAAAATGACTGTGACAGTAAGCTTAAAGTGATTATTTTACATAAAAATATTTAAAAATATGTTTTAACAAGTGGTTTCGGAAATATTTATGAAATTCCTCGACAGAAAACAAAAAAAAATTACAATATATTTAAGAAGGTATAATTTCTTATTATTCATGGTAAATTATGTTATTTATCAATTTTATTTTAAAAATAGAGTACAATAGATATCATGACTACAAAAAAAAATATTATTGAAATTATTTTTATACGGTTTATTCCAGTCTAAAATAGGTGTACCGTATAAGGTACAGTAGGTCCATGCACGAGCAAATCGTGCGAAAAAATATAATTTAATTTTTATTATTTTTATTTGTTTTAGGCAATTGATGCTTCACTTTATTGCCACAAATCATGAAAAATTTTATAATTTCAGCAAACATAAAGCAATGATGGTATTTTTCTACTGCTGTCTTGTCAGATGATCGCTAATGATGATGAGACTGACGAAGATTTAGGCGATAAAGATAGTGTCAATGTAAATAATAACCCTCAGAGTTTTCTTCGATGGATTTGCTAAATTTCCATCGTCGTGTTGCTAAATGCGATTATGGATAGCACTAAACGTAACTAATCAGAAGAAGCCAGGTCTTCTTCAGCTATCCTCACTAACTTCGGAGAAGGTAGGAAAAAAGAACCAAATGTGGTTAGTATCACAGAAAACGTCTTACAAGATATGCCAAGTGTGATACTAGTGATTATATGATTTTATTTTTATTTTATATCATACAAAAATAAATAAAAATCTTCTTTGAACAACAACTATGTTTTGCTTGCTTATAGACCTACTGTACCCTATATGGTACGGGCTCCCCACGGCCCCCTATTTATGGATTATTTTTTTTAATATTTTTTTCATGATTTTTAGGCTTCCCTTTGTAAGTTTTTGCTGAAAAATCAATTTTTATTTACAAAAATAATTATCGGTCTAAATGGGTTAATGAGAGAATATCCGTAGCTCGTTTAGCTGAGAATTGAAATGTTTTATGCGAACGATAGCATTCTAAGCTTAATGGTGTGGCATATTGTATAGTTGTCCTCGCCTCAGCCGAAAGACGTCCATTGCTGGACAAAGGCCTCCCCTCAAGGATTTCCACAAGACCCTCACCAGATCGTCGATCCACTTAGTGGGAAGCCTGCCCACATGTCTTCCGGCTCGTGGTCGCCACTCGAGAACTTTTCTGCCCCAGCGGCCATCAGCTCTACGAGCTATGTGCCCCGCCCACTGCCACTTGATTTTAGCGATTCTGGGAGCTATCTCAGTCACTTTGATTCTTCTGTGGATCTCCCCATTTCTGATTCGATTACGCAGTTACGCAGTATATAATTGTTATAAGTGATATTTTACAAATAATATACAATCCCATCAAAAACAATACTTGTCAAAAAAACCAAGTCTCCCAACTCAGTTGTTCTACGGTAAAAAGTTGTGAGATCCATGTAATACCAAGTCCAGGCCAGGAAATCTTTAACGTTTTACATAAATTATTGACTTGGCCATCGCACTAAATAATTTAATTTACACGTGTTTTCATGCGATGGCCAAGTCAATATATTTATGTAAAACGTTAAAGATTTCCTGGCCTGGACTTGGTATTACATGGATCTCACAACTTTTTACCGTAGAACAACTGAGTTGCGAGACTTGGTTTTTTTGACAAGTATTGTTTTTGATGGGATCTCATTTCTTTTTGTATTTTGTAGACAGCAGTTATGTATCTAGAAAACTGGACCGAAATTGAAAAATTTTACTCGACTTGGCGGTTGCACTACCGTGCCCCCAAATATTTTAGTTTTTCCTTGATTCATACACCAAACACTACTTATATTCCAAATTTGAAGCCTCTAGGTCTGCTAGAAGTGCCTTAGAATTTTGATGATCGGTGAGTCAGTCAGTGAGTCAGTGAGTCAGTGAGTCAGTGAGTGACAAAATTAAGTAACTTTGACCCGTTATAATTCTTAAACTACTGGTTCAAATTGAATGAAATTTTAAATATACCGTGTCTTTACAATGCCTGCATAGCTAATGAAAATTCAGCCTTCTAGTTTTATCCACAACGAAGTTACAGGCGGTCGAAAATGGCCTGAATTGCTTCGAGAAAAGGATGGTACGGCCGTGCCGCTTTTCTGCTCGACTTGGTGGGGGCACTGCCGTGCCCCCAGATGTGGTTCGCACTTTTTTTAACTTTAAAGGGTGAGATTCTGGCCGCAGTTTTCAAAAAGAAGGTCTTAAATTGAACGCTCACTAGCCTAAAAATAGCTTTATATACTAAATTATCCTGAAACTTTTAATTAAAACGACGTAGCCTAGGTCTAATTTCTGTTCTTAAGTGACTCTTGAAATGATTCCTTATTTCAGATTCCAATTAAAACGCTTATTAAATAAAATCTGAGACTTAACTTTACATTATTTGCCTACTCCCTGCGATAGAAAAAGAAGCAAAGAAATATGAAACCGAATAATACAACCAAACATTTCACCGAATAAAATCCACCGAAATACACTTCCCAAACTAACTCTCACAAATCCCTTAGCGGTCAAACGCTATAAACTACAGCTCATTCTGTATGTCGATCATGGCCGTACCATGAAACGGCCACTATTGTCAGCCAACAAAACCAGAAAAGGTCATAATCAACAAAATGATATTACAAGGATCCCTCCGCAAACGACTTTTGCGCAAAACCGAGTGCGGTGGTACGGGGGATAGACGAGTAGCGTCGGAAATTAAATTTTACAATAATTTTCGTCATTATCATCAGGTAATTTATTGTCCACTGCTGGAGAAAGGCCTTCCCTAAGATTTCTAGAAAAGAGTCTAGACTTTTAATCGAATTATTATTTAGTATTATCATAATGACACACAGTCAATTATTGGAGTGTGCGTGCAGCAACCATCATAACATTAATGTGCGACTGAAAAAGCTTTCGTTCTGAAAAGACCGGGAAAAAAAGTATGATTATGTACTTATGCACTGCATAAATCGAAATACATAGTCGTCTTCAGTCCCAAGTTCTCGGGATTAGTTTTCTCAGCTGGAACATTGCTCATTATATTTTATTGCTATGATATTAGTCGATTAAAAGCAAGAGTGAGGAGTAGAAGTATTTATTGGAACCATAGAGATATAGAGAGATTCCAACTAATGCGCTGAGTTCGAAACTCAGTGTCGCATTAGAAATTCACACACACAAAGTAATCAAATTTGCTCATTATCCACTACGGTATTTAGTACCTATTCAACGTTCGAATTATCTTTATTACTACGAAAGCAATGTAAACTGTTTACATTATCACTTCGCTGCTGTCATCATTGCTGACACGAGCAATGTGTTCTGTTTTTGGGCATATTGCTGCGATACCGGCCCCGCCCCCTTTTCACATCTCCCTTTAGTTTCTGTGATTGGAACAAATAAAAGGCGTTAATGTAGACTCGCTTTCGCCTCCAACGTGGCCCACTCCCAGAGGTCTAGCGACATCATTATCTGCCCAACACAAGCGTGAGATTAGAGAGGGCGATGTCATTATATTTTTCCGAGGGATTTCCCCGGCACACCGAGTTGCCTTCGGAATTAATGCGTTTTTCTGTTCAACGCTTCGGCTCCGTTCCGTTTGATTTGGTCATTTCGTTTGCAGTTTCATTTGAATATCAAACTTAGAGCAGAACGTATTCGTTCTTATATTGGTCTAATTAATTTTTAAAACTTCTATTGACTGTATTTTATCTATTTGGTTAGCAGCGGAAAAAATTTAAGAGCAAAAAGTTAAATAAGAAGAAAATGCTCACCATTTTCTAGTTTCATCTAATAATAAAGATGGTTTAAGACATTTATTTTCTAAAAGATAAAACCGCAATTTATTGCTTTGTTAGATTCCTTTGAGAAATAAACTTCATACAACTTATGTTTATCAGATATAATGTAGAATTCTAATGCTGAAAGAACTTTTCAAATCGGTCCTGTAGTTTCGGAACTTATTCAACAAACAATCAAATCTAGCGGCCTCCCGCGACTTCGTTTTACCCCCTTAGGGGTGGAGTTTCGTAAAATCCTTTCTTAGCGGATGCCTACGTCATAACATCTACCTACATGCCTTTCAGCCCGATCCGTCCAGTGGTTTGGGCTGTGCGTTAATAGATCACGATGTCAGTCAGTCAGTCACCCTTGAGTTAAATATATTTAGATTTTATTATTCTAATGACTTTTCAATACCACAGCACAGTTAGTGCAGCAGTATCAAATGACTATGGCGTCTTTTGTGACACGTAATATACCAACATAATATATACAATTTATTTTCCCTGTAACTTCTTACTATGTTACAATATTGCGAATATGCAACACAACCAGTCGAAGGGGGATCCTTTGACAACTCACACGTCACAAATAGGGAATCACGTATGACACTCTAGAACTGGGGTATGATATTGGTTTTCTTAGTGTTGTGCAAAAACATGTCGATATAATTTAATGTGAGGAATGGGCTTCATAAATGCAAAACTAGAATGTAAATGATGGAATTCTAGTTTCTAAGTACTCAAGCCTAAATTATGATCATCATCATCAACAGCCCTTTACAGTCCACTGCTGGACTATGAGCCTCCTCCACTAAGTGGATTGCCATAATCTCCACGCTTGGCAGGAGGGTTGGAGATCGCAGTTTAAAATATCTTTTTCAGAAAGTCCTGCTGCCCGTTCTTTGTTTTATGTGTAGTCCCTAAGTCGCCTCTTTCGACAAGCGTAAATAATTTTCTCTAACCGTCCACTGTTGGGTTGTTTTTGAGTAAAGACCACATATTAGAAATTACAACACAAAAATTCCCTCCAACAAGATGTATGTTTTCCAAACAACGAAAAAAAAATTAGGTTTAGAAACCAATATCAGAAAAATGAGTGTTTGTGAGTTCGATATTGCAGAAGGACATATAGAAACAGATTTATATTTTCTTTATCGTCTTATAAGGCTATCGAACTTCCATCGATCATTTGTTAAATGAGAAGTTATATTATTAGTTAAAATACTACCAAAATTATCGATATTATTTTAACACACAAAGCTTGACAGCACTATTGAACACTTGATATCAAATACGCTTCTGAGATTACCATGGATGTGTTCAATGAAATATACATTATGAGATAATTTTAATGATAATAGGTACTAGAAGAAAATGTACTAAATGTATTGCAGATAAAAGTTGGACTCTAGATAAAAGTTAGTAATGATACTTCATAATCATACTTTAATTTAAATTAAAGCCCTTTATAAGGCAAATGCAAATAAAAAATAGGTTAACGGACTGAACAAGAACAATTTGTGAGTCCTCTAAAAAAATTAAAAGTCACTCGGTTCTATAATAAAAAGCTCACGGACTCAAAGAACTGAATGAGTAGGATATAGCCATAGAGTAAGAAGAACAGTAGGATACTAACTAGCTTTTGCCCGCAACTTTGCTCGCGTGAAAGGTTTGTTACAATCTTTACATAGTAAAACAAAGTCGCTCTCACTGTCTGTGCGCTTTGACCTTGAATTTGATTCAAAATAAGGTTTATAATATTACATTGTCAATCATTGCTGAGTCGGGGTGGGTCGTTAGTAATGTTAAACTGTTAATAAGTGGTTAACAGTGTTCAGTGAATTTTTTTTTTATGAATAAATTTTATGAATAAACATTTGGCCATGTCCAAAATGCACCATTTTGGACGTGGCCAAATTTTTCTTTAAGCTTACTGTAACCGCCCTAGGTTGAACAGTTAGCGTTGTTGATTGGGTTTTGTTTTTAAGTTTTAACGTTGACATATTTTAGTTTTACAACTATTACTATGGTGCAACCCAATTTTCTACGTTCGTAGGACAAAGTCACAAACGAGTGGTTTCATCACTCTGTGGCGTCAGCGAAAATATTAAAATAAAGGGAAAGATAAAGCAAAATGGCGAAAAATGGTGACGATAAAACTGGCCGGTTTAAAAGCGACTCGTAATGGAATTTTAGACGGTCCTATAAAAAAATAGGTCCTGAAAGTGTGAGAAATATCTCGTTCCTCAGCCATTTTAGTGCGATTTGTCTTGTGAGATTAGGCCGTGAGTTATTTGAAGGTCGAGTAGGATAAAAAGCTGGAAATATAAAACGCGATAGCTTAGTGGTCCTCAGGTACACAGTTTCAATAAGGTTTTTTTAAACAATCATCATCATCATCATTTCAGCCATAGGACGTCCACTGCTGAACATAGGCCTCCCCCAATGCTTTCCATGTTGATCGATTGGTAGCGGCCTGCGTCCAGCGCTTCCCTGCTACCTTTACGATGTCGTTGGTTTTAAACAATATAAGTACCTAATTAATGTGTATTTCACAATTAATTAAATGTCTCGTTAGCCCCTTGTACTAAGCTAAATATGCTTGTGTCACATGTGGGTAAACCCTTGAAAAAGAGGCTGACAATAGTGACTGAGTTTCTTGCGCTGCTTCTTCTTACTGACCCATTTATTGTCCCGAAGCAGTGCGGTAGGGTTAATACTGGGACGTGTAAAAGTGCTTTTTAAAAGCCTACTTGCAAAAATAAATAAATAAGACTTAGGCAAGATGCTGGTAGCTTACTAGGCAGAATTAGAACAAGACCTACCACAACCAAAGCGAGCAGAAATGAATCTGGGACCTCTGGGTTTCAAGAAAATGGTCTTATCCACAGATCACAGAAACTAAAGGGAGATGTACTAAAAGATTATTCGAACGTTGACTACTAATACCGCAGTGAATAATGAGCACATATTTTGATTACTTTGTGTGCGTGAATTTCTAATGCGACACTGAGTTTCGAACTCAGCGCATTAGTTGGCATCTTTCTATATCTCTATGGTCTTATCATTAGGCTACTGAAAATTGAAATTCTTCCATGCGAACTTCCAAACTACCTAAATTTATGCCTAGTCCAGACTTTATCAAGCCAAGTTACGGTCTAGTTCGGTCGGTTTCCTAAAACACTTAACATAAATCTGTGCCTGTGAAATCGAAACAGTTTGCTGAGGGAATTTGAACCTTGTTGGTATTGGGGTGAGTCAGATATTGATTGGAAGGGTAAATGTTGCTTGGACATGACTGGTGGTGTCTTATTTCATGTAAGGATGTGATATGAATGACCAGTGATTTATTATGGTACTAGCTTTCCGCCCGCGGCTTCGCCCGCGTGGAATTTTGTCTGTCACAGAAAAACTTTATCGCGCGCGTCCCTGTTTCAAAAACCGGGATAAAAACTATCCTATGTTCTTTCCCGGGACTCAAACTATCTCTATGCCAAATTTCATCAAAATCGGTTGCGAGGTTTAGCGGGAAAGCGTAACAGACAGACAGACAGACAGACAGACAGACAGAGTTACTTTCGCATTTATAATATTAGTTGGGATTGCTGATCAAAAAGGATGGTAACTATAGTTGGGGGAGATCGAGGTGATGTGTAACAGAGGAGTTGTGACACTGTCGATTTTTGGCAACCTATTAACTATCAGCTCGCAACAGCGCGTTTTGTTAGCTCGAGGCTTGAAGTAAGAAACGCGCGCTGTTACGAGCTCTCTAGTAGTTAATAATCCGCCTCTGTGGTCTAGTGGTAAGACCACCTGCTTCAGACACAGAGATCCCGGGTTCGATTCCCAGTGGGGACAGATTTTTCTGTGCGGTTTGGTTGGTGGTAGGGCTTGTTCTCAGTCCGCCTGGCTAGCTACCACCATCTTACCTAAGTCTGTCGCCATAACAACAATGTTAACAGCATTGTTGTGATCCGGCAGTTAGTGGTAAGATAGCCAGTTCCTCCGTGGTTGAGGATTCCGGGTGAAGCTCGCTTCCACCTTCGGCCTGATCATCACTTACCATCAGGTGAGATACAGGCCAAGAGCTTCCTCGTTGTGGATAAAAAAAAAAAGTTCCAAAAAATCGACAATGTCACAACTTTCTTCGGTCTCACTTAAGAGAAGTTGGTAGCTTATTTGTCATGACTATTTTTTAGATCAAGACAACGTCAGACAAAACAATTAAAGGTCGAAACATCATCAAGTCATCAGTTAACTTAGTCCACTGCAGGAACACGACTCTTTCCAATCACAGTTAAGGCCCGGTTTCACCAAAGCGGAGCGGAGAAGGGCGGAAAAGTGTCGGGTGGGCGACTTTTTCTATAGAATTTGACAGCGGTGACGCGCGGTAGCGGAGAAGAATGTGGAAATAATGATATTATTATCTGATTGGTTCTCCGCTCCGCTGCGGTGGAAACCGGACCTAAATGTAGGATTAGACCTACACTTTCCACGCTGGTCATATGGATTTGGGAAGCCTGCTCCTTCTTTTTGTTGTGTCGGTACAGTGTGAGCCCAAAACTCCGCTACAAGAATGGCGTTGTCCGCAACACTGGGAGCCTGCATTTTACATATTTTTTAAATAGAACAAACAATATTTTCGTAACCTTTTACGACATAATAAAGGCCAAGTAAATAAAAGCTTTTTGAAACGTCAAAAAGTTATCTTTCAACGTAAATATGAAATATGAAAGACTAGGTGTCTTTACACAAACCGCTTTGAAGTCTTCAAAATAAAATACAAAGTGTGAAAGCCTTTTGAGTATCGAATACGTTTCGGCTTCCACAAGTCTGCAGCGAAATATTCCACATAGTAAATAAAAGAGGGCAAGTTGAACCACTAACGGGAGTTTAACGAGAGTTTAAGTTAACGGCGGGTCAAGTAAGCCAACGCGTTTGGTTAAGCAATTAGTAGGAAAGTTGGAAAAAGTTGGGCGTGCGTTAGTAGTTTTTTTAATTGGATGCAAGACTTTCTCTCAATGTGTTTCAAAAAAAAATATTTTGCCTAGTTTTTTAGGTATCTGCTAGCTGTGATTGCAGGTTCGAATTCCACTGGTATCAAATGTCATAGTTATACCCACGAGCTGGTCAGATTTGCCTAGTTTTCACTGGTATAGTTGACTTTTTTCCCCAAAAACAAATTTCCAAAATTGCACATTAGACAACTCAGAAACTATAACCTACAAACTTGACATTTGGCTAATTCATCCGCCAAGAACGGATTTTATGAAACTCCACCCCTAAGATAGTAAAAAGGGGTTAAAGCGTACGAAGTCGCGGACGGTCGCTGGTTTACTACTATAGTATTTCATGGAGTTCTTAAAACTCTTTCTAAAACAAAACAAATTCTAAACCTTTCTACGTTCCAAACAAACAATTCCAAAGCCTTTCCGCGACGCATACCAAGTTGCCGTCACACCGATCCGAGCGGACCGGAAAAGATAAAGTTCGCCCATAAATCCAGACGTCGCGATAAGCCTGTTTGCTTTGCGCCGGGCCACCTGGCTGGCTGTTACACCGAAGCGTATTTGAAAAGGAACGAATGCATTGTTTGGTTTACTTAAAGCCGTCACCCTAGCGAGCAAAACATTTTGTACCTACTAGCAAGCGAACCCTGGAACTCTGGGAGAGATGTTTTAAAAAAAAACCACAAAAGCATTATAGTTATTGCAATTCACGAAGGCGAGCTTTAATGTGTGGTGGCTCGCTACTGTTTGTTTTTTCAACGTTTTGATAAACATTACACTATCGATAAATGCATGTACGCGTAAACACCATAAACACACACATTTTCATTTAAAGCTCACTCGCCTTCTTGAGTTCAAGAACTATATACTTCTTTTTCTTATCGTGTCGACGACAAATCTACACAGTGTCAGCCCAAAAGTCCGTTACTAAATCACCATTAATAATTATATTTTTTACTTGAAAATTTGAAATGACGATGAGTTAGCAATCAATTTAATGATCATGACCTGCCTAATATGATGTTATTGCTCCATTCGTTGAGTGGCATAATCAGTTAGCCAAATGAAGCCGGGATTTGTAACGATATTTCAGAGTCCCGGAAACGAAATTGTATGTAACTTCACTAGTGTTGTGAAATATCGCCCTGTCGACTTTTGATATCGATATTCGTGATTCGTTACTACGGATGATCGTATAACGGTGATAATAATATGAAGTTGTAAAGGGACATAATCAAAAGTTATCGAGAAGTGGTGTAAAGCCCTGTCTGCGAGCACGTAGAATTTTGTCCAATGACCCCAAGCTACTCATCCGTGTCGCTCGCGCGTAATTATATTGCTGTTAGACTATAGACCTTTATAAAACTTAAAATTGGAAGACATTAATTGTACTTTATGTTACAAGTGGAACTATTTGTTCGCATGTGGGAGGAAGAGCGAGTACCCGAAAGCTTTAAAGTATCTCGCATCAGTGCCCTGTACAAGAACAAAGGGGACCGTTCCGACTGCAACTCTTACCGTGGTATTTCGCTTCTGTCATCCCCTGGAAAGGCCTTTGCCAGAGTCCTTTTAAACCGCCTAAAGGATTTGTCAGAACAGATCCTGCCCGAAACCCAGTTTGGCTTCCGACCTGACCGAGGTACCTGTGAAGCTATCTTCTCCGTGCGTCAATTACAGGAAAAAAGCAGAGAGCAGGGTCGTCAGCTATATCTCTGCTTTGTTGACTTGGAGAAAGCGTTCGATAGTGTGCCTCGTGAAGCTCTCTGGATGGTGCTGGGAAAATTAGGGTGCACGGGAAAGTTCGTGAGACTTCTGAGACTGCTTCACGACGATATGCAGTGCTGCGTCGCCGTAGACGGCGAACAGTCAGATTTCTTCCCCGTTACCTGTGGGGTGAAACAAGGGTGTGTGCTAGCGCCCACACTTTTTGCTCTATACTTTGCGGTGGTAGTCAAAGAGGTTCTACAAACTGTTTCTGAGGGAATCCGCATCCGTTTTCGCACAGATGGCAGCCTGTTCAACTTAGCCAGACTTAAGGCGCGCACTAAAGTCTCGTATGCACTGATCACTGAGATCATGTATGCTGATGATTTGTGCTTTCTAGCAGAATCCTCAGAAGGCCTGCAACAGCTGATGTCCGTCTTTCACCAGGCATGCTGCAAGTTCGGCCTGAAGATAAGTGTCAAGAAGACAGAAGTGATGTCTTTGGACACAAATGACCACGAGTCTCTAAGCATTATGCTTGGTGAGGATGTACTGAAACAGGTGGATAAGTTCCGATATCTGGGGAGTACTATAACATCCAAATGTGACCTTGATGCCGAGATCAGCAGCAGGATCAGTGCTGCAGCTGCAGCATTTGGGAAGCTGCGTTCCAAGGTTTTCTGCTCGCATGACCTAAAGCTGGCTACAAAAATTTCAATATACATGGCGGTTGTGCTGCCAAACCTACTGTACTCCTCCGAGGCGTGGTGCGTGTATCGCCACCATATACGCACACTGGATCGTTTCCACCTCAAATGCCTTCGTACCATCATGAAGATCAGATGGTCTGATCGAGTGCGCAATACCGAGGTGCTACGACGAGCCCATGTGGGTGGCATTGAGGCCTATATAATGCGTCGCCAACTTCGATGGTGTGGTCACGTATCACGTATGACGGAGGAGAGAGTGGCGAAGCGCATCTTCTACTCTGAACTTGAGGAGGGTAAGCGGAAACATGGCGGTCAACTCCTCAGGTACAAAGATGTACAGAAGCGGCACATGAAAAGATGCAACATTGAGCCCTCTCAGTGGGAAGGTTTGGCAGCACAGCGTCCAGAATGGCGGGAGATTGTGAAGAGGCAAGTCCACGAGTTCGAGGTGCAGCGTACGACTGAACTCGACGCGAAGCGCGATGACTTGAAGGCCCGTCCATCTGCCGCCATTCACTATAACTATGTTGGCGGCGTGCTCAGATGCCCTCAATGCGCGAGGGATTTTACCGCGAAAATAGGCTACGTAAGCCATCTTCGGGCACACCAGCGCCGCCAAGACAGCTAGGAGTCGGAGTGGTCGCCATGGCCGAAATCGGTCGGATGGATCATCACAATCACACTGTAGGAGTGTTGGTACTCTAGCAATCACAAAAAGTTTTTTTTTGTCTAGGTACTACCAAACTTATTAATTACTCGAATAGAGCAACATGGTGCAAGACATTCTTCTATGCTCTACGTATGCTATATCCCAGAGTTCACATCGTGAAAAGGCTATTAATATCTGCACTCATATCTCTCCCCTTGTCTACTCTTTATTAACTCGAGTGAAAGGCAAACAAAGATAAATAATAATATCTTCGTTCGTTTCAGCCAAATGACGTCCACTGCTGGACAAAGGCCTCCCCCAAGGATTTCCACCAATGAACGGTCCTGCGCTGCCCGCATCCAGGCTCTTCCGACGACTGCGTGATCGAATCAGAAATGAGGAGATCCGCAGGAGAACCAAAGTAACCGACATAGCTCGCAGAATTGCTAAAATCAAGTGGCAGTGGGCACATAGCTCGTAGAGACGATGGCCGTTGGGGCAGGAAGTTCTCGAGTGGCGACCACGGGCTGGAAGACGTAGCGTGGGCCTGGGCAGGCCTCCTACTAGGTGGACCGACGATCTGGTAATAATATCATACTGATTATATTTTTATCGATATAAAATTCATCGATACTTCCCAACCTAACGTGGTTCCAGTAAATCCTCGCATAGGTATTACGTGAAATGGTCTAAGTTGGAAAATCAGTTCGAATTAGCGATCTAACTTATCACGTTACGAGTTAATGTTGGTTTAGAGTTTAGAGTTGAGAACTATTAGCTGTGCCCGTGACTTCTTATGCGAGAAATACTCTTAACACCTAGCGGTATACAAAATTGCCTACGACTATTCGCAGACCTCACAAAAAAACATAACGACGGGAACCGATTTTTTTTTTATCCAAAACGAGGAAGCTTTTGCATCTCACCCGATGGAAAGTAATGATCAGGTCGAAGGTGGAAGCGAGTTTCAGCCGGAATCCTCAATCACATAGAAGGTTACTTACTACTAGACAACAGAGGGTTTTTACAGTAGACAAGTTCTTAAAACTTAGTTAAAACTATTTAAACCACTGTGGAAGTTAATTTGTTCGAATAAGTTTTGTTGCAACCTTTTTTTTTACTTCGTGGGGCCAATGTTGCCCCTACCAATTGAATTCAGATATTATTTTCTGTTCACAGCATTATAATTTTATGTTGCCAATTAACAATACTCACATTTGCCCCAAAAACACAAATTCATCATCTTTATTAAATACACGAAAACTCCATCCGAGTACATACAACATGTCGCGGCGATTATTTATTTATGTTTACTTTTAATGAACGTTCAATGCTCGGATAAATCCATTAATTATGTCATTTGGCGCATTAAGACCGTTAAATGCCGATAAATGCGTCGAAAATACGGAAAATGGTTGGAAAATGATCGGAAAATCACTTTCCAGCGTTTATCGTGTTTACGCAGCGGGAAATTCAATTTTGTAGAATGAGTTTTATTTTTTATCTTAGGATCGGTTTGGTGCCGCGGTTCTGGATCATGGTATTTGTTTTGGCTTGTTTTTATGACGTATTCTATTCTTTAATAGTACAAAGACTCAAACTCACCCATCTCACAACTTAAAGCTAGACGCGACTTCCGTCTGTTTATATTGTATCAATATTGTTTGTTTCCCTAATATTAATCAATAAAAAATAAATAAATGATCTACTGCAAAAATTACTAAAACATGATTTTTATGAAACTTTAATAAGAATTCATAAAAGCCTAGGTAACTTACAAATACCTACTATGAAAGCTGTTTTTTCTGATTTTTAACAGTTTTTTTGTAGTTTTGTGTAGTTCTACAAAGCAATAAAGTATTGACTTAGGTACTCTAATGGATTTAAAACATGCATAAATAAGCATAAAATCAATAATATGTAGTACGATGCTACAAACTTAGAAAAATCATGTCCTGCAATGAACATGTACGGAACCCTGCCACGCGAGGTTAAGTAATTTTCAATTGACCTGTTTTTACACAGACAGAGATACACATGTCAAGAATATGTTGTGACAATAATATCTACACCATCTTAAAATAAATTCAGAATAATAAGGTCACAAAGCTGGTACATAATAACATTCATATTTTTCCCGGAAAAGAAGAACGGTCACGCCCCATACAAAAAAAACCCAGACCCGACAAAAACGAGACATACCTCAGTTTTTTTGTCATGTCGTAATTAGTTAAATTATATATTTTTTATATTCGAAATCTATGTATAACACCAAAATATTACCCTTTGTTTTTGTTCAGGCGTTATACAAAAACTAATACAAAATGCCTATTTATCACCAAAATTGGTAAATGTATATATGTTACGGCTAAAGATAGTTGTGAACATAACCTTAAGATTAGCCGGCTAATCTTAAGTTTATCTTCGAGAAGCAGCTAAAGTTCGATAACATATTAGTTTGCGTCGTGATATTCCATCTTTAGCCGGCTAATGTGCACATTAGCCAGAACGAAACGGCTAAAAATGTGTTCGATGGGCGCGCCAGGCCGGCGGAGGGCTTGAGGGGGCGGTGGAGAGACAACGCGCGCGCAGTTTTATTTTGTAATTTTAAATACCTACAGAAGATTCTGTAATGACCAAATGGTTCCTTATTACTTTATTTTAATGATTAGGTAGATATTATTTTAAGTAATTAATATTTTGTTATTGTAATAATAAAATTGTAATTTTGAATACCTCATAGGTACATACATAAAAGTATGTGGTGTAATGAAAGTGATTATTTTTATTAAAGTTTTCGTGTCAAAATAGTAAACATTATCACATTGTTTCCTTTTCAATTTCCTTCTACATTTTTAGCCAAGGGCCTGCGGTTACACTTAAGTTTAGCCGGCTAAAGATAGAAGAAACTAACATTAACACCTCGTCAAAGATAAACTTAAGTTTAGCCGGCTAATCTTAAGTTTATGTTCACACCTATCTTTAGCCGTAACATATATATACCTAAATGTCCATTACAGCTGCTATGGAATGTATCTAGGTGACCTGGAGATACAGCCGGATTATACAGGGTGGAAACGAGAAGTTACAAAATCCAAAAATTCAATGTTACCAGCTTCCATAATCTGTAACCTATTATTGGTACCATTTGAAAGAGCTCGTGAAGCACTTTCAGAATCAGTAAGTAGTTTTTCGATATCTTGTATAGTTAAGAAATAATCGAGTGAGATCACTTATCGTTCCAAATGTATAACCATCCTGTATAATCCGGCTGTATCTCCAGGTCACCTAGATACATTCCATAGCAGCTGTAATAGACATTTAGATACATACATTTACCAATTTTGGTGATAAATAGGCATTTTGTATTAGTTTTTGTATAACGCCTGAACAAAAACAAAGGGTAATATTTTGGTGTTATACATAGATTTCGAATATAAAAAATATATAATTTAACTAATTAAGACATGACAAAAAAACTGAGGTATGTCTCGTTTCTGTCGGGCGTGGGTCACAGATGACCGTTCTTCTTTCTTCAATTGAGAACGGCTACAAAATTTCTTATTTTGTACTCGTACGTTTGCGACTCCAGAGTCTATATCAAAAACAAATAATTTATCAAATAAGATGAATTACAAACACAGATAAGATATTTTATAAATAGCCAATTAAATTTTCCCCGAGCGTATCGTAATTAATTTGATTGTTCAGAACATAATCGAGGCATGTCCAGTAGGATCACTGGAGTAACTTTTGTATTTATTCATTCGTTTCAGCGAAAAGACGTCCACTGCTGGACAAAGGCCTCAGGATTTCAATAACGACCGGTCCTGCGCTGCTCGTATCCAGGCTCTTCCCACAACCTTCACCAGATCGTCGGTCCACCTAGCTAGTAGGATGCCTGCCCACACTACGTCTTCCGGCCAGTGGTCGCCACTCGAGAACATTTCTGCCCCAACGGCCATCGTCTCTACGAGCTATGTGATGCCCGTTTGCACACCATCAATAAGTGACCCCTTTGAAAACAAAATTCCTGTTATGTGTAAAAATAGGGATCACTTAGAAATTAGGGATCGATGGTGAAAACGGCATTAAGCTTCCCTAAATCACAAAAAGTTTTATTAATTTGTTTATAGTGGAATCACCCCTACTGCTTCTGCATAAGATGATTTTCCCAGACTTGTTTGATATCAACTTGATTTTCAATGTAAGTTATAAATGCCACGTTTATTTGTAAAAAGGTTCATAATATTTTCTTCACATTGACTGTTAATGTGCATTTACACTGTAGGTACCTACGCTGCAAACTGCCAGGATTGGAGAGTATAGGCAAATTCCTCTATTTTATCATCATCATCATCGTCATTTCAGCCATAGGACGTCCACTGCTGAACATAGGCCTCCCCCAATGCTTACCATGTTGATCGATTGGTAGCGGCCTGCGTCCAGCGCTTCCTTGCTACCTTTATGATGACATCGGTCCACCTTGTGAGTGGTACGCAGCCTCCATTCCAGAACTTTCCTCTGGTAAATAAGAGGGTCCTCCTACTGCAGTGGAGACAAAATGACCTGATGATGATTACCATTGAAGGACAACAAAAAAACTGCGTGAATATTCTGTTACTATTGTGTTGTTTTTTCACAATTAAAATTTTACCATTCCAAAGAAAACGATAACTGGAACTAAAAAAATAATTTTAACGTAAATTACTTCACTTGGGCTGAGTTGCAACACCTTAATTTAACAGTAACCATGACAGTGTTTTTTGTATGGAGTTTGACAGTTTTTTGACGTTTGTTAAAGTCAAAGTAAGATGGTGCAACCCAGCCTTAGCTTTTATATTAAACTTGAGAATTGGATTATATTTGATTTATAGAACAGTGTGAAAGCAACTTTACGTTGTAATAAAAACGATGTTTCATTTCGACGATCTGCGAATAAGATGTAATTAATTTGTTCATTAAGAGTAATTTTCTCTTTCAAATATAAATCAGTATTTACGTTGTATTTATTTATATTGTTTTGGCAATATAATTAACTGTTTCTTGGTAATGACGTTGACTGATCTTTTCTGTTATTTAGAGAATCTAATTCTGTACTGTATTGTATTAAAAAGAGGCTGACAAAGGTGACGGAGTTTCTTCCGCCACTTACTTCTCAGCACCAGCCCATATTTTGTCTCGAAGTGGTAGTGGGGCAAGCTATGTATATTTGGGACGTGTATAAGTGCCCTGGAAAGGACCTATGTACTGAATAAAATATTTGAATTTGAATAATCAAATATGAGTTCAAATTATTGAAGCTCTTATGGTGATTGTTTTCGAATCAATATTTTTTTTCAGCCAGGGTTCTTGAGACGCCACGCGTCGGTAGACGTAGTGTGGGCAACCTCCCCACTAGGTGGACCGACGATTTGTTAAAGGTCGCGGGATATACCTGGATGCGGGCAGCGCAGGACCGATCGTTGTAGAGACCCTTGAGGCCTTTGTCCAGCAGTGGACGTCATTTGGCTGAAAAGACGACACTTTTGTATTAAGATGTTACAGTGTTTATTTTGACGTATTATCCGTTTAAACTGTTCTTTGTTAAGAAAGAAAGAAAGAAAGAAAGAAAAAATATTTATTTGACAGTTGTCAAGTTATTAGTTAATAAAAGTACAAAAATAATGGAGAGAAAAGAGGAAAAAAAATGTTTCCAAAGAGGTCAACCCACTCAGTATCATCTTGACAGTTGACATTTTACTGCCAAGTGCCAAGAGACTGGTTTTAAGTGGGTACCTTGTACGCAGGGAAAAAGAACGTATAATAATAAATTCAAATTCCCTACGTGATCGAATCAGAAATGAGGAGATTCGTAGGAGAACTAGAGTGACTGACATATCCCGCAGAATCGCTAAAATAAAGTGGCAGTGGGCGGGGCACATAGCTCGTAGAGCTGATGGCTGCTGGGGCAGGAAAGTTTTTGAGTGGCGACCACGAGCCGGAAGACGTAGCGTGGTCAGGCCTCCCACTAGGTGGACCGACGATCTGGTGAAGGTCGCGGGAGGTGCCTGGATGCGAGCGGCGCAGGATCGGTCTTCGTGGAAATCCTTGGGGGAGGCCTTTGTCCAGCAGTGGACGTCTTTCGGCTGAAACGAACGAACGAACGAACGAAATTCAAATTAAGCAACAAAGTATAATAATGTAGTGTACCCCAGCTTTATCTGTAATATTTGAGTTTAGAGAGCACCCTCCAAGATTTATGTGCTCAACCTTGAAATTGGTATAAGATACCCCGAGTCATGGAAGAGTAATAGATTTTAACTTTGTACGGCTAGCAAAATAAATGAAGTTGGTTCTTTTTAAATAGTAAAAAAATTAACTATTGCACAATTTTTTCTGCCACAAACTAGGCAGAACTTTTCTATATTATACAGCACATAAGATTTTACAAATATGTTTGTTTTTCTTCATCGTCATCATTTCAGCCACAGGACGTCCACTGCTTAACATAGGCTTCTTCCAATGATTTCCATTGCCCGCCTGCATCCAGCGCCTTTTTTTTGTAAATAGTTGTATATTTTTACTGCTGGATACCCTCCCTTAGAATTTCCACAACAATTGGTCCCGCAATTGGTTCATCGGTCTACCAATTCGGATAATCTCCTTTGCTATAGGACTATTCACACAACTTGTTCCTACCGCTGCAACTCCTGTGTAGCCAGTAGGGTAATTCAAGTGCAATCTGTCATTTCAATCTATTCTATTTGTCATTTAGCTTGTTTAATCTGTGCTGAATAAAGTGCACAATATTTAGCAGGATATGGTTGCACGCGGATTTTTAGAGAGTTAAATCTTTTGGCCAATAGAAAACGTCATAATAGTTATTATATGAACTGGGATTGGTCAATGACTTTTGAAATTAAAATCCGATGGCCTGAAAAAATCGGTTTTCCAACAAACGTCAGTTACGCGCAAGGAGGTTTAGCTATTTATCCATCGAAGTTAATAAGGGAGAAGACAAAAGACTAATTTTATTATTTGCCTGCCGCGACCCGGTTTTTACGAACAATGACGATGACGAACGATGAACCAGTAACGAGGAGCACACTTAGCAATGCTTCCAGGTTGCGCCTCGGTATCAATTAAGTAACATTTTCCGTTAAGTTTACTTTATGGCCAACTAAAGGACTTTTGCCGTCTCCATGGACAAACTCGAAGTATGATAACTACAGTCATTGTCAAAATTTTGCACTGCCATTGCCGCTGGATACCATATATCGCTACTATATTCATAGATAATAGACTTTCAGTTAATCGTCAAAATTGACATTGTTTTTTAAATAACAACAAATGGTATGAATTTTTAAATGTGATATTTTTATAAAGGTAAGTCCCCAAAACAACATTTGATAGCCTATTTTCTTTCGTTGGCATCTAAGTTCCTGTTTTCTACATATATGTTACTACTACCTATTGGATAAGTAACTAAGAACTTTGTCGTTTATTCCATGTGAACAAAATCCCTAAAAGCCCATTTGTAATAATATTCTTACTAAACACTGCTGAAAAAGGACTAAACTTCTGAGCTATGAACGTATAATCCAGTAGCATTAAGTAGGTAGGTACGTATAGCGANAGTGTGGACAGCCAGGCCCGATTCGATTGTAAGAAACTAGTCGATGGTACAGCGCAATGGAGGCATGAGCGAAACAACAATTATGTTGACAATCCAGCTGGTTTTGGTGTAAATCTAAGGAATTATTTACTTTGACACTATCTCCCTGCTCTCAATGAAAGCTTGTTTTGTTTTGTTTTTTGGAACTAAGACTACTAGATTATTATTTTTTGTAACTAAGTTTGTAACACGTCATAATTAATTATTATAACAACAATGCTTATTTACTAAAGCTGTTTAACCCTACCCACATAATATTGAACATAATATTGAATTATCATTTTTTTTATGGTTTGCGGCTCAATTTATTCAACGCACAGGAGTATGTGTGGCATGGCATGCAATGAATCTATTTATTTTTACAGGTTACAGCTCATGATCTTATATGCACAACATGTTGGACCCAAGCCCAAGATACAACACAAATGCATCTACTTCAAATCTTAGCAGAAAATGTGTGCTTTGCAGTAGAACACTAGAGCCTAGTAGGCCACGCGCGCGAAGCCGCGAGCGAAAAGCTAGTGGAGTATAAGGTGACAATCGTTAAGTAATTTCACATATAAAAATCATTATTTCATTGCTTGGGGGTCTTGGGGCGAACGATGTATGGACGCAGAACAATATCCTTTATTTTCAAATTTAAGCAAAAAGCATTCTGTGGTTATAAAATACCTATGCTTATTTGCACCTAGTTTATCAATCACCATGTTAATTCCATGCTTTCTATCCAGTCGACTGCTCTAACGACAAGGGTGGGCTGTCGTTGAGATGACAGCGCGAAAATCGTCGGCATCCACTAATTATGACCCTTATGTACCACTATATTGACAAAGTTCTCCGGCTTCGTACGCGATATTGGAAATTTGGCATCTACCATCGGCTGATCTGACATTAGGCGTAGTCTGGCTTTGTTATTCAATTTTCAACTGTATTACCTTGACAATCAGTTCAAAATTGATTACTAGAAAATTATTTGACAGACGATTTCTACTCTCGACAAATGCATTTGAATTAGCCCACAGGATCTACAGCTTAACCGCCAATAAAAACCTAACCAGTGAAGATCAAGTTTGTCCCGGGGAAAATTGAACTGTCATTGGACCCGCAACGAAATTAATCAGAAGAACAGAGGAGGTTCAACTTCCTTCCAGTGTAATATGACAAGTGACAAAACAAAGGTTTTGTTTGCTAGCTGTAAGAAGCTATGTAAGTGTTAGACAGAAGATATTCAATATCGAACTTAAGCTAAACTAATAAAGACGACAGCACGTCAAGCTAAAGACCTGGAATCATGGATCATGAAGTGGCCTTATGTACTTGAGATAAGGGCTATTTTCCAACAAAAATGTACAACCTGACGTACTGTCGACAGTACATTGTAAGACACTAGACTCAAGGGTGAAGTTTGCCTAAATCTCTTTATCTAAAGTAGTTTGGAACTTGCAACTTAGTTTGTTGGCTATTTGGCTGTAAACGTACAAGGTTTCAAATCTTGGGAAAAAATGGATAATCGTTATGATGAAGAGAGAAGTTTTTGTTGTTACAGAAACTAACAAAATAAGTAAAATATCTTGCGAATTTAATGCGATAAAAAATTACAGATTTATAGTGTTAAATTCATTATTGTTTTGGCAGTTGCAGCCTGGGGAAACGTACTTATTTATTATTTACTAGCTTTCCGCCCGCGGCTTCGCCCGCGTGGAATTTTGTCTGTCACAGAAAAACAATATCGCGCGCGTATTTGCTCACCGTTTAGACCTACCCCGGATTACGACAAACATTTTAAAACCAAAATCAGCTCAATCAGCCCAGCCGTTCTCGAGTTTTAATCAGACTAACGAACATCAATTCATTTTTATTTAAATAGATTTTATTTTTTTATTCAGAAAACAAACAGCTTACAAATACATAGATACAGTGTAGTTACTTACCTACTTAACTTCTGCCTGATGGCCACTTTCCATCATGTGAGATGCAGGCCAATTGTGCCCAGAGTTTCCCCGTTATAGTTGAAATTCGTAGTTAAGTTTTTTAATGCCATAGTCATAGTTAAATATAAGTTATCCCAATACAATAATTAGAACAATGACTATACTATGCTGGGTAAAGTACCCAATCATAGACACTTCAAGAGTTAAACGTGACTAATTAAGATGAAATTGATTGTGTTCATCATACACACTCACATTAATTTGTCATGATATAAATTATTTACAACTTTCAGCCTACAGCCTAACAGCTGTTGAGCAAATTGATCCATCATCTTAAAACGTAACACGTTCAAACAAATCCCAACTTCAGATTCAGAAATCACAACATGTGTATCATGTTTAGCACTTAACTTAAGAACATAAGAAGCATCTCAAGCATCACATCTCGACTTGAGCGTTTTCAAAGTCATTCTCAGTTTTCAATCAACAAAGCGCTTTAAAAATAAAGACTCATTCCGTGGGGGGGCGCTGGAGTGTCGGACGAGCCACGAATGTCTGGAGACGTGAAAATTGGAGCAGGGACGGTGGTGTAAGTCACGAGAAAAAGCAACGTTACGCCATATTGTCTCCTTGTAATTATTTTTTGTTCATTCCCAACGAGGAAGCTCTTGGCCTGTATCTCACCTGATGGTAAGTGATGATCAGGCCGGAGGTGGAAGCGAGCTTCACCCGGATTCTTCAACCACGGAGGAACTGGCTATCTTACCTCTAACTTAGCTATGTTCAAGCCAAGAAATGAGAACGAAAGCCGCATCCATGTTTTTTTATCCACAAAGAGTAAGCTTTTGGCCAGCATCTCACCTGATGGAAAGTGATGATCAGAGGTTGGAAGCGAGCTTCAACCGGAATCTTCAACCACAGTCAGCAAATTCCAGAACACAACAATGCTGTGAACATTGTTATTATGGCGAATGGCGATAGACTAGACTAGGTAAGACGGTGGCAGCTAGCCAGATGGACAAAGAACAAGCCCTACCACCAGCTTAACAAAGAAGAAAAATTTGCCCCCACTGGAAAATGCACCAGGGGCCTCTGGGTCTGAAGCAGGCGATTTTACCATTTAAATCTTCACAAATGGTATTGGTAAATCAAACCATTTACTTCTAAAACACATTTTTTTTATCCACAACGAGGAAGCTCATGGCCTGTATCTCACCTGATGGTAAGTGTCGATTAGGCCGAAGGTGGAGGCGAGCTTCACCCGGAATCCTCAACCACGGAGGAACTGGCTATCTTAGCTCTGCCTGTAACTGCCGGAACACAACAATGCTGTTAACATTGTTGTTATGGCGACAGACTTAGGTAAGATGGTGGTAGCTAGCCAGGCAGACTTAGAATTTAGCACATATTTAAAACAATGAAAATAATGTGCTTCAAAAGTTTATAACTTACGCTGTGCCCTTCAGCGAGACGTCGTGAAAGTGCTAAGTCCCCTACTCCTACATATCTATACACGCGACATCTGTGTGGTCTTATTTACGAATGTAGGTGCTTCACTCTTGAATGAATTCCAGTTCTATTTCAGTGACAGGTGCTCTAATTGTTCATTCATATTGTGCTAAAGCAATTTCCAGTAACCAAGATCATTTACATGAGGAGATCCGTAAACGAACTAAAGTCGCCGAATTAGCAAGCTGAAGTGGCAGTGGGCAGGGCACATAGTACGCAGAACTGACGGCCGATGGGGCAGCAAGGTTCTGGAATGGAGGCCGCATACCGGAAAACGCAGCGTGGGACGTCCACCCACAAGGTGGACCGACGACCTGATAAAGGTAGCAGGAAGGCGCTGGATGCAGGCCGCTACCAACCGTGCGATGTGGAAGTCATTGGGGGACGCCTATGTTCAGCAGTGGACGTCCTGTGGCTGAAATGATGATGATGATGATGAGATCATTTACTCCATGAAATAACGATCTAGTGAAGATGGGAAGCACTTGGATGCGGGCAGAGCAGGACCGGTCGTTGTGAAAATCTTTGGGGGAAGCCTTTGTCTAGCAGTGGAGGTCCTTTAGCTAAAACGAACAAACGAGAATGGACAATTTTAAGATAGGTATGATGTCCTAAGAGTTTAGGGCTTCTAGGACTAGAAGCTTGGCTCAAAATGAAATCTGATAACTTTTTGACATCTGCCATACAGAAGAAGAAACGGCCATGCATGTTCTTTGCTCATGCGGCCCGCTTATGAGCAAAATAAGTATCCACCTCGGGCGACACATGCACCCGGATGAGATAGCAGATATCACGCTCCAAAGAATCTAGATAGACTCAACGGGACTAAGCAGTGAACTCTAAAGACAAGGGCTGCCACAATAGATCAAACCTGGTCGAGCTGGCGCAAATGAAGGCCCAAAAAAAAACAATAATAATAAATAACTTTTTGACAGTGCGAGTCATAATAAAATTGGATCAGGTAGTGCGGTGACTTGTGCAGTGGAATGAAAGAATGACGGTTTTAGTGCATATAATTCAATGCTACGAGTACCTGTTTGTATGTGAGAAGATTTGGAATATTATCATTACCAAGGAAGGAATGACTGTAATATTGATGTCACTATTACTAGTGTCAGGGCCGCTTTATGGCCTCTTACTAACATTTTGACTGACTTTTCTCGAAAGACAATATCTTCGTAAGTACGCAACCACATCGCATACAAGTGACTATATAAACTTTTATTCCACCGTTCCAACTCTTTCAAAGCTTGCTATTATCATAAGTATTATTGCACTTTGAGTGAAATCGCCCATTCCATGAAACGCACCGTTATAGGTGTGTGTTTTGAATAGGTAAACTTTATGGTTGAATATGATCGTAGGTTTTCATCCAGCTAATATTATAAATGTGAAAGTTTGGATCTTTGTTACTCTTTCACGTAAAACTAGAGAACAGATTTTGATGAAACTTTACAATATTATTGTTACATCAGTATAACATAAAGTAATTTATAACGACAAACTTAATTTCACGCGGGTAAAGCCGCGGGCAAAAGCAAGTTGATTTTATACCTTTAAAATGTAGCCAAATTTTTGGTATCCATTATGATGATAAGAATAAGTACCTAACAAAGATTTGTTTTTAGTGTCGAATTATTTACGAATTCAGTAACAAAAATCACTCAGTAAAAAAAAACTACAAATTACTTAGAGTCGAACATAGAACCTCCTGCTTTTTTAACTCGGCAAAAAATTTAATAAACCTATTTCATGGCGGGACTTCAACCTTCTAAAAACATATTTTCAATAAACAATCTCTATAGACTAACGGGAAGAAAAAATATTTTTTCATACACATCCAACTACATAAATGCGAAGCATTTGAATTCGCAAAACTTCTGCAGAACGTTTTGATGAAAGAGAAAAAAACATGTAAAATAAACAAGGAAGTTGGAGAATTCGCAAAATTACCTGCACGTTCGTAAAGGTTCGTCTACATTCTACGAACATGTTTTAGACGAGTTCTGAGAAACATTTTTATTAACGGTGACAGGTTCAAAGAAATAAAACATGTTTCATCAGTTAAAGCTTCCTGGAACTGGTAATAATAATCTTATAATGTAGGTTAAATTATTTTTCTCTATAAGTCATTCGTTCGTTCGTTTCAGTCGAAAGACGTCCACTGCTGGACAAAGGCCTCCCCCAAGGATTTCCACAAAGACCGGTCCTGCGCCGCTCGCATCCAGGCACCTCCCGCGACCTTCCCCAGATCGTCGGTCCACCTAGCCCACGCTACGTCTTCCGGCTCGTGGTCGCCATTCAAGAACTTTCCTGCCCCAGCGGCCATCAGCTCTTCGAGCTATGTGCCCCGCCCACTGCCACTTGATTTTAGCGATTCTGCAGGCTATGTCAGTCACTCTGGTTCTCCTACGGATCTCCTCATTCCTGATTAGATCATTATTATTATCTGGTTATTAAATACTAGCTTTCCGCCCGCGGCTTCGCCCGCGTGGAATTTTGTCTGCCACAGAAAAATATTATCGCGCGCGTCCCTGTTTCAAAAACCGGGATAAAAACTAACCTGTTTCAAAGACCTATGTCCTTTCCCGGGACCCAAACTATCTCTATGCTAAATTTCATCAAAATCGGTTCAGTGGTTTAGGCGTGATAACAATACAGACGGACAGACAGAGTTACTTTCGCATTTAAATATTAGTATAGATATTAGTTTAGATTTATAGATTTAGTCTCCAATACAGGAGAGAGACTCTCTCTAATTTACCAAAAGCAAATAAAGGATTTGGTCTACACTCCCCGTGCTGGTCAGACGAATTGGGAAAACCCGACACACACTGTCATTTAATCAATTCTTATGATATCCATGGAAGTAATGGGGTAGTCATAATATACTTATCAGAACTACAAAGAGAGTGGTATTGTTGGTAATAAAAATGGTTAATAGAACAGAGATTCCTTACAATTTTTTCCCCCAGTGGAAAACCAACCTGGGACCTCTGGGTCTAAGACAGGTACCTAGCTATTGGACCACAATCTTCTAGACTACAGAATCTTTTCTTTTTAAGGTTCCGTATTCCTGACAAGGAACCCTTATATTTTCGATATGTCTGTCTGTCCGAGGTTTTGCTTAGAAACTATTGGCACTAGAGAGCTGTAATTTTTTTCTTCTTCTCTCACATCTTTTGTTTTAATTTTTTTATCACCAGTGAGTCCCAAGCCTACTCACGTAATCTCACGACATATTAGCACACAGCATTTTCCCTTGAATGTAGTTGGGCATCGCATCGCTCGTTTGCTCAAGTATGTACCAGGCATATCAAGATTAACACTATACGATCTTATCTCGTTGCAATAGGAGTGAATTTGCAACAAAAATTACTAGTCTGATGTTATGTAATGTGTCCCGGTAAGGGTTTATTTTTGGCAGACCTCGGGGGCATCACTTAAGGTAATTCCTGAGGTAAGAAGGTCTGCTATTGTCTGGATTAACAAACCCTTACCCTATTATGATTTTCACATGGAAATTGAACCCACTCTCTGAGACGAGAGAGTCCAATTTTCTAAACTACTCCAACGCCCGTATTCACAAACGATGCTTGCTTAAGTGAAGCAGCAAATCGAACGCACAGCGTTGAATAGAGCTCTGTGATTAGTTCGTGTGTGATCCTGTGCGTCCACGCGCACTGTGAGACCTCATAGTAATGTTTGTGAATACGGGCGTAAGTAATTCAGAAGCGGCTAAGTACCTATTGTACTTCTATGTCTGAATGGATGCAACTCAAAACTTACAAAAATGATTTAAAACATCCACAATATCGCACTAGTTATTTTAAAATAAAATGAACGTTTTAATAAGTGACAAAAACGTTAGGTATTGTTATTAAATTTTAAGAGTAGGTGACAACAAGACATAAGTGATCCAATTATAAACAAGCCTAACTAGTTACTCCTCACAAAATAAAGCAACGATAGTTTCAGTAGTCATGTACCTTTAACCACACCTATAGTATCTTGAACGATATATTATCACAAACACGTGTAAACAAACCTCAGAACTCTGGCCATTCAAACACAACTCCTAAGTATCAGAGCCAAAGCACACGATGCGTTGCGGCCGCGGTGCGATGCCGGAGCGGTGTCGCTGCGTCGTCTTACATACAACGTGAAATATTAGTGGTTGTTTTCCCGCGGCAGAATGATTTACCTCTAGTATTACTATCGAATCGTGCGAGTCATTTTTGAAAAACTGAAGAACATTTGTTCTCAACTTATCAAAATAATATAATCAATTCGAAAGCGTAAGAAACAATATTCTTTTTAAAAAATGTGACGTATTTGGATACTGCCTGCCTCACAAAATCAATATTTAAAGTAAAAGAAGCTCTCGCACTAAGTAATACCATAATACTTACAGCATAAACTGAATCGCACACGCTCCGTACAGGCTAATTTTTTATTTGAATTAAAAAACTTCCTTAATCTATTGTACTAGTAAGATAGAATCATTTTACTGCGGGAAAACAACCACTAAAATTTCACGGTGTAGAAATATCTGTGGCGGGCACACGAGCGGTGCGGCGCCGCGTCGCGCAATACGGCGAAATCTTTGCGGTGCGGCGCCGCAACGCATCATGTGCTTTGGCTCTTATCTTGTGTCTTAGGTACACGAAATCCCAAGCCATAACTTAACTAATCTAAGTAGTTAAACCGTGTGTGTTTAAATTTTAAAACGTCGGACCATATTAAGCTTAAAACTGGCTCTGAAGTCTGGTCTATCTCCGCTTGGGGTGTAATAAAGAAGCGTCTTTAGTTATGTATTTCAGGGTATATTTTATAGTGCTCTTTATTAAGTATTCTAATATTTTGGTGTCTGTAATATACTTTTTTTTTATTCTGATATTCTGTTGTTAATTAAAATGTATTTTTTGTACTTTAGTAATTCTGGACCAAGGAATTTATGAGTCAAGAACGTGCAGTTTTTCACATATACTTACGTCACAAAGTATTTTTTTATGTATCAAAAGGTGTTTGTTCATAATCGCACCTGATGTTTAGTGTGATGGTACATATTATGTAAAAGCCTATTCACTCCATTAAAGTGTTCGGGAGAAGATATTAGCAGGAAATCTCAGTATTTAACTATTCGAATTGACAAAGAACTTTGTACCTACCATGAGTTTACGATAAGTGTGCTCGCTAGCGAGTACGTCAAAAATCTCTATGAAGATTTTGTTTCTTGAAAGTAGCCGCTAGGGGCGCTGAACAATATGTCATACAAGTAATGTCTTTTTTTTACGCAGTCGCTAGCGAACACACCTAACGTAAACTCATGGTAAGCACACTAATTGTCATTCTTACTCTAGTGTCATAGCATGTAATGGAACTATGGAACGCGATTAAATTTCATAGGTTATTTTTTTCGTTTGGATGTAACTTGAGATCACTCCTTTCTGACAAGGAGTGATACTATAGCGATACAAAGATAATCTTATATGAAACGCCATAAAGTCTAAAAAATAAAATCTAGACCGAAATGAACCATCTGAACAAACTTCTATTGTCCTCTTCCCAAGTTTTATTTGCCCAATCGGATTTAACCCAATGATCTGACTTAAGACTTATCTCGTTAGGGCTGAGAGTTACTTAAGTGGACCCTTTTTTGTGTGCCAAGCGAAATACAGGGGAAATGATTGTGTAACCTCTTAATTTAGAAGTGGATGGAACTGAGGGCTTAGTGTGAGTTTACATCAACTAAATTTTTTTAACGTGCTCAATGGTGAGGCCATTGAGCACGTTAAAAAAATTTAGTCATTGAAATTTTTGGCTAGGGGCGTTGTACAATCCGTCCTTAGATTAATAAAACCTAGATAGATAGTCAGTGCACGAAAGGTGAGGCAGTTTTTAGGGAGCCGGCACGGCTCATCCGTAAACGTCACATGAACTGTCAAAGTGAAAAATTGGTAAACACGTCCGACGAATTTTAATTAATTAAAACGGTTTGTGCTGTGAAAGGGTGTCTAAAATACATCAGAAAAACGAAAGAAAGTGACCAGTGTTACATTTCATAAGTAAGTACTACAATTCGACGCGTATTTTGCTTGAATTTGGGTTTCAAAAATTAAATACGGGAATGATACCAGTAACAAGAAAAATTACCCAATTGTTCGCCGTACAAATTCCTGTTTTATGAAATCGAGACTTTTAAGTCGATTTATCTTATTGTTATTAGGTAGGTACTTTGAATAAATAAGTAAGTACATGATGCGTTTTAATTTTGTTAATTATAAAATAATTAAAAACGTATTAAAAATTTCCCTACTTTCGGGAAAATCGCCTTCACTGTCTACACTCCCCAACAAAATTGACACTAATGACATAAGATTTTTGCCTCACTCTTGATGAAGCGTTTGTATGAAGACTATCCATCTAGGTTTTATTAATCTAAGAATCCGTCATACATTTAGGGCAGATTTTTCAATCGTCGGATAACTTTAAACTGAAGAATAAGTTTGGCAAATTGACAGTTTCAGTATAGAAAATATGTCAAAATGACAAGTTTTTTCTTCGGTTAAAAGTTAACTGATGATTGAAAAATCAGCCCTTATAGTATTTTTTTTACGCGCTCACTAGTGACGACGTTTGATTTAAACTTACACCAAGCCCTCTGAACATAATAATATAATAAAGAAGTGAGTGCCCATACTGCCTGAGCTTGAATTGATTCAAAATTAAGGGGGTGCAGCGCCGACGAAAAATTACGATTTGCTAGCCGAGATAGCGGTGGCGCAACGAACTAACACGATCGCACACAAACTACTTTACAGAGTAGAGACAAAAGAGACTCAATACAGAGTAAAAACACGCATTTCACTAATTTTGCTAAACAAAACGTGAGTTTATAATACTTTAATTAGGAAAAAGGAAGGATTTGATTTTTTGTTGGTATTGCTGCAAAAATTCTTACACAATAAAAATCCTAACTAATATTGATTCTTCTGATGAACAAAGGCGTTAAAAAAGTTTCGTAAAAGAGTATTTTTCCTAGACGTTCAATTCAAATAGGCTGTTAACGTAGCGTCTTTCCATTCTATACATGGCCAGAACGCAAGGGTGTGAAACTAATCGAGTATAGTTTGGAAATAACTTTTTTTTACTAAACTCTTCCAAACTATATATCTAGTCTTCAAAGCAGTTTAATCGATTTATTTTATTTTCAAAATCGATATTTTATTGTCTATGATGGCCGCAGGAACATCACTATACATGGACTCCCAGCAATAAAGTACGGTAATGCCTCGTACAGATTTTATCGGCAAAAATTATGGAACTTGATAGGTTTTAGACCATGCCACGCACCAAAACGTCCGGAAGTTGTAATAGTATTATAGAATAAACGTTAAAAGACTTATTTATTTAATTTTTCAATGCTTAAGTGTCCATTAGAATGAAAGGGTGCTTAATGTATTAAAAAAAATAGAAAATAATTATGATGGGTTAATGTTTTTGGGCGGTTTTTTAGGCGGTTTCTGACAATGTCCTTTAGGCGTTTTTTTAACGGAAAGTGCTGGTAACGTCACGTTAACTTTTATCGTTGTTTATTGCTACATAATAAAATGTCACGTAATAATTTAATAAATATGACAAGTATTTTTAACTCTGCAGAATAGAATATAAACTTTAACACCACTACACAAAACAATGCCAAATTGAAACGGCACAATTTAGGCAGACATAAAATTAAATAGAATAATGCTATGCACCTGAATATATTGTATGTCATGTAGGTACGAGTATAAATTATTTTCTTTCAACTCAGTTGTGGAATTTAGAAAATGCCTACTATACGTAAATATCTGAGAATCATTTTACAACATTGGGCACGTCAAAATCGTATAAGAAAACATTTCAAGCCATGATAATATTCCTAAAAGAGATGTTAAAAGTATCCATATAAATATTTTAATTTATCTCTACAAATAGACGTTGCTCCAAATGAAGTGAGTTATGTAAGGACAACATGCACGAATAAAAATACGTTCACCTCATCTTTTCAAATTAGTCTCGAGGCGCAGAACGTTTTCAAAAACATTTTTTCAATTTTAACAAAATATCTCTAAGCGAGTACTTTGGACGCATTTTATGAAAACGGTTATAAGACAAAATTCGTTACATTACCATATATGAAAATTTTAAAACCACTCAGGAATTTGATACTAAGTGCCTCCAGCGGATCTCCTCGGAGGCTTTTAAGATACCTCCGAAAGTGCTTCGTAATATCCTACATTAAAACTGTGAGGGTGACAACTCAGTTTTTTTTCATTTTTGAGTTTCACGACTGATAGAAAAAAATGTGAACTAAAATATTTTCAAATGGTGCTTAAAATATACGAGATTTCTATGTAAAATTTAAAGCAAAATTGCGATTCATTTCAAATATCGTATCATATAACTAGATTTTGGAATAGCCTAACTTAATTTCTACCTATCTCCTATTTAGCATTCTTCTACTTGATAAAAGATAAGTCCATTGAATTGAAGAAACAATATTTAATATTAATGCATTAATTTTACTCTGCTTAACACTATCTCCTAAAAGAATGACACAAATTAATTATAAATAACTTGAAAAAATCGAACTGCCTAAGGCAGGAATCGAACCCACGACCTTTCGCTTGCCGGACAACTGCTCTTCCATCTAAGCCACTTAGGCCCGATTCGACCAAACTTTTATCCGGGAATAACTCCTGGTATAACTGGCACATTGACAGTTTCAGTATGAGAAATAATAATTATGTTAAAACTGACGATGTATTCTGAGATTAATATTTACTCTTGTTTGGTCGAATCCACCCTTAGACAACGACACAAAATGAATTAAAAACGGCCATTCTCAGATTAGCTAGTTTTTACGTGTCCGGGCTGTTAAATCCTTAAAAATGACAAATTAGAGACATGCAAGTATTTTTATATGTTACTTAACAACCCTATCCAGTTGTGCATAAAATCATAGGCCTCTATTTTAAATATAAGTGGCTAAATTAATTTCATGAACCTCTGTTCTATAATTACCGTGACGCGTCCGCACACCGACTTAATGTTAAAAGTTGGCTGTAATTTTTATGTCGTATAGATTTAATTTACTCCATTCAACATTTTAAAGAGTTAATAAGATTGTCTTATGCTTGGCAAAATATCTATTCAATAGAACCATTCTGTAAATAATTATAATTAAAAAACCGCTTGTCCGAGCTAAAGCCCTAATTACCGTTACGTTTTCTGTTCGTGGCCATACTAGCCTAAATAATAGTATCTGACACATCATTACCGCGCGTGGCGCTAGCCCTTAGTTAGTGCCTTGACCTGTTAGCAAGTGGATGTCTATTGCGTTGGCGTAACCGTCGATGAATTGCATAAGAGTATAATTACCATATCTTTGGTTTTCAATTTTTCTAATTACCATGTTTTTATTTTTATACTAGATTTATAAAGGTAGATCCACGTTGTTAGTTTAAATAAAAACATTACTTTGGCTTCCGTACATTGTAGTAAGACAGTATTTGCATACCCTGCAGATTTTGGAAATTTTGAAGAAAAACTATCGTTTTATAATTTCCATGTACTAATTACCATATATTTATAATCACCGTTGTATGAAATTATTACCTACAAATTGCACTCACGATTGAATAAGTATAATGATAAAATATGAAAAAATACCTAGACTTTCGCATAACATCTTTACGGACTTTTCTTCCAATCTGACGTCAACATTTAGAAAAGCTTTCGTTAGAGTTACCTCGAAATAGATTCGATTTCATGACGAATGTTCAGCTTTAGTTGCTGCATGGTTGTTGGATTATAGAGTATATTTTAACTCTTAAGGTAACCCCACAAAAAGAAGTTAGCTGGAGTGAAATCGGGGCTTCCTGATGTCCATGAGATGTCACCCCTGCGTGAAACATGTTTCATACCAGATATTTATTTTTACTATTAATATCATTGATATTAGCATGTTAAATAATTAATTAATATTAATATAATACCCTTAAAATCTATCCATATTACCTTCACCCTAAGAAGAGGAGATTGTCCAACAGTAAAACTTACCTGGCGTGAACACATTAAGAACAAAAGGGAACAAATGAACAGATAATGGGCCTTTTCAAGGCTAGAGCGTATAGGCACTTTGTACCATGCTAGACTGCATGCCTAGACTACTGCCTTGTTATGCATAGAAAAAACTTCGTGATATGCAATGGATACTAGGCAGAAGAAGCTTGGAGAACAAACTATGTTTTCAAAATAAAGTATTAAAAATCTTGAGCTGTGCACCTTGGTTTACAAAGTCCACTGAAGTGATACCAAACGTCAAAGAGGAAATCTAATTGCTGCATATCTTCTGAATTCTGAAAACTCTACATTCAGGCTCAGGAGAAAGCGAATAGCATCAATCTGAAAACGTATTGTAAAAGAATCGAGGTGACAAATCATGGGTTGTGCAGAGCTGGTGGAACTGTCATTATTACAAATTCAATCCAATCTGATCATGGCTGATGTCTGTTAGCAGATAGATTAAAAAGAGGAAAAAAACGCTAATATCATTAATTAATTTTTCGATATATGCATATTTTATCCGAAAATAAAAATTTGTGAGACCATTTGAGATCCATTATCTGTATCCATCGTTTGTACCACATTTTACAAAAAAAGATGATTCAGATTCTGATTCAGCTAAATGCTCTCATTTGAAATGTGACACGTAGCCCCTTCTTGCTGAAACTAAGTGTTCCTGTTATAGCCTCGATTCTTGCAGTATACTGAAAATATCTTGATTCAATAAACAACAGAAATTAGTGTTTTTCTTCTTAAAAAGGGTTATTAAGAGTACCTACAGCGTTTTTTATGACGCTATATATTTGTATACAAATTTATCAATGCAAGATGTTGTTTTTTTGTTATTTTACATATCTTTTCTAATTACCGTTAGATTAAGTATTAGCCTTATCTAATTACCGTGACCATAAAATTTTTGGGTCTCATTTACGCGGAAACCGCTTTGAATAATTTGACGCCTTTACGACTGTTAAATTCGTACTTTTCAGGTGTTTTATATTTAAATGCGTTTAAGTCAATTAAGCCAAATTTCAAAAATGATATGGTAATTAGGCTGAGAACGCCTAATCGTGAGAATGACCGAAAAATTTCTCGTATTTATCATCATCATTATCATCATCTCAGCCATAGGACGTCCACTGCTGAACATAGGCATCCCCCAGTGCTAAATCAATGCAGTGATTAATAAATCAAAAACGTAAAATTTTGAGTTGGCACAATTTCACTTCAAGAGACGATATCACCTGCCAAGCGCAGACGACGAAAATGCACTTTGCCACGTAAAACGTTCTGGTTTTAAATATTCCCTGTTTTACAGCTGAAAGTTTCATAAACACCTGTGCCCAGTAGTTCAGTAGGAAAGTTGTGAGTTAAGAGAACGACCTAGTTCTCTGTACTAAACTTTAAAGTTTGAGATGAAATTTTTAAATTCTTTGATGTAGGAAGCTTTTATCACGATGCTAGTTGTGCCCCGTGGGACGTTCACCTACAAGGTGGACCGACGACATCGTAAAGGTAGCAGGGAAGCGCTGGACGCAGGGCGCTACCAACAGGGCAACATGGAAAGCATTGGGGGAGGCCTATGTTCAGCAGTGGACGTCCTATGGCTGATGTTGATGATGATGATGAGCTGTGCCCCGCGGTGTTACCCGCGGTGAAACGTAGCCTATGTGTTAATACAGGGTGTTAACTTACTCCATACCATAATAAAATCGCTCCAGCCGTTTAGGCGTGAAAAAGTAACAAACATACACAGTCACAAACTTTCGCCTTTATAATATTACATTGATTAGCTGTGCCCGCGACTTCATAGTTCGTACGCGTGAAAATAGTTTGAATAATATTTCCTGTTTTTGCAACATTTTTCTTTACTGCTCCGCCCCTATTGGCTGTAGGGTGATGTTATACAGCCTAAAGCCCTCCTCGCTAAATGGGCTATCCAACACAAAATAATTTTTCGAATCGGACCAGTAGTTCCTGAGATTAGCGCGTTCAAGCAAACAAAAACTTCAGCTTTGTATAGATTTGACAAGTTTGACAATTTTTTAAAACATGCTCTGACTCCAAAACATGTCTTAACTCGGATCCAGGTCAACCAAGTTTTAAAGTTAAGATAAACGATATCGTTGCCAAAGCGACGGCAGCAGATGCTCGGGAAATGTTTTGGGTTTTAAACGAATAATTTTGCAGGACAACAGATGGAACGACAAAATCATAGTTACTTTGTTGGAATATGAATTAGGAATTTTATTATTTTTATTCTTTAACACCATTGTCACGAATTATAAAATGTGAAAGATATAAACACATCGATGAAGAAATTATGCAATAGTTACATTAGTAAATTATTATAATCGCATGATATTAGTAAAAACTCTTTATATTTATTGTATCTAATCCTATGTAAGTATATTAACTAAACCTTCATATTTTTTCCACCGCCTTAGAATCTCTAATTGACTTGTGGTTGACTGGCAGAGAATGCCACCTGGCATTAAGTCCATCACTGTACTGTATTATGTGCAAAAAGTAAATAAATAAATAAACTTAAGTCGAACTTAGATTTTTTCAATACTAGATAAAATAAAACAAATATTGTACTTTAGTAACTTTTTTCTTTACTTTAACTTTAATGTTCGTTTGACTTTAAGATTTAGGTATGTATTTTTTGGCATTTCAGGACAAGGAATCATAATTTTTACTTTTTAGCTTGGAAGATTTAATGCACTATTTACTTAATTTACCTATTATAGTTCAAGGGATTCCAAAACCTTACCATTACTCACTTTAATCAGACAAATTAGCACGTCCATTGAAACTATCCCAATTCATAGTAATCTAATACAAACTATCGAAGCATGATTGATAAGAGAACCTAAGTTCGATGATTGATGATAGCTAAAACATGATTGGATTGGTTCCATTAACCCTGAGTGAATGATTCAATTTCACACTATGTTCTAAGAGATTGTCCCTCTATTGAAGACGAGATTGGGCTATGATACGCGCCATGATAATCTTAGCAATGATCTTAGACAAAAAAGTGGCTGTGACATACGGACGGACAGACTCACAGACAGACATGACGAATCAATAAGGGTTCAATTTTTTGCCATTTGGCTACGGAACCTTAATGATGGTCTCATCGTACTGAATCTATAAAAAAACCTCGATAACGGCTTAGAGCCTTCGATTTAGGCTGCTTATTTTACGATAAAACAATAGTTTTTTACTCTTAAGAGATCATCAACATGAAATTGTGAACTCCGTCAGTTTATAATATAACGCGTGTGATTGTAAGTGGGTTAGGTTAGATTAATTTGTAATCTAACTACGTCAGATTATAATCTGTTCACAATTTTGCGGTGACATAAGTATACAAAGTATAGGATATAGTTATACAACCATCATCATTTGGTGTCTGGAGCACAATGGTCTCAAGTCTGATGTGCAGACAATATAACATGTTACACAGTAGTTTTAAAAATAGAGGACCTATAAGTTACTTGTGTCGTATCCTGCGCAAAGTTAAAAAAATAAAGTGAAATTTTTGCACACATACAGAGTGAACTATAGTATTTAACGTTACTTTAATCGTATATAAAGAACACGTTATACATTATTTACCACTAAACTCCCTAACCCTGATCAATATGCCGGTCGGCGAGGCAATTTAGTGGAGTTGAGAGAGCTTCTAGGAGTAGCAATTACTTTATATTTCTTTAATTGGTTCACTTTATGTTCTGGAGATAAGATTTATTGGTTGGCAAAAATAACACGTTCGAATTTTATTGGAAAACATCTTTATTACTTTTATTTTTTCCCAACTACGGCGAATCCAAAGAAGGCTTATGATTTTAGCAGTCTATATGGTATGTAGTATGTATAACTCTCCGTAGCGCCTAAACTGGTTTCGAACGATACATTTTGATTACGGTTTTACGATGAATTAAAGTATTTCACTACAGAAAGTCAAAATCAAAATTATCTTTATTTATCTAGACTAATTAAATTACTACTTGCAAATCGTCAAATGCTCTTAAAGAGCCTATACATGTCTCATTCTTTTTTTGCCCTACCAGCGCTTCGAGACAAACATTTGGCAAGTGCTGAGAAGAAGCGCCGCAACAAACTCAGTCACCACTGTCTGCCGGTTTAAAAATATAAAAAAGTAGGAAGATAATACATTCAGAAGCAAGTTACTTACCACGCGCTCCCGTTGGTAGAAGGTGGCCTTTAAGACTCCCATCTAGCACGAGATCGCGTGGCAGTTTTGAATATATTTCTTTAGTGCCGTGCTAATTTCTAGTCAAATAAGTAACACAGTAGGTATCATCATAAGTCTAAAGTAAGATGTCAATTTTGACAGTTTCAGGTCTGTCTGTCACCGTCGCTCATGCTGGTATCAGAGAGATGACAACATTCGAAACTTCGGATAATGTTTTTCGGAGTAATCCTGCAGAAAGTCAGAAGTGTGGTCTTAACCTCTAGCCCTCGTAAAACAAAGGATCTCAGGAATGTTCTTCATTTAAGTATTAACCTCTTTGAACCTTTACGAAATTGAACTATAAATCATTGACGGAATATTGCCTAATTCCAAAGTAAGCCTTTACCTATATTAGAAAAACCAAATCATCCGCCTACTTGAAAAGTTCTTCGAAAAAATATCTTCATAGTTCAGTGGGTAGTTATCCAACCAGCAAATAGTAGGCTCAAGGGATGTTTATTCAAGACGATAAAGTTCCTACCAAATTCCGAACACACAAATTGATTTTACACTAGTTATGTGGTCTTCATAGTACCTACTAAATGCCCACTGCTTGCTATGTTTATCTTTTTTTCTTAGGATATTTATATCTAAAGCAGGGTCCAGACCTGTGTGATGCGTAATGGAATGTATCGTGTAATGTAATGGAAATAGTATGGGCAGCACTTTACATGTAACTAGCGGCCGCCCGCGATTTCGTACGCGTTGATCCCGTTTTACCCCCTTAGGAGTGGAGTTTCGTAAAATCCTTTCTTAGCAGATGCCTACGTCATAACATCTACCTGCTTGCCAAATTTCAGCCCGATCCGTCCAGTGGTTTGAGCTGTGCGTTGATAGATCACTATGTCAGTCAGTCAGTCACCTTTTATATATGTCGGCGCGCGGGGCGCAATAAATTAAATAACTTAATGTTATAGTTCTCACAACACTTTCAATGTGTTAGCTAGTTTATTGCTATGGAATTTTAAGCAGCGCCAAAGCTCTTATGCCAGAGTTAAGTGCGCGCCTGGGAACGAAGGTGACATAAATCTCCATGTTGCCTGACGTAGTTGTGGACCCGTTCAAGTGCAGTATTGATGGATTAATAGCTTTACAAAAACTTCAGGTACAGAGCCCTGGAACGTAGAGATTTTGGGACTCAGTGTTAGAGTCATTGGACATTCGGGTTTTGGACGTGGTGGTGACTGGGCGTGGTTCACAAATTCGTCAATCGCTCCCAATTTATTAAGTCTAGGCGTCTCTAGCTTTGTTAAAGTAATTCAGTAACTTTGATCTTTCTGTTAAATTTAACTGTGGACAATATTGATTAAATTAACGAACCAGTCTTTACATTCTAGTCTAGTAAAGTTAGTCGTTTATAAATCAGTGATTATAATTAGTGTTAGTATCCACTCGCACGTGTTCCCTATACGCCCACATAGGTAGATAGTATGAATTCAATGAGAGACCCTTCTGGTGCCGTCCGAGAGCCCGACGCTCCGACATATATTTAGATGCTCGATTCGCTTTAACTCTCCCCGGGCTAAACTTAGCCTGGACTGGTTATTTTATTGGCTTTCGAGCTTTTAATCCTGGTTTCACAGGATGTACAACGGTAGTAATGAGAGGTTTTATACGTAGGTACCCTTAAGGGAATCAAAAATCAGAACCTCATAAACTAGATGGTAGGGCAAGCTAAATTTAAGACGTGTGCCTATAATTGCCCTGAATTTGAAATTAAGAGAGTCCAACTTACCACAACTAAACTAGACTATCGTTATACAAGAATCATTAACTTAATCGATTTACGTAAAGAAAACATTTCTTTTTTTCATATGTAATTATTTTTATCCCCTGCGCCCGGTTTCAATATTGGTTCAAGTGGATAATTTGCTCCGTTCGTAGAAAAATACGTACACATAGTTAATTACAAAGCTTAATAAACGTAATGGTAATGCGAAAAAAAGGCTTGACCTTTTAAAAAATTACGATATGGGTACCCGCGAAGTAGATTTTCAATAATTTTTTTGGCGAAAAATACCGCGATTAAGAATAATTAAAATAATGTTGTGTTATTTACAATTTGTTTTATAGCTTATTAAAAAATTTGGATACTGATAACAAAATCGCCCTGTATAGTAGTCTTAAGATTGTTCCCTCAAACACAAGTCGTATAATCATCGTTATTCCTACACAATGATCATGTTGGGTAAACAGTCATTTAAATTCGCCCCAGTAGGGTCTAATTACGTCCCTTCGAATGAATTATACATGAGCCCTTAAAACTAGCCCATATCGATTGCTGATGGGCCATTACAATTAGGGCATGCTAATGGGTTAACGCTTCTGGTATTAAAAGGGAAGAAAACATTGTTAGGATAACTCTTGTTGCCTACTAAATTAAAGTAGTTGTCTACTAGTTTCAGGTACCTGAATCCTGAATAATTATTTGTATTTTTGTAATGAGGAAACACAATTACCCATTCCTATAAAACTATACAGGGTGTTAGGTAAATGGGTATATGAGCCGACACTAGCCCATGTTAACATGGGCATATAAATGGTATGGTGAAGTCAGGATATTATCATTTTTTAAAATTTTCATACAAAATATTTTTTATAAAATCCGTTTTGTATGAAAATTAAACATGGGCTAGTGTCGGCTCATATACCCATTTACCTAACATCCTGACTAAATCGGTAGGTAGGTATAAAAATGTGAATGTTTTTAAATTGAATTAAAGGTCATTTGAATTTAACAACACTTGAAAACATTATGTTACTACTAATAAACTACGTTATTTGTGTAAAAAAATACATTAACACAAAAAAAAAAAATCAAAAATCTTACATTTTTTTTAAGTGTAACACCACCTCATAACTTTTTTGTTATTTAATTTTTTAGTTAGGAAATACCCATTCTTTCTTATTTTTTGAGTACACTATACGTTTGGTCCCAATAAACTGCAAACTACTGCCTAGTTTCCTTATTATGCTTTGAAAGATGATATCATGGCATCTATGGGACTGAAGTGTTTGCCATTGTATTGGGAGCTCTTACACCTACGCATAGACTATGCGTCTGTTATTTATTGCTTAGCTAATACTTATTGAGGAAAAAAGTTTTTCCTGTTTTCATAGATTGTGCGAAAAAAGAATTAGTCCCTGCTTCAGAAGGCACGCTTAGGCTGGGTTCATCATCATCATCAACAGCCCTTTACAGTCCACTGCTGGACTATGAGCCTCCTCCACTATAGTAGAGGGTTTTGCCATAATCCCCACGCTTGGCAGGCGGGTTGGAGATCGCAGTTTTAAAGATTTATGTTTGTCAGAGAGCGCCTTAGGCTGGGTTGCACCACCTTATTTAACCGTAACAATAACAATGATTTGTATAATTTTTGACAGTCTTTTGACGTTTTTCAAAGTTAAAGTAATATGGTGCAACTAAGGTTGTGATTTTGTTAGCTGCAACCCACACGATCATCATTATCATTTCAGCCAAAGGATGTACAGTGTCCACTGCTATACAATGGCCTTCTTCAAGGAATTTTACAACGACTGGTCAGGAGCGCTGCCCGCATCCAGGTACTTTTTGCGACCTTCACCGATCACAGATCGTCGGTCTATGCCAATGAGGGCTATCGTTTTTATACTTAACAGTTGGCACCCCTGGCGATTGACAGGACCTTACTCTACAGTGGCGCCATCTTGATGAGTGCAAATGCGATAGTCCTCCTACCACTTTAGCGCTCACCAGTTGGTGCCACTGTCTTCGCTACTAGCAAGTGACAGGACCTTACTCTACAGTGGCGCTAACTGGTGAGCGCTAAAACGATAGCCCTCATTGTCCACATTTGTGTTGCTATCGTTCGTTTCAGCCAAATGACGTCTACTGCTGGACTGAAGGGCACAGGATCAAGGATTTCCATAATGACCGGTCTTGAGCTGCCCGCATCCAGGTTCATTCCACGATCAAAGATCGTCGGTCCGCGGAGTGGGAGGTATTTCCACATTGCTTTTGTAATATATTTGATTAATTGCGCCTATTCTCCTCAGAGACCAGCTATATTATGTAATATGTATATATCTCTTCCGCAATATTGCGTCTTGCAGAGAGCGGCTATTCACCAAGATATAGGCTACGAATAAATCTTGGATGATGCTCTACCTACTTTGTATTTAATTATAATTCTATCTTCTTCTTCTTCTTATCTTATCTAGTCTTCATTCTTAGTAATTATTGCAGAATATGGCTTTATTTGTTATACCAATATCACAAACTTGAAAGTCTGCAAGATTTGATGGATATTTGTTACTCCTTTACAGAAAAAATACCAGAAGAATTTTATACAAATTATACCCAAAAGCATGGTTCTATACGGTGCATGACACCCCAACAGGGCAAAGCATTTCTGTATTCAGCAAACTTCATATAAGTAAGTAACTCTTGTGACAAATTGCAATTGATTGATTGTGACGAGCTTAGTTTCAAATTCTATGTTATGAAAGCGAAATACCACTTACTGATTAATCACGAAATCTCAGAAACTTTAACCCCTAAGTACAAACTTGAAATTTGACAGGTAGGTTTCTTGTAGGGTGTAGACATCCGCTAGGATTTTACGAAACTCCACCCCAAAATGAGGTCCACGCGTTCTTATGAAATTTTCAGAAGTGTCACGAATGGACTGAATGGCAAATTGACAATATTTAGTAGGTAGAGTATCCATCCCTATCTTCGTTCGCACCTCGCGCCTGCATCTCTCCACTTTAAATCTGGCTGAGTATATTCCAGCCTCCAGCGTCTAGGTCAAAGTTAAAAGTGGGTATACAGGGTGGAATTTTGTAATGTCACCTGGAAGGAAAGTACTTTCAATATTGTAGATATAATTTTTTCCTCAAAGAAAACATTCCCTTATTTTTGAAATGAAATAGAACTGCATTCAAAGAATTCCAAAAATTTGCTTTACACACCCGGGATTCGAACCAACTAAAATCTGTTAAAAATTACACCCTGTATTTTTATTGCATCGATCGTTAGGGTTAAGTATAAGGATGAAATGTCTCCAACAAACAGGATTAATCAAATGAAAGAAAAACCATGAAATCTTAAATTATTTTTATTATGTACAGGAAATTGTATGGTATGTTAGAGAATTTTTTAAAAATTTCGAAAATCTTTCAATGCAGTTCTCTTTCTTTTCAAAAATAAAGGAAAGTATTCTTTCAGAAAAAAAAATCTATCTACAGTATTAAGAGTAGTTTCCCTCCAGGTGGCATTACAAAATTCCACCCTGTATAATACACATAGCTAAGAAAGGCGGCCATGTTGGTGAACTGAGAAGGATTGACAAAAATATACAGGGTGACCTATAATGAGTGAACATCCCTGGAAGGGATAGACATAACTAAATTGGTTGCAAATGACCTAGTAAAATTTTATTATTAATTATTACTTTAACCTTTAACTATGGACGTCGGGTCTCAGAGGCCCACCCCCCTTTTCAATTTCTCGGTTTAAATACCTTCCCGACACGTGCTGCTCTCGACCATCTCAGTAGCTTCAGTTTTAACTGTGTTAGGACCGAGGAGGCATAAAATCGCGTCTTCCGGCACTTATTACGTGAGTAATAACCATCCAAAATTTTATCGGGGTCTGGGAGACCCGATTACTATAATTTCCATACAAACATACTTGTATGGATGTGACTTGTCAACTATATTTTTTTTATAGTATATCATTATAATATGTTGTAAATTGTTTTAGTTTAAGAATACATAATGCTAGAAAGTATCTGAGTATATCAGCTATATTATTAGCCCAACTATCTAAGTAACATTCCAGAAGTAAGGTTTTACTTGTAGACGATCCTCCTTTTGAGTTTAGATGTCTTAGAAGGTACCATTGCTGCCGATTCCGATTCTGAATGATGTATATTTTGCCTATCAAAGCTCTCAAAGAAAGATGACACATGCCTGTAGAGATAATTTGTCTTTAGTGTTCTAGGCCACTGTTTATAATTTTTGTAAGTTTAACCCTTGTCAAAATTTTTATTTTATGTCTTTCAGAAATTCTGTTTATGTTTTTATGTTACACGGTTATTAATTAGCAAGGGAAAAATTATTAGTATGATTTATTATGAATCGACTGTAATTAAGGAGCCTATATGTGATGCTAAGTCAATTAACACTGAAAAACGTCTATGTTTTTTAAATTTGCCAAAAAATAATTAAATAATGATTAAAAATTGATTAATTTACCTACTACTAGATCCTTTATTAATAGTTATTAGATATATATCAACTCTTTGATAAATTCAAATTGGTTCAGATATGAAATTATGAAGAATTTTAGATAGGGGTCTGTGAGACCCGACGTCCATGGGAGTGTGATTATTTTTTCACGACTATAGTTAAAGGTTAATCCAAAAAAATCCTAATTAAAAAAACAGTGACAACTTATTCAAAAACCATTAAAAATTACTTTTAACAGTTTAATTGACATCTATATCTATAAAAGCGAAAGATCACTGACTCATCACGAAATTTCTGAAATTTCAAAAACTACATGTACTAGGAGTCCCAGTATGGGGTTCCTTTTAGAACGCAGGTTCTCACTAATACGGTATTTTGCAAAATTAAACCCCAAAGGGGGTAAAACGGGATCCACGCGTACGACCGCTAGTTACAAATAAACAGAAAAAAATGTTACAATCACACCTAAAACAATTGAAATTACACCCGACATAGCAAATAAACACGTCCACAGTCGGATTGTTCTCAATAACCGAGATAACTGACATTTCATTATGCGACGCCCGCGTTCGCGGAGTAAAAATGTAAATAACCAATGTGGATACCTACCCGCGTACCCGCGGGCCCCCACAAATGGCTCTATGAATTATTAAAGAACGAATAAAATTACGGTGGACCTGCTAAGACCATGCTTTGAGGGTATCCAGGACATTTTCCAACACCCACCCCCATACTTACGAGCCGGAAGACGTAGCGAGGGCAGGCCTCCCACTAGGTGGACCGACGTTCTGGTGAAGGTCGCGGGAGGTGCCTGGATGCGAGCGGCGCATGACTGGTCTTTGTGGAAATCCTTGGGGGAGGCCTTTGTCCAGCAGAGGACGTCTTTCGGCTGAAACGAAGGAACCCCTATACTTATTGGGTGCGTTTGGCGGAACATAGGCTTCCCCCAATGACTTCCACATCGCACGGTTGGTAGCGGCCTGCATCCAGCGCCTTCCTGCTACCTTTATCAAGTCCTGTGGCTGAAATGATGATGATAATGATGATTGTATTAATTAGGTTCCGAAACTACTGGATTTGAAAAGTTCTTTCACCAGTATAATGCTACATTATTGATGAACAAGCTAAAAAATATTTTCAAAAAGGGATTTTTATTGGTGTTTAATTTTTTTGTTTGTATATTTTAAAACCACAAAGAGTAAGCTCTTGTCCCGCAACTTACATGAAAAATAAAGTGGGGAAAAAATTGACCATACTGGGAATCCGTGACTTCTAGGTCTGCCCCAGGTGGTCTTACCACTAGACTTGGACTTACGTAGTTTGCTTTTTTATGAGTCACACTCATTCAATTCCTTTAAAAAATAAAAATCTTGGTCACACATTCGTACCTGCGCCGGCGATTTACACTTATCCATACTTAGATTCGGACCTCAATTCAATTTGAATTTTTTGTTTCTATTTAAAGAGTGCGAATTTGTATTTTATACAGTAATCCTCCGTTTGATAAATTACTTTAATATTCAGCAAGTAAATTGCAAGTTTATTTTGGGTTTTAAGAAGATGGAATAAGGTAAAAGATACTGTATTCGTACTTTAACTGGATACCAATATACTGTCTGTTGCATTTGATTTACGATTTATGTTTATCTTCAAATCATAATAAAGACACAACATCCACCTTCGGCCTAATCATCACTTACTATCTGTGAGATACAGGCCAAGAGCTTTCTCGTTGTGGATAAAAAAAATATCACTTTAATCGGACTAAAAAAGAACAGAACAAGGCAGGTATTTGACCGCAATCGCACCTGATGTTAAATGAGATGCTGTCTAGGATGGTACATAATTATCTGCCCTGTAAGTGCTTATTCACTCTCGCCTTGAAAAGGCCCTACCTTGATTGATAAAGCTTGTAAAAATCACGTAACGCTCATACCTATTTGTAATAAAATATATTTAATACATTTAGGGCGTAGGCGGAGATAGTTAATTAATTAATTATACACCCTAATTAGTATTACGGATCAAATAAAGCCTAAAGTAAGTGATCGTTAACCTTTTATAGTCTTCACCCTGCTACCCACGCTTTAGTATAGATTTTAAGATGAGTTTTGTACTAAACTCTGAAGCAAGATTCCGTAGTCCGTAGCAGATTTTGTATTTCGTAGTCTGCAGTAGCTTAGTACGAGGGATTAACGGAACTCTATCTATCTATCTATCTATATAAATAAAAATGAATTGTTGTTCGTTAGTCTGATTAAAACTCGAGAACAGCTGGGCCGATTGAGCTGATTTTGGTTTTAAAATGTTTGTCGTAGTCCAGGGTAGGTCTAAACGGTGAGCAAATAAGGAAAAATTGCGATGGCTTATTTATTAAAATTAACTAGTTTTTTCTTTTTCAAAAATCCTAGACTGCATCCCACCCACTTAACGTCAGGTGCGATTGTGGTCAAATACCTGTCTTGTTATGCATAAAACAAACTTTGTTATTTCTGCTTCTAACAACGTTCGTTAGCTATTAGCGAGAACCGAAGTTTATTTTCTTCATTTTAGTTTTTTTTTTCAAGTAAATGTAGATTTCTATACATTAAAAACGCTTTAATAATTTGGCGGATAAAAATAATAAAGGAAGACAATAAATTAGGACTTTATCCATCTAATAGGCTTCATCCATTTCATTCATTACTTTAGTAAAACCACAGGATAAATTCCAAGAAGTAAACCTTAACATTAGGCAATTATAACCTTTTAGGCGTTAAATGAATTACTATAATTATTCCTTAGAAGTCCTGAAAGTTAGTAGGTTAAAATAAATGGGTGGTAATACTAACTGGAAAGGTCAGAGTAACATTTTATTGTGATAAAATTATCATACATCAGAAAAAACTATAAAAAGGTCACCTAATAGGCAATTTTACCTTAATGTTCTTTTCCAGATAGTGGAATTGAGACCTTTTCGGAATAGAAATAATCTAATACGAAGAAACGTCTAAAATAAATAATGCATTATACATCCATTGACATTAAAATAAAAAACGTATTTTTCGCAAAACATACATTTTTATACCAACACAAAATACGAATAAAATGCTCATATGCAGCGCGGAAATCGAACTCGCGACCTTTGGCATAGGTACAGTCCAGTACGCACCACTCGGCTAGCCGGTTAAAAATCTCAAATACCTAAGAGACTATGTATTTCACAAAAGCTGTGCCATTTTGTGACCAACGATGTTAGTCACGGGTAAAACAAAATGAACTTTAATGTATTTATTTTTGTGACTCAAAATCTAAATTCAACGTTTTTTTTTTTCACCAAAATAACCTTGGCTAACGAATAATATCAATACGCTCAATTTATTCCAAACACATTTTGTTCAAGTCATAGCGGGTATTCGTATATTTTACTTTTTATGAACTACCCACATTTTCTAAAATATTCTGCCGCTAACGCTCGCTGCTTTCTACGCTAGTTCGCGATTTTAATCAAACGCTCCGGACGTGTCGCGGCACCGGACTCACGGTTTTTTTTCTGGAATATTCTACCTTTGAGAAAAAGTTTTTATAACGGTTTAGACAGCATTTGCCTACCGTGTCAACTCAGTTACCGATAAGTACTGATATGACTGATATCTTTTACAAACGGACGTTGGACTATATTTCCGAATTATTACCCGTGCTTAAAATTATCACAGTGTTCGGTTAATCTGCAGTCGTAGGTACTTTGAACTATTATTGTGTAGTGTGTGTGTGTGTGTGCCCATAGCTACAGCCTTCCACTTTCTCGAGTAAGTTCTTTCTGGAATATTCTACCGTTGAAGTATTTATACCAATTTTAACCGTATCTACCTACTCGGTCTTTGCAACAGTACATAGGGGAGAGTTCGGTATATTGTACCGCCGGGTAAATTGTACCACCCTCATATTTCGTAAAGTATTTATTGAATGTCTGTAATTGCAACACTCAGCGATACACAACTAAAATCAATTAATATCGGCCATGTGGTTTTTGCCGTGACAACAAACACGTGTGTTTTATTTTGAAAAGTATTTTTTCATTGTTTTCAAGCAACTTTTGACGATACATGTTTAGTTTGTAATTTTGTTAAATTTAATCACATGGTGTTTCTAATATATTATTTAGAAGCGTAAATTAGTGTGGATTGCAATTATTTGAAACATTTTTCGGTATTTATAAGCTATATTTTTTACCGATTTTTTAAAAGCACTATCACATAGTCGGCTAAATTGTACCACATCAAGTTGTATGGAACTTTACCAAAGGATTTTGAATTTTTTTTTAGTAAATCATATTTTGAAGTTATAATAGCGTAGTTATGTTTGACTAACAATAAATGAAAGCAAAAGACTGGCAAAGTAGATTAGGTACAAGTGTGCGTTACGATAATTGGAATTACAAAACTTGTACTCAAAATCGTGATAACGTGTAAAACAATATCGATTGTCTATGTTATTAACTACTGTTCCTTTTCGTTTCCTAATTTGTTAAGAATGTATCGTATAATATTTTGCCATAGTTTTTTTATAGGCTTGAAATTTATTGAAATCCAATTTAGTAACCCTGTGGTACAAATTATCGAACCGGTTGGCTAAATTGGACCGAAGCTCTGAACTCGTACTATGTTGATTTGTGCCAAATATACAACAATCATGTTAATTAATACTTATGAAATAGTAAGTTGAATAATGTATCTTTTATTATATACCATGGATATTAGCAAAAACAAAAGAAAACTATGTATAAAATGGGATTGAAAAAAACTGGTCCAAATTAGCGGACTCTCCCTTACCTTGTACAATGTATAGCAAACGGTACATGCGACTGTACGTATTTTTTGTAAAATTGTTATTCAATAGTGCTTATTTTGATGTGCTATCGGTCGGTACTTTAAACTACGAGTATTACACCCGTATTCACAAACGATTCTTGGTTAAGTGAAGCAGCAAATCGAACGCACAGCGTTGAATAGAGCTCTGTGATTGGTTCGTGTGTCACCCTGTGCGTCCACGCGCACTGTGCGACCTCATAGTAATGTTTGTGAATACGGACGTTAATGAGTTTGAGAGGTGTGCCTATAGTGTGCCACTGTCTTAATTGACTTGATAGTATTTTAACTAATATTATGGAGTGCTTGTTGGTGAGGTTTGTGAAAAGTGTCTTTATTTTTTTTACTTTTCCCACATCTCATTCCCACCGCTGCAACTCCTGTGTAGCCAGGATCTACAGCTTGACCGTCGATAAAAACCCAACCAGTGAAGGTCACGTTTGTGCCCATTACCTTCCAATCTGTAGATTAATCTGATAGTTATTTTGAACACATTTTGTGAAGCGTTTGTTTGTGATGTATGCCTATATTTTTCCGCTGTCTCATGATCTGATTCCGCTGATTTTTAACAACTTTTTTCCATTCTCCAGGGCTGATGGAGAGACAGAAAGGAGCAGTTCCTGATGCTGGTAGCAGAACTGGTGAGTCCATTATGTTTTGTTTGTAGAAGTAGTTTTTTTTTCTGTCATTTTATCTTTTTTGTGTATTACAGCAACTATTTTATGTGTTTTCTGTGCGAATATTACAGCAATTTATGATTTATAGTGAATTTATTAAACTACCCCGCTGTGTGAGTAGAACCTACCAACATTTATTTATCGCTTTTACACTATTTTCTTATTAAATTTAGATACAAGGTAGGTACATAGTGTAAGTACCTGTACTTTTACTATGTACTCAGCGAATTTTATATTGCGTAACATTAATTTTTTACTATATTAAGCCTTTAGTTAGTTACGAGTTACGACAGGGTCCTCTTAGAAAGTTATGTTAAACCGCCTCTGCTGTGTGAGCAGAACCTACTCGTAAGTTAGTTTATTTATTTATTTATTAACACCAACAAGACATACACCATTTTAGACAATATTATACATGCTTATATAATAGGTTAAGTGATATTAATTAAGTTAGGTAATTCTAATTTGAACTCGACACTAGTAATTTTTGATGCCTTATGACGGCCTTTTACGATCTTAGTATGGTAAACTAGCCTAGCTTAAATTACGCTGCTGCCATGCCAGCTGATATAATTTAATGCACTGTGTTTCTTACAAATTTTAACTTTGAGTTTATTTTTATTCATCTGAATTTATTATTAAACATTTTTATAGGGCTATTTCTGTAAATTCACTCCCTTAGTCTTTACATAATATTCTACTTTTATTTCTGTTGGTTTAAAAGGGTAGTACTACCCAACATTGATGAAATAAAACGCGGCCGTAACAGCGTGAAACTTGAAAATTTCGACAGGTTCATCCAATGTCTAAGTAGCTCAGTTGGAAGAGCAATTGCCCGGCAAGCGAAAGGTGGGTTCGATTCCCGGCTTACGCAGTTCGATTTTTTCATGTTGTTTATTTAAAATTTAATATTCTATTCTATCAATCCTCTACATTCTAGCACCGTTAGTAAGTTAAATAAAAAATTACAACCATGGCGAGTTAAGTAACCAAACGTTTACCTTTGATCTTTCAATAAAAGACGGTTCAGTAATCGTATTTCATTAGAAAATAATAATCTTAATCAGCTGTACCTAATCAGTGAGTGGGGTTCAAATTCTACGAAAACGAAATTCAATCAATTAGTTAAAAGATAAGCCATCTGGCTTGATTCTTGGAAGTAGGTAGCATTTAACATGGCGTCGGGTCTTTGAGACCCTATTTACCGTGTGATGGGTTTCGTTAACGGTTAAGTTAATTTTGGATGTACGTCTCTAGTACCTATTTACTCGTGGAGCTTGTAATTAATAGGTACTTATGTTAAATTAACACTGTTAAGGGATGATTTTTCAATCGTCAGAATAACTTTTAACTGAAGAATAAGTTTCGCACATTGACAGTTTCAGTATGGGAAATATGTCAAAATGACAAGTTTGTCATTCAGTTAAAAGATATCTAAAGATTGAAAAATTGGTCCTAAGTTTCCTGCTATAAGAAATCTTTTTATAGAAATAAATTAAATCGTGTTTATTGTAAAATTACAGATACCTACCTACATAAGTCAGGTCATAAAGTCTAATAATAAGGTTTATAAGTTCAGTTGAGCTGTCTGTTTTACGTCAGATTTGTGTCCGAATGTACTTTAAATAATTTAGGTACTTTACATTACATTAGGTAATATAGGTAGGTAGCTTAGGTAATATACAAATCAAGAACCACTTTGTTTTAGTAACTTTCATAATAAGATTGACCTTCTGAAAGTTGAAATCTCCAAATTGTTCTCTAACCGAACTTATCTTATGAAAAACTGTAGCTGTGCCCGCGACTTCGTTCGCGTGAAAACTCGTTTTCGCAACATTTTTCATTGTTGCTCTGCTCAAAGGTTTAGTAACCTGATATGCATCATGGATAATAAACATCATTAAAGGGGACCTGTCTTTGCTCATATTAAGTGCTCAATTAGCTACCTGCCAATAATATCTAAACTAATATTATAAAGCTGAAGAGTTTGTTTGTTTGTTTGTTTACTTGAACGCGCTAATCTCCAAAACTACAGATCCGATTTAAAAAAATCTTTCAGTGTTAGATAGCCTATTTATCGAGGAAGGCTATAGGACATCTGTCATCCGCTTTGCAATGGAGGGAAGTGGAACCTTAACTTCGAACTCCTCCTATGTTCTTTTTCTAATTTCATTGCGGGTCCAATGACAGCTTAACTTTGCCCTGGGACAAACTGACCTTCACTGGTTAGGTTCAAGCTGTAGATCCTGGCTACACAGGAGTTGCAGTGGTGGGAACGAGAGGTGGGAATGGTCCTAACTGTATCTTAACTCCACATAGTTAAAGCAAAGTCGCTCCTGCTGTCTGTACCCTTATCTTTTAAACTACCTACACAACGGATATAATGCAGTTTTTAGCAATTTATAGCTAGTAATTCAAGGTGAAGATTTACATGTACCTATTATATTACATAACACCCGTGTGAAACTGGGGCCGGTCGCTGCTATTATCTATACTAATATTATCAATGCGAAAGTAACTCTGTCTGTCTGTCTCGCTTTCACGCCTAAACTACTGAAGCGATTTTGATAAAATTTGGCATAGAGATAATTTTAGTACCGGGAAAGGACATAGGATAGTTTTTATCCCGGTTTTTGAAAAAGGGACGAGCGCGATAAAGTTTTTCGCTGACAGACAAAATTCTACGCGGGCGAAGCCGCGGGCGGTAAAGCTAGTATAAAATAGAGAAACACAACTCTCAACGCGACATTTTTATATGAGTTACTGAAGTACTCACGGCTTGACCTGACGGCTTAAAATAGACCTACGTTTCAACTGTCTAGACTTTTAAACATTGTTTGTCAGTCAGTCAGTTACATTTGAATTTCAAACTAAGGTAGGTACTCAAGTGTTATTTTAACCTCAATCTGAACTTCACGCCTAATCCATCGTCCTCCAAACACACCAACTTAAAAGTATTCATCTTAAAGAAATAAAAGTTCGCGAAATTCTCGTGTGACGTGATTTAAGTAGCGAGAAACTTGATGGAACTTCGCTAAAGCTCTGTAAAGGAGCTTTTGATTCCGAGCTTTTGAAAAGTTGCCGGGAAAAAATAAATAATTGCCGCTGTAGGTGACAAATCTTACGGTTCTGTGATGGCGTTTTAGGGAGTGAAATATTAACTAGCTTAATGATGTTTTACCTGAATTAATTTTGGTCATCACAGATTTTCTTTTATCTCTTGTCCCACGTCTAAAATGTAACAAATTCGTACAATCTTATTAAATTATTCTTAATATTAACTTTAAATCTATAGCACTTTGTGTGAAACTAATGACTATGCTAGGTATTTTAGTATGCTTGAATTAAAGGTCATTAGGGTCCCACCACTTAGGCCAGTAAGTTCTTCATAGCCATCATCACATCAATGTACCAAATCAGATATTCGCTTCTTACAATCAAAAATATTTCATCGAAATGTTAAAAAATTTCGACGAACAATTTTACAAGTCCTATTCACCCTTCAGTACACTTCAGCCCGATATTTACTATTTGTTCTGAGCAAGTCGACTAAATTTTATCGCACCAATATGGCATCGCTACATTGTCTGTGGCTGACCTACTTCCAAGCGCCGTGTACCTAAAGGACTTGCCACACTGACTGGCGGTCTGCGGTCAGGTCAAAGTCAACGCAGCCCGCATCATGAAAAAAAAACTCATTTGTTTTTACCGACTGCGCCAGAAGGAGGGTTATGTTTTTGCAAGCAGGCTTTTATGTATGAGCGACATAGTAAAAATAATAATTAAACTGACTGACTAAAGTACACTTTTTCTGTGTGTACCTACTCGTATAAACGATTTGCTTTGAAATAACAAGGTCGCTTGCCGGTTGCCTTGCCTAATATTGCGTGATGCGGGCTGCGTTCATTTTTCCCAGACCGTTTACCGCAGACCGCAACCAGTGTGGCTAATCCTTAATAGTTCGGATGGAGATGCCCGCATAGAGTGTACCTGTTTGGTTCGCCCACACAATATCAAAGCGTGCTGTTCATACATAATGTGGGCTGCGTTCAATTTGCCCAGACCGTTGACCGCAGACCGCATCCAGTGCGGCAAATCCTTAATAGTTCAGATGGAGACGCCCGCCTAGACTGTACCTGTTTGGTTCGCCCACACAATGTCAAAGCGTGCTGTCCATACATAATGTGGGCTGCGTTCAATTTGCCCAGACCGTTGACCGCAGACCGCATCCAGTGTGGCAAGTCCTTAATAGTTCGGATGGAGACGCCCGCCTAGACTGTACCTGTTTTGTTCGCCCACACAATATCAAAGCGTGCTGTTCAATCATAATGTGGGCTGCGTTCACTTTGACTTTACCATAGACCGCAGACCGCAACCAGTATGGCAAGTCCTTAATAGTTCCGATGGAGACGCCCGCCTAGCCTGTACCTGTTTTGTTCGCCCACACAATATCAAAGCGTGCTGTTCATACATATTGTGGGCTGCGTTCATTTTGACCTGACCGTTGACCGCAGACCGTAACCAGTGTGGCAAGTCCTTAATAGTTCCGATGGAGACGCCCGCATAGACTGTACCTGTTTGGTTCTCCCACACAATGTCAAAGCGGTTGTGTTTGCCGTGTACATTCTGACGCGGAAGTTTTGGGGCCGAAATGGTTAAGTACTTAAAGTACTAGTAAGCAGTGTCTGCGTAGTGTTGACATCTGCTGAGTTAGTTTGGTAATCGTTAAGTTAAATTACCAATTACTTTACTTAAGATCACCGGGAGCTATAAGAATAATCAAAAAGCCTTTGGTGACATTATTTTGTCTCATTTAACTGAGAAAATTAAACAATGGCTATTCGTTGCTTCAAGTTATAGTTTTACCTTCAAAATTAGAAACAGTGTTATTCATGTAGTGATTCAGATCTGAAAATATTTAAACAAGCTTTTGCCCGCAGCTTCGCCCGCTTTAATTAGAAAAATTTAACGTGCTCGCCCCTGTTTCAATAAGCGGGATAAAAATCTATCAAAATACATAGGCTGAGTTGCACCACTTACTTAATTAATTTTGACAGTAACTATGACGATAACCGGTGCTTTTTGTATGACATTTGACAGATTTTTGACGTTTGTCAAAGTTAAAGTAACATGGTGCAACCCAGCCATAGTCTTTCCCGAGATGCGATCTCTGTAAAAAAAATAATCAAAATCGGTTCAGTGGTTTAGGTGTGAAAGCGTAACAGACATAGTTACCGTATTTGTAATAGTAGTAGGGATGGCTTATGATGTTGTTAAATTTTTCATACACAAAGACGTCGGTATAATGTGTCAAAATCCTCACCCTCGCACTTATCCGTTGTCTAGTACCCATTTATTTTGTTTAGTTTGGGGCTAGCGGCGCAGTGTAAAATGTCCAAGGATATTTTATTTAAATAAAAATTTATTTATTATTTATTTATAACTCAACGAAATCTACCAGTTACTATCCCAGGCCATGTCCAGTATCTCAATATCTCATCCATCTGTCCTAATGAACATGTACAGAACACGCGTACAACAATAACTGGGAACTACCGAGGGGACTTGAACCAACTTTTGTTTCGCAACTTTGTTCATTTGGACAGTTTAGTACGCTACACACGTTCTTTTAGTGTTGTGTGGTTGTCGATTAAATATCGATGCATTGCGATAAATACGATTAATCGCTCAAAATGTAGTACACCAAATCCTCCATTTGCCTCTGGTAAATTATAAAGTCGTTCTCCTTTAATGGAGACCAAAATATCATGACTTTATGATGAACTAGCGGCCGCCCGCGACTTCGTACGCATGGATCCCGTTTTACCCCCTTAGGGTTGGAGTTTCGTAAAATCCTTTCTTAGCGGATGCCTACGTCATAACACCTACCTGCATGCCAAATTTCAGTCCGATCCGTCCAGTGGTTTGGGCTGTGCGTTGATAGATCACTATGTCAGTCAGTCACCTTTAAGTTTTATATATTTAGATCTCTAAGGGACTAACCCCAAATTAAGCATAAAATTATATGATTCTACCCACCTTACGGATCGCTTACCTACTCGACACACCCAGTCAGTCACTGCAGTCAGTCTATGACCACGGTCGGTGTAACCCGGTCGAAAAGTCAGGCAAAAACAGGTTTTAATTTTCAGTGTTATTTATCCACGTATCGCGTTAAATTAATTAAATTGTGCAATGAGAAAGTTTAAAATTAATTAAGCATAGCGTGTTCAATGGCAATATACAGATATTTCCGAAATCCTCTCTAGCTCACCATAAGTAAATAATATAGGTAGGTAGATAAATAAGTAAGAACAGGTAGCCCAAAGGATACCTTGCCGATAACGCATTATGGCATTAAAAGATTAAGTCCGCTTATTAATCTGGCATTAAATACTAAAATACGAATTACACAGTTATTTAATTGGACAAATAATGATTTTGCAGATTACCAAATATCAATTTGCATTCTAACTAAACGTTTCGAACATCCAATATCGGATTACACTCAAAACATTAATGGCGTATTAAAATATCAATATCCAAATCAGTACGTTTGTACCCAAAATCAATTTGATTACGATTTAGGAGTGGATAGTATGAAATTAGTATGACTGTTTTAGGCTATTTCTGGAGAGAGAGAGTACGGTCCGGTTTTCACCAAGGCAGAGCGGAGCGGAGAAGTATTTTGAATAACCATTCAAATTTCAATATTTACACTTCTCATCTCCGCTCCGAACAGCTCCGCTCCGCGGCCGCCGCCGGCACGCTGTCAAATTTTAAAGAAAAAATTGTCCGCCTGACACTTCTCCGCTCTGCTCTACTCCGCTGCGCTTTGATGGAAACCAGGCCTAATGCGGAGCGGTGTCACGGACTTTATCTGTTCATAGACGTAGCGGGGCGCGGGTAGCGGGGCAGAGCAGCTGTAGACTGTGTTTTACCATAGGTACGATAATTAGGCCGCGAGCAGGCAACAAGACATGTATTTTCTTCCCTCTACTTCGAGGTTAAAAGGTTTTGTATGAATTTTTAAATTAGCCACTGAAGTGGAGTGGAATCTCCGCTATGCAATTGGTGGATTTTTACCGCGCTGATAGCTCCGCTACCTCGCTTTGCTTCTGTGGACAGGCAGCCTTATATGTCAGCGTCCAGTGTTATTAGAGTTGAATTTGTATTAACTAGAATTTAACGGTTTATGATTTAAATAAATGGTTATTGAAATGATATTATTATGATGGCTTAATGAAAAATCTAACAAACTATAAAGGTGCGAAGATAAATGAAATTTCGATTTAATTCGAAACACTTTTTAAATAATTTTCAAAATAATCTTGTTTCTTCTGCCACTTCTTCTCAGCATCAGCCCATATGTTATCCCGAAGTGGTGGTATGAATAGCTTTATTTGGGATGTGTAAAGGCCTATTCAAACCTGAGCGATATTCGCTGCCGCTGTGGGTAGAGGTACACATACCGGACGGGTTTCGCTCAGGTATTTAGTATCAAGTACCGTGGCTAGAGCGTTTTCTCTGCCGCAGACGGTAGCGAATACCGCTTAGGTCTGAATAGGCCTTAAGTGTATACTAAGTAGGTGCCCTGAAAAGGGCTTTAATACTAATACATTATTATTTTCATTTTAAACAGATGTTAAAAAAACTAATGGACAAATTTTGGTGACATTAATGGTATTTTGTGTCTACAAGGTAAATGACCAACCTTTTTGTCAGTATCTAAACGACCTCACGACTTAGGCTGAGTTGCACCACCTAACTTTAACGGTAACTATGACGATAACCGGTGCATTTTGTATGGAGTTTGACAGATTTTGACGTTTGTCAAAGTCAAAGTAAAATGGTGCAACCCACCCTTAGTATGCGTCTAGGTCTAAGCCTAATAAATTGGAATGAAATTATTAATAAATGTTACCCAGATCTTAGAATTCGCTTCATTAACAATTTATCAAAGGGATCTACTACTTGGCCAAAGTGAACTATTATAATATTATATTGTAATGTAATATTTGATGGTTCTTTGATCTCGTCATTAGTTCTGACGTCTCAGACAGATTAGACTGACTTGATACAATGTAGGTGACTTTTATAGGTCAACTAGCTTTCCGCCCGCGGCTTCGCCCGCGTGGAATTTTGTCTGTCACAGAAAAACTTTATCGCGCGCGTCCCTGTTTCAAAAACCGGGATAAAAACTATCCTATGTTCTTTCCCGGGACTCAAACTATCTCTATGCCAAATTTCATCAAAATCGGTTGCGAGGTTTAAGCGGGAAAGCGTAACAGACAGACAGACAGACAGACAGACAGACAGAGTTACTTTCGCATTTATAATATTAGTTGGGATCTCAAACTTTACATTAAATTGTTAATATCTATTTATTAATTCACTGGAGATAAGAGATGAGAGGATAGTGTTTTGAATAACATCTCCTCTCTTCTTCGTCTCCTCGCGGTTTTGGTGGAGTCTAGGCTTAATTTTGGTTAGGGAAACTTATATAACTCATTTATTTTTGCAAATAGGCTTTTAAAAAGCACTTTAAGGCCGATTCACACATGTCAGTGAAGTCACAGATCAGGCTCAGTACCGGCACAGTGCGAAATATTCTTTCATACAGTTTCTATGAACGCATCCCCACTTGTCAGTGTCAGTGACGACACAGTGCTCTCAGTGTCAGTGCCGACACCGGCAATCACGGACGTATTCGTTGACGACGATATTTTTGTTGGATCATTGATGCCGCCGCAGCATCAAAAACAAAATAACTTACCTCATAGTTTCTGAACAAGAATATTGAAACAGCTCTCTGACATTTTAAAATATTTCACTGACGCAACACTGTAGCACTGAACTGAGCGGACACTGTGACGGAGCTGTGGCTTCACTGATATGTGTGAATCGAGCTTTACACGTCCCAGTATTAACCCTACCACTGCTTCGGGACAATAAGGCGATTATCACACTGCACCGCGCTCCGTTGCGGTCCGCGTGTTTACATATAACGAATCCCGCGCGCAAACGCGTTGTGTGTTGTGCCGCGCGTGTTTTTATACAAACTGAGGTACTTGCATACAATGATTAAATCTGTCGTCCCGCGTACCGCGGCGGAGCGCGGTGCAGTGTGATAGTCGCCTAAATGGACCAGTGCTGAGAAGTATTCGAATCTCGCAATCGATAATCTCGGAATATTTTTATCGATATTCGTAAATGTACCTTTCACAACACTAAACATTACAAGTCACAAACGAAATATGCGAAAGTAAATTCGTACAGACGTTTTTATTACGAATATTATTTTGGTCGCACATTATGTCACTTACGATTTCTAAATCGTGTTAAGGTCGGTTTTCTGCTAAGGTAAATTTATTTTATTTGCCGTACTAAATCAAATGGCTTTCCTTTATGAGGTTTTTGATTCAAAAGGTATTTTAATTCAAAGGAGGATGATAAGGAAATGCTTGGATAATTGGTCGTTTTTCTTTTTTTTCTGTTTCAATAAGTAGGTACCTACTCGTATATCACATGCAAAAACTGTATTTAACACATGTTTTGCAGCTAAGGGTAATATTTATTACGAGTAGTATTTATGTAAATGTAATTGGTACAATTAATTGTAATTGGAAGAAGGAGCTCCCAAATGGGCTTTTCCGATCTTTGTAAAATGTAACTGGCAGTTTTTGTATGGTGGTCAATTTAAGGACCATACATCTTTCTGTGGCTTTAATACTATTACCTACTAGCGGCCGCCCCCGACTTCCTACGCGTGGATCCAGTTTTACCCCCTTAGGGGTGGAGTTTCGTAAAATCCTTTCTTAGCGGATGCCTACGTCATAACATCTATCTCTTGGCCTGTATCTCATCTGAAAGCAATAAATAAATGTAAAAACAATAATTTTGCACTCAAACACTTTAAGAGTTAACTGTCTTGCTGTTTGTCGGTCAGTTTACTACTAAATGTTTGTTCCCATTTACTACAATAGGTACTCGTACACACCCTCATGACCACGTGTAAACTTAGGCTGAGTTGCACCACCTAACTTTGACCGTAACAATAACAATCGTTTCAGCCAAATAACGTCCACTGCTGGACAAAGGCCTCCCCCAAGGCTTTCCATAATGGACGGTCCTGCGCTGCCCGCATCCAGGCTATTCCCGCGACCTTTACCAGATCGTCGGTACCTACCACTTAGTAGGAGGCCTGCCCACGCTAGGTCTTCCAGTAACTAACAATCCCATCAAAAACAATACTTGTCAAAAAAATCAAGTCTCGCAACTCAGTTGTTCTACGGTAAAAAGTTGTAAGATCCATGTAATACCAAGTCCAGGCCAGGAAATCTTTAACGTTTTACCACAGAATACATAATAGTAGCAACAGAAATTGCACTCCTTTGTGTAGGATCAGATGCCGACATTTTAACGGTAATAATAATAATCTGCATATCCAATATGATATCCAACGCACATGGTGCATTCGAAATCGCACCTTACTACTACGCTCACAAGAGCGCATTTTTTTTGTGTTTAGAATTGATCTACGTCACCGCTCAAGCGTCAGGGTTGTATGAGCAAAGTCAAATAAATAAAAACTTAATTTTAAGAAGCATTTATTGTATTTACGATTAGAAAACTTTAATCTAGTGGAGTTTGTATAATCGTACCATCTCTAAAGTACCTATTAATAAACTTCAGTTTTAAAAGGTGTAGTGTCGGAAAATAGACACGGTGAAGTAAAGTTAATGTTTTTATTAGCTAAAGTAATTTTTTTGCTATAGTTTTTTGTCATAAGTATTTCAAAATAATTTATTATTTAAAAAGTGTAGTTTTTTTTTATTATTTAAATCACTACAGTTAATTATGATTCCTAAATATTACAATTTTTCATTAAAGAAGAATAACAGTGCTGTTGGAACAATAAACCTTGATTGAGACTATGATCGACCGAGCGTGTATAGATACGCGTGTGCAAACAGGCGCGTGGCGGCCCGGACTGATTTGCAACTTGAAGTTGTCGCGCGCTGTAGGTAATTATCTCGGCCGGCATAGGCGAGTGACGGAGGCCTGGTTTTACATAAATTATTGACTTGGCCATCGCACTAAATAATTTAATTTACACGTGTGTTTTCATGCGATGGCCAAGTCAATATATTTATGTAAAACGTTAAAGAGTTCCTGGCCTGGACTTGGTATTACATGGATCTCACAACTTTTTACCGTAGAACAACTGAGTTGCGAGACTTGATTTTTTGACAAGTATTGTTTTTGATGGGATCTCATTTCTTTTTGTATTTTGTAGACAGCAGTTATGTATCTAGAAAACTGGACCAAATTGAAAACATTTACTCGACTTGGCGGTTGCACTACCGTACCCCCAAATATTTTAGATATTCCTTGATTCATACACCAAACACTGCTTAAATTCCAAATTTGAAGCTTCTAGGTCTGCTAGAAGTGCTTTGGAATTTTGATGATCGGTGAGTCAGTCAGTCAGTGAGTCAGTGAGTGACAAAATTAAGTAACTTTGACCCGTTATAATTCTTAAACTACTGGTTCAAATTGAATGAAATTTTAAGTATACTTTACAATGCCTGCATAGCTAATGATAATTCAGCCTTCTAGTTTTATCCACAACGAAGTTACAGGCGGTCGAAAATGGCCTGAATTGCTTCGAGAAAAGGATGGTACGGCCGTGCCGCTTTTTTGCTCGACTTGTTAGGGGCACTGCCGTGCCCCCAGATAACAATAACCGGTGCTTTTTGTATGGAGTTTGACAGATTTCTGACGTTTGTCAAAGTTAAAGTAAGATAGCGCAACCCAGCCTTAGTGTTTACCAACTACATTGATTGTTGTAACTATATCCACTTCTGTTCCTCAAAGGTACAGCATATCAACCTTTTCATCTTTATTGTAAAGTGACCCTTATTCTAATAACATTAAGATGCCTCAAGTCTAGCTTGATATGCCGTCTATGTACTATGTAATAGACTCGCTAACTAGTTGTAATGTGGGCGATTGTTTGCGCGAGTGATGTTGTTTAGTAGCCACATGTTAACCCTTTCAGATCTGACGGTGTCCATGTATCCCGGTTTACCTGAGATTAATATGATAATATTGGTGGAACTGCTTCTTTGTTTTTTTTATTATATTCCACCTGGTAACTGGTTGGTGACTGAGTTCGATACGGTGCTATCAGCACTTGCAATGTTTGTTTCAAAGGCTCTGCCGGTGCAAGAACTATTATATGGAGACTTATTATTTTTTAACATACTTGCTGAAGAGTAGGAAATTTTTAAAATAAAAATATTTCATTTCAGTTGGTACATATGGAAAAAAAATTTGAACCAGTATTTTTCAAAATGTAAAAGCATTTTTGAAGTAACTTGCTGGTACAATTTATTTATTTTTGTCAATTCATTGTAGGTACCAGCATGCACTTGAAAAAAAACACTATTCAGTAGTAAGATATCGAGCTTTTAAGTAAACTTTTCTACAACGAAAACCAAACCTTAACAGTATTTCAGTTAGAAAGCCTTAAATTAGTTAATTCTGTTTTGGAAAGTCTAAACCCTCCAAATGTTACTTCATCAAACGGGCACTGTAGCAAATGCATCCTCTTTCACGTATTTTTCCAGAGCAAAAATGTTTTTGTATTTTATTTTAGTGCAGTCTGTTTTCGAGAGCCCAACGTTGAGAGATTCACAAACACACGAACTTTGAATTAAAAAGGTATTAAAAATCCTCGCTTAGTTTTAAAGGGTTGACTGGGAATCCAAAATTTACACAGACGAGGACAGTTAAGGGGAGGTAAAATTGTATTTGTTTCCGTGTAAAAATTATAAAGGGATACAATTTACGTATCGGCATCTAATCCCAAACTGCAATGCTCCATAAATATAAAAAAAAATCTAGGTCAGACTTGCAAATATCACGCGCAAAAATTCAATTACAAAAAAAGTCTCTCATATAAGGTCAAATGGGCGAACTTGGATTCTCAAAATGACCTTACCTATAGGTACACACCCACGACGACGTTTGTCTTAACCTTCTACTAAACCTTATTCTTTTCTCATTTATAAAAATAGCTCATTTAGGGTAAAAAATATGCGAATTTGTATTCTCAAAGTGACCTTACCTATACACCCACGAAGTTTTAATTTATTTTATTCAATAAGTACACATACAGGTTAGAGTAATTTACAAAACAAAATACATAAATAAAATAAACAGTGTGTAGACTCTAACCTACAAATTCAAATTAAAATCCAAAACATCGTCGTCATCGTAATTTTAGCCTAGGACGTCCACAGCTATCGGCATCGCTCAAAGATAGATAGAAACTCGTATTTTATCTCTAAAAGCGCTAGTTATCAACAGTTTCAGGGCAATTACCACATCAAAGATAAAGTTTATCCGACGCATCCGTTGGAAGTGCTCCTGAAAGCCATACAATGCATCTCGTTACACTACAGTAACTGAAGTTTAGAGGGCAATAGTGTTGGGAATGAATAATCGATTAGTTTTAGTCGATTTGAAGAATTGAGCAAAGTAAGAGTGGACAAAATTACATCACAGTTTTGTAACTAAGTACTACTAGTACGTTGATGCAGTCTTGCTTTATGCTGGTGTGCTCCAAGTCATTAAGGATTTAGCCACTTTTTGCGACCGTATGTGTTACGGTCGTCTGCACGATGCGCCTACCCGGTATGCTCGCGGGGAAGCATGCGCGGTCAAGATAAAAACGTTAGTTTTTTTTATGTGACAGGAAGCAAACGAGCATACGGATTTTATAAAAAATATATGTCTTGATTCGAAAAAAAAAACCTCTATAATTATCCTTGGACATTTAAACTTCGCTTCTAGTCCCAAATTAAGCAACCCTCGTACTATGAATTTACTTTTTTCCTTAATTCTTCAGATTAAACGAGTATGCTTGTCCTACTTGTAGAAGGTTGCATAACAATAAATCTGTTCGTATACGGTGTTTTATTGATGAAAACCATTAATTAAAATTACTTACTACTACTAATGACTCTTTCTTCGGGTGACTGAAATAAAATCGATTGACATTATTTCATTGTATCGTAACTCACTACATGCATTGTATGTAACCTTAGATGATACAGTACCTATCGTTGCAGCTCCTAAAACAATGATAACTTCCCCGAGGCATCCTTTGAAATAACACACAAACCCTTTGTTAGATTATATCTAGAATTTATCAGATGTAAATAGTGTTGGGACTAAATAATCGATCAATCTTAGTCGACTTCAATAATCGAATTAGCTAGTTAGAAACAGGGCAAGCGACGTCGCCAACTGGAGAAGGTTAGTGTTGTGGGAAAATTGTCGATAGTGTCTTGTCGATTGTTTAGATTTTTAGTATCAGACTTTAATAGTCGGTATATTCGTTTATTAACGTTTAAATACATCGATTGCTTAAGTCCTCCGATTTAAATCTAAGCAACCTGGCATCAATTAACACATCTGAATTTTAAATTTAGTGTCCCACTTATGACCCAAACATAAAGAAAGATGTTTTAGGTGAAAAGTCTAACACACTAGTCATTAGAACATGGAAATGACAGTTCCTCTTCGACGAAGATTTAGAGGAACCACCCCAACATCCACCCTGCTGCTCTTTGCTGCTTCGTTTTCAAATACATTAATCTGTCTATATCTCAGTACAGGTAACTAAACTAATTATGTCGAGTTTCCAATGTAAATTAGACTATATCTCAATAATCACATCCACTATTACTTAATAATATTAGCCTAATTAAACATACCCAAATAGAAAGACACGGGTCTTAACGCGACATTTATTGATGAGTTACGTTATGTTCTCACAGCTTGACGTTTCGGCTGCTATGCTGCAGCCGTGGTCACAAGCAGACTGGCGGCTCGCGGCGTCGTCCGTTCGGCGAGCTTGAAAATTTTATACCCTAATATTGTCATTTGTTACACCACTAGTAATGTTACCATGACACACAACACTCACGGTATCCGTATTCGTACTTTCTATTTAAGTCGAAATAAAACGCGAAAGTTTAAAATCTTATTTATAAACATACCTAACCCTCAGCCGATTCCCTATCAAAATTAAATGCTTAATTAAAACCATCGACAAATCCTACTGACAGCACAGCACTCAGCAGTCAGTTAGCAAACCCCAAAACGCATTCAGCCGCTGCGCTCGCAAATTGGCTGTTAACAAGACGTCCACGGGTCAAAGATGCAGCTGGATCTATGTAGATCTAGAATAAGGAAAATCTTAGCCTAGCCGTAGACTACATAATTTTTGTCGGCCGATAGTGTCGGGCTGTTAATCAGTATGAACATGTATGAAAGTGCGCACATTAGTATCGGCCGATTCTTCATACAATAAAAGTATGTAGTTTGTGGGGAGTCTTTAGGCCTGCGAAGACGAAGAATTCGTTTAATACTTTTTGTCGTCAATGTTAGATCTCTTCACGCTAGAGAGGCCGCCGCGCCATTTTGTCCCTACCGTGAGTTTGACCATCTTTACCTAAGTTTTATTTTTTTTATTTAGTTACGAAAAACATTATTAGTTTTTTATTAAAAAAAACTACCGCTGGGTCATTTTTGTCCCATCTTGTTTCGTAACAATAATTTGGTGTAGCAGAGAGAACAATGACTTGTTTTAAAGAGAAACGCTTCGCCTGTTAAAAATACTGTTTGTGATAAACAGAAAAACATATTTACTCGACAGTTGACACGTATCCTTGTGATTTGGTCTTTCGATTGAATTCTTGTCATCTGCGGACTAAAGTCCCTCGTCTGCGTTGACCTTTGGTAAGATCTTAGACCATTAAATTGTATTTCTCTCAAGCTTTTGTGAATTTATCGAAGCTAGACGGGAATTGGATCTAAGAGAGGGTACTAAATTAACTAGGTACGAGAAAACTACGTAGCATTTGTTAAAGGAGCCTTTTAAATGTTTACTTTAAGAGCTATAAAGACTTGCACTGCATTGTGAACTATTGTTTATTCTGCTTGAGTCAGGAATTAAACTAAAAAAATTTGTAGTACGTACCTAATTTATACATAGTTACCTAATTGGCCCATTTAATGTCCCGAAGTAGTGATAGGGTTAAAGTAGTACTGGAACGTAAAAGACAGACAGACAAACAAGACGAGACGAGACGTATCTATAAGGGTTCCGTTTTTTGCCATTTGGCTACGGAACCCTAAAAGCGCTTTTGAATAGCCTATTTGCAGAAAGTAACCTGAATTTTAAATTTAAATTGAAAAGTTCCTAAAATGCTATAATTCTACTATCTAATAATTGCCAAATGGTAGAAAATTGTAATTAATCTAGTCTATCCTTTGTACAAAATTGCGTCTAAATATTTTGCAAATGATTTCTAAAGCTGAGTTGCACCACGTAACTTTGACGGTAACTATGACGGCTACCGGTGCTTTTTGTATGGAGTTTGACAGATTTTTGACGTTTGGTCAAAGTTAAATTAAGATGGTGCAACCCAGCCTTAGTCTTTATTTTTCAATATAACGATTGTTCAAAATATTAATTTCTGATAAACTGAATAACATCAAACAAATAATATGATTGTGTAACTCCAAAGTCGAAGAAAATGATAAAAAAAGAAAGTAGATTTTTTTTCCTATTTTTGTACAAAATATTAACATCGGGTTAACCCGAAAATATAAATTTGTTTCGGATAACAACACGATAAAGCAAAATGTAGATAGAACAAACCGTGTAACTTAATAACTCAATTAATCAACTCTTTAAAACTTCAGAGTTTTTAATTGTAAATATTTTGTTTCGTAAACGTGTTAAAGAATACCCTTGTATGACTTTAATACAGCAAGTCCTTGGGCGTAATCTGTCTTAACTTCAGTAATTAACAACTCAACTTTAAACGTGGTCAAACTTCGTCTAAGTGGATTTAAGATAACGCTTTTGATCAAATTCGCTATCGCCAAACTTTTCGCTTTGACCACAGTGTGTGGAAGGTCAGTAGGCTAGCTAATACAATGGTTTCAATAGTGAGTCAAGCGTTGGTCATTTTACACTCCGCTATCGAGTCCCAAAGTGCCAGTCTTTGTTTACATAATGAACGAAAATTTTACTACTGTGCAAGATTGAAAGTTGTAATACAAGGCAATGTCGACACCACTTTTTTTGTAATGTATAATTTTTTAAACATAAAATCTCAAAGTTTACTCTGTAAGTCTTCGTCAAACACTAAGAAGAAGGTCCATTATGTATGGACCTAAATCCCAGAATCGATTGGAACAAAATGGGTTTTAACATTTTTAACATTTTAACCCATCGAAAGCTTAATGTTGAAATCTATGGGGTATAGAGGTACGAGTATGTACGTATAAAAAATCTTGGGTAACTTATTATTTTTTTTATCCACAACGAGAAAGCTCTTGGCCTGTATCTCACCTGATGGTAAGTGACGACCAGGCCGAAGGTGGAAGCGACCTTCACCCGGAATCCTCAATTATTACCAGTTCTTACAATATTAGCAGCTAGATTAAATACTTTATTGTATTGAAGATTTTCTAACCGACCCGTTTTCTTTGCAGTCCAAAGTATAAAGCCAAAACTAATGTTTTGAGTATTGATTTAATTGAAAACTGTAAAGTAAAACATAGCTTAAAATTTAATTTTATTAGTTGGAAGTGATCCTACTGAATATTTTTATCTGTATCCTGTTGAGGCGGTGATAAAAAACCTTTGTTCTGAAGTTAATTGAATTTGAACGTGATTGCATGGAATTTCGTTATTTCAATTTAGATTATATTGCATTTGGATAAGCTTGCGAGGGTAAAAAAGGGAAGTTTCATATTTATATTGTGAAAGATCTTCCTCATTATTCAAACTCAAATTGGCAGGCTTATTATGTAATGGCGACTAAATAAATAGGTACTTCAACTAAATCCGTTCAGTATTTTTTAAATTCACATTTGGTAAATTAATAAGTATAATTAAGTAGCTTGACTACTTATTAATAAATAATACATTTGAATTAATGCAACAGTACTGTAAAAACAATCGAAGTCAAAATGCTTTCAGTAGTTTTTGCTTAAAGAGAAACAAACAATCCGCCCATCAATACAATTAGTAGGGTCTTAATAGCCCTACGAGCCCTACGAACCGTGTGGTCCTTAATAGACGCAAACCTCAGCGTTCAGCGGAACTGTCAATCAGTGAATCAATAGCAATGGTCATCGAATCCAACGCTTAAGTCAACGCCAATCAAGGCTGACTTGCGTTCAATAGGTGGAGGGTGGGACAAGTGGCGAGATAGAGCGAGGTTAATCTAAATTATATAACTCAAAGGTGACTGACTGACTGACATAGTGATCTATCAACGCACAGCCCAAACCACTGGACGGATCGGGTTGAAATTTGGCATGCAGATAGATGTTATGACGTAGGCATCCGCTAAGAAAGGATTTTACGAAACTCCACCCCTAAGGGGGTAAAACGGGATCCACGCGTACGAAGTCGCGGGCGGCCGCCCGCTAGTCGATTCACAGAAGATAGCTAGTCGATTCATAGACAATTATCATTTGAACCATAGATAATGAAAGCCACAGTTCCAGCTACCCATTTCAGGTCATGTCGTATCGTTCTATCGCCAAGAGTAACATTTCATCATCATCATCATCATCTCAGCCATAGGACGTCCACTGCTAAACATAGGCCTCCCCCAATACTTTCCATGCCGCCCGATTGGTAGCGGCCTGCGTCCAGCGCCTTCGTGCTACCTTTATGATGGACCTTGTGGGTGGACGTCTCACGCTGCGTTTTCCGATGGGCAGGGCACGTAGTACGCAGAACTGACGGCCAATGGGGCAACAAGGTTCTGGAGTAGAGGCCGCGTACCGGAAGATTAACATTTGATGAGAACGAAATAAAAACGGAAATGGGTTGCTGGAGCTTTAGCCCACTGTAGCTGTCTTCTTCTTATTTGTTTTGGTCTTGGCAGAGCGGTTGTGGTCACATGAGGCGTTGTTCACATCGGTTGTAGAGGCGATCTCCCGCCATCTTTCTCTGTCGGCAGACTGTCTGGTACACTGTACTTGTAGGCTTAGATTAATAAAGTTAAGCTAGATGGATAGTCTACGTACAAGTGCTTCGTCTAAAGAGCATCCACGCATTCCTGAAAACTTTTCGTTTCTGCAGCTGAAAATTATGTATTGAACTAAAGATGACATGATGAATCCATTTAAGGGTTATAGTTTAATGAGATTCTCCTAGAGACAACTCATGCCTGGATTATACCCATCGACTCCACGAAAAAGAGCGAGCAAAAGCTATCTACTATGTAGAGTAGAGGATTAGGTACCTTATAGAATAGGGTATTAACAAACTAATAGGGTTGATTAAAGCACGCAAATCTCAAACTACCGCCAACCATGTCAAGTGTCTTCACCGATCTATAATTAGATCCCACAAAAAGGACTCCAGGCATAAGCTTCGGAAATTCTTTACACCACACCTCAAAAGAGCATGAATAGGGAGGTTCCGACATCAAAGTTAAGGGTCCCGTAACAAATGGGTATTTATATACCCTGCCCGGTGTTGCCAGGTTTTTCGTCACTGTCAAACCTCGACCTTAATCCCCCGACTTAAGGTCTGTGTAAAAATTATCTACACACGTCGTGTATTGATTTGTTTGCTTTATAGGGACTTTGGGACGCCTAAATTTGTGGGCCGATTAGAAGGCAATTATGCTAATTGGGCTATTATAGCAGCGTTTAAAGGTTTTATGACCAATAAATAGGTAGAAAACTTTATTTTTGTCACGAATTAAATTATAGGGGCTACTGTCGATTGTTACGAGAGACATAGATAAATACTCAAATTAATGTTGTTGTCACAAATTAAGGCTCTAAAATCTGTGAGTGCAAATATACCCATAAATAACTTCTCGTCTTTTCAGCCAAATGACATTCACTGCTGGACAAAGGCCTCCCCCAAGGTTTTCCGTAATGTATGGTTCCGCGCTGCCCACATCCAGGTTCTTTCCGCGACCTTTAACAGTCATCGATCCACCTAGTAGGAGGCCTGCCTACGCTACGTCTTCCAGCCCGTGGTCGCCACTCAAGAACTTTCCTGCCCCAACGGCCATAGTCTCTGCGAGCTATGTGCCCCGCCCACTGCCATTTTGGCAATTTTACGAGTTATGTCGGTCATTTTGGTTCTCCTGCGGATCTCATTTCTGATTCGATCATGCAGGGAAACTCCGAGCCATATGTTCTAACCTACGAGTATCAATGGTCAAAATATTGGAAATGAATTAATCTCAACCTTATATCTATCATAATATTTGTTTGAGTATCATTGTGTTTTGAGCTTCGTCCCATACTAAGAGAAAGATCTAGACTAGACTAAACACGACAAAACTTTACTACTATAACTAGATTACAAAAGCAAATAAATCCCAGTAATATGACAGAAGATAAATGTATATTGTTAATAGAGGAATGAAAATGCATAGCTCCTTGGTGCGGCTCAACCGACTTTCCTACAAATTGAGCACGTGGGTAACTGTCACACTGCGAATCCAATACTGAAGTACTGAAATAATAATTTTATACGTTTAGTTAAAGTTAGGTTCGTTAGTTTTAGCCAATGCTGGACAAAGGCCTCCCCATGAAATTCCATAAAGACCGATCCTGCATCCTCCTCTCATTTATCAAATTGTTGGTCCACTGAGTTAGTAGTAATCCGTTTTTAAAAGGAGCCTATATCTGTGTGGTCTTTATCCCTTTCGCACCTGAATGAAACGATCGTGAGTTTCTTCTTTGAAAAATTATAAGTTCGCGCCAAATTCCTTTCTCCGCGCCAAACCGACCTCACTTGATCGTGCGCTTATCGATCTAACCAATAAAAAACAGTTTTGGCGGCTAAATGAATCAGTAGCCGAGAGCGCACCGGAAAAATGGCTGCGTTTCTTGACCCCGTCACTGGACGTCGTAAGTAATATTTATTTTATTGCAATTTTCGTAGGAATTCATTGATATTTTGATTGTATTACATCATTAAATGTATGTTGCATCTGAATAACTATAAATTTCTTCTATATTCTTAGCAATTACCCATTAAATTTATGAAAAAAATCCCAGCTCACTATCGTGATATCTGGGTTGCAATTGTGCCAACGCATGATCGTGACTTTTAAGGTTTTTTTTACATTTGCCATTGAACAACGACCTCGTTTTGGGCTTCCTCGACGAGGGTGACTGTTTCGAGTTGGACTTTGTCGACAACGACCAAGAGTTTATCCCTCCGCAGCCGGAAAATGATGAAAAAGCTGAAGTTGAGCTATCTTCTCCGCCTCACCCATCTGTGGCAGCTGGGCAATTGAATATCTAAGAGGAAGTCTACGTCTGATAGTATGGATGGTAGAAAAGCAGACCCATCTTGTTCTAAAAAGTCAAAGCAGACACCTTCTTCAATAGTAACTTTCATATCCTAGGATCGCAATGAACTGGCGGTATTTCACTCCTGCCCATCGTCTGCAACTTTACAATGCGCAGGTTCGGCCTCATATGGAATACTGTTCTCATCTTTAGGCAGGTGCGCCCCAGTACCAGCTTCTCCCTCTGGACCGCATTGAACAGAGAGCAGCTTGAATCGTTGACTGCCAGGACATTTCGGATTTGCTTGATCCCTTGGCGCTGCGTAGAGGTGTATCCTCATTGTGCATCTTCTATCGCATGTATCACGGGGAGTGCTCCGAAGAATTGTCTGGACTTATTCCTGCCGCCACTTTTCGCCACCAATCTACCCGACAGCACTTCCATCCACTTAGATGGTTGGCAGTCCACAACAGTACGTTTCTCTAGAAACTTCCAGCCCCGTACAACCAAACTGTGGAATGGACTGTCGTCTGCGGTGTTTCCGGACGGATACGAGCTGGAAAATTTCAAGAAGAGAGCGTATCTTCACCTTAAAGGCCGGCAACGCACCTGTAACGCAAGGACAGTACTGGGGGCACCGCAATTGACATAGTAAAGTTGTACAGCCAGAAAGGCCTTTTAGTTAATTTCTTCGTTTTTGTGTTAAATTTTTGTTTCCTAAGAAACATGAGTTTATCTCGCAAATGAACATGAAAATGATCTCATATAAAATTATGTGAATTTCGTTTAGTTTCTAATTTGTCTGTTGAAAGAACATTTACATTCCTATGAAAACAAAATACTGTAATGTTGTTTAAGCTATAATGTTAGCAATTATTAAATAAGTATTTTCTAATAACCAGATGCATTTTATTTCATCATAAATATTTTTCTGATAAGCGGACATTATCATTGCATAAAAATCTCATCAAAACTTATAAATGCACGATCGTGAGTTGGTAGAAGTCAGCCCCAGAGCTCACTATCGTGATATCGACTTTCCAAAGTCCTGTTATACGCTGGATTTTTTTTACTATTTTTTACATTAATATTACCACTTCTTTGCCAAAATAATATAGTTTTCATTGCAAAACAAAGGAACGAAAATCTCAGGTGCGAAAGGGTTATAAATACCAAAAGGCTTAATTCATCGTCATGAAAGAAGAAAAGCCTTGTGAAATTATTATTTATTGTTGGTAGCCATTATTATACTCGTAGTTTTCATAAAGTTCAAATCTAGGATTTGGCAAACGTTGTGTAGGACGCCATGCACTCTGTTCGAATGCTTGATGATTTACAGAATCGAAAGATCATAACTCTTAACTTATCTGATAGAGGAAGACGTACTGACCTTGACAACTGTTCCATTGGATGATTATCGATTTATTTGACAGAAAATATTAAATATCAATTAATGGCAGACTCCAAGTGTCGCCTCGGCTCCCAGTGGAGCATTAAATCGATAGATGCAACCATCTGCTTCACTCCACACACCATCTACTGTACCACATACACAAGCTGTGATAATACCGACAATTTGCACGTATAAGATGTTCTAAGAGCGGTTTAGATTATACATGTCAACGTGAAATTGTGAACTCTGTCAGTTTACAATATAACGCTTTAGATTGTAAACTAACAGTGGGTTAGGTTAGGTTAGAGTAATTTAACTACCTACGTCAGATTATAATCTGACGGAATTCACAATTTTACGGTAAAATACACATAATAATTAGTTGTTAGGTGCAGGTTCATCATCATTAATATCATAAGGTAGTTAATTTAAGAACGTAGCACTCATCAACCCGGAAAGGGATCGTAACCGTATCAACTCGAACTGTATGAAACTCCATACTGCAACGCACACTTAAGTATCCACACTGTAACGTAAACGCCTCGCCTCGCGGTTCACAGCACGCACAAGGCGATGATAGCTCGCTTAAGACGATTCGGTGTTAAGCCCTTTCCAAGTTGGTTCTATGACCTTTAGTCTTCACTGCAGGAGTACAATATTTTTTAATTTACCAGATGAACATGGAGAATTTGTTAATAATTATGTTGGTGACCATAGAAGTTTAAAACAATATGGAAAATTTGGTCTATAATCTCCATGCTAGCCAGGCGGGTTGGGAAAACCGGATGTTCACTTATTTGTCTCTTGGTCGCCTATTACGACATCCACAGAAATTTATGGTGCATCTATGGTGCACTATCGTGCCCCCGCGTAGTCGAGCATAAGGCGGTGCGGAGCGGACAGAGAGGAGAAGTATCGGACCGTCAAATTTTTCTATTAAATATGAAAAGTTCAGCGAAGCTGTGCAGGAAGACAGCACGAAAAACTTTCGAGTTCGAATCGTTTGCGTATTCGAATCGCCATCAAAAGATTTAGTACGAAAACTACAACAGCGCCCTCGTGAATGGTGTCGTAAAGTGAACTTAGTATGAGAAATGGTTGCACGAAACTTATTTTGAGAATTAAAATTGTCACGCTGTTGTTAAATTCGAAGGTTTAGTATCAAATTATGTCGAATACGCAAACGGTTCGAAGACGAAAGTTGTTCATACTAGAGGTATTGAGCCAAGAACGGAAGTGGAAATAATGAAATCCGATTGGATATACAAAAATCTTCTCCACTCTGCTCCGCTCTGCTCCGTCTTGGTGTGGCACAGTCGAATCCTTTCTCGAAACTGTTTATGCCATTTTCGACCCCCTATAACTTCGTTTTGGATTCTTTTAAATTCAACATCTTTGAACACCACGTTTTACCCGGATAAAGACTCATTCACGTCATCGTAAGTGTATTCACATCAACTCAACATCTTCAAGAATGAAACCCTAAACTGCTGAGAGAATTGTTCCCAAAATTAACATCTTGAAGCATTGTCTTCTAATATTATCTGCACCAGTAATTCGAAGAAACTTAATACATTAAACGACTGACGTGGAGTGACGTGGGCTTCGTAATTTGCTTCGCAAAACAACACGTCTTGCCATAGACCTTCAACATATAGAAGTGACTTTCTAATATTATAAATTTCTTTATTTGAATTATACCCGTTTTCACCATCAATCCCCAATTTTTAAGTGACCCCTATGGTAACAAATAACAGGAATTTTGTTTACATAGGGGTCACTTAAAAATTAGGGATTGAAGGTGAAAACGACCACTAGACAAACGATTTTGACTTTTTCCGAATTAAACGCTTTTTAACTTTCTGACCGTACCTAGGTGTATATTTCTAGGGTACCTATAGACAAACAGTTTTGTATCTATTGGGGCCTAGACAAAACTACGAACGTGACATTTGTAATTCCAAAATCACTTCACTGCTTTTGGATGTAGTAACTTTACTCCAAGAAACCATTTCGAAAGGACATTTTGTTACGTTTATAATTTTGTCTAGGCGCTCTAGTCGTACGAATTTCTTGGACTCAGGCAACACAGTTTCTACTTTCTGATCGTACAGATATCAATAAATCTATACTTATGAACACTTCAATTAATTTATGTTTTATCGTCTTTAAGTTTGAATTGGTGTTACCTAGGTAGGTACATTCCTTTTACCTACCTAAGGAATATTCCTACGACTTGTTCAGTTTTTAATAAATTGTTATTCTTTAAAAAGGATTTTTCACGTCAATCTTGCTTCAATCCCCTGTCTACAATCTCGATCCAAATCAAAATTATAATATCACAGTGTCACTTCTAACCTTAAAAAACTATTTATCTAAGTAGCTCTATCCCTTCATAGCCAGAAACAAAGAAAGCCATATATTATCGGAGGGCAGAAGGTGAATGACATGATTTATGAAACAGGACCTTTAACCCTCCAGCGATAAGGGTCAAAATGGCCCGTCTGATGAATATCGTAATTGAGTTATGAGTGATCTTTTTGCTTCGATAACTCTGTCGAATGATATGTCGTTTCTTTTTAATAGCTTTTTGTTCAAGGAAAACGTTGGGACGATCGATGGCACGTTTATGTGTAAGCGGATTTCGGTGACGATACGATACTTAATGTTAGATAATTATCTAACATTATAATAAGTAACCGACATAACTCGCAGAATTGCTAAAATCAAGTGGCAGTGGGCGGGTCACATAGCTCGAAGAGACGATGGCCGTTGGGGCAGGAAAGTTCTCGAGTGGCGACCACGGGCTGGAAGACGTAGCGTGGGCAGGCCTCCTACTAGGTGGACTGACGATCTGGTAAAGGTCGCGGGAAGAGCCTGGATGCGGGCAGCGCAGGACCGTTCATTATGGAAAACCTTGGGGGAGGCCTTTGTCCAGCAGTGGACGTCATTTGGCTGAAACAACAATAATTTCTAGTTTAGACTGTCAAGCAGTATCTAGTCCTAGGCGCTAGTTTAGACGAAATAGTAAATCCATTCAACCCACATTCAAATATGATTCAATTACAATACGTATAAGTAAATAACGTAATGGTTTCAGTATCGTACTAGTTGATTCAGGGGTCGCTGTTCGATCCCCCTCGAACGCTGAACTATTCTAATATGTAATATCTGAATAATCTTATTTCATTATTCAGTCTCCAGTTCTCTTTAACCGTAGGAGAACAACCCTTTTACTTACAAAAATCAAGTAAATATGTACATTAAATATAACTAGGATTATGTGTGGAAATGGATTCCACACTATAACGTTACATTTGTTTTACTTTATTCACAAAAATAAGTTATAGACCTCAGACCCGGGCTCAGAGTACAAGTTAACCACAATCGATTGCACAAAAAGGTCATTTCCAGTCCGGCCGGGTCACATCTGTCCCATACCGCGTTGCAGGGTTAAAAGAATGCTCGGCAGGACACTTTATTTGGGCCCCTTTCACGTTACTTTTGGCTCGTGAAAATATATGAAGTTGGTAATATCTGAGGGTACAACAAAAACGAATTTGCGGGTGGCACGTTGAAATCACGGCTAAATAATCTAATAGTCAAATTCTAGTGTCACAGTGTTGGCAAGAAACCTTTTATGAAACGGCTAGACTGATTTTTGTGAAATTTCATGTGTACTTTCACTATAGTCGTATAAGTGTTTATTATACCTCTAAGGCTGGGTTGCACCAGTTTTTCTTTAACTTTGACAAACGTCAAAAATCTGTCAAACTCCATATAAAAAGCACCGGTTATCATCATAGTTACCGTTAAAGTTAGGTGGTGCAACTCAGCCTTAGTTTCTAAGGGAATTTCACGCGTGCGAAATCGGAGGCACTGCTAGTATGTTATTAATACCAAAAGCAACTTATGTAAGCAAAGTTTTGGACAATGGGTAACTCAGCAGCTCTACACTTATTGATATAACTCAAAATTGCGCATCGAACCAATATGTTTTTTTATTACAAATACGTAGTGAATTGAGATGGCGCAATTTTGAACCTGAAAACAATATTATTATACCTTACAATATATTATTTCTACAGTATATTTATACAATTAAAATACACCACCTACCTACTACGCACCACCCACTTAACATCACTTTGTTAATCATCTCCTTTATATGAGTCTTAAATGACAAATCTAATTATGACATAATCCCAGAAACTCCCAGAAATGTATAAACTAAGTAAGGTTAGGTATTCCAGAAAACAGTGAATAGGTATTCACTAGAAAGCTAAGTATAGGCGAAATCCGAAATAGTCATAAACATAATGTCAGCATGTTTAGCTAGATTTATACTATTACTAGCGGCCGCCCACGACTTCGTACGCGTGGATCCCGTTGTTCCCCCTTAGGGGTGGAGTTTCATAAAATCCTTTCTTAGCAGATGCCTACGTCATAACATCTACCTGCATACCAAATTTCAGCTCGATCCGTCTAGTATTTTGGGCTGTGCGTTGATAGATCACTAAGTCAGTCACCTTTGAGTTATATTTAGATTAATAATACCATTTTAGTGTGCCTACACTTGTCATCTCATGTTGGTAGATAAAATTCACTCCTAGCACAATCATATTTGTCCTCTGCTAGACAAAAGCCTCTCCATGTAACGTCAAGTAGTCCAGTCCTGCGCCACCCGCATCCAGGTATAATTTGTTAAAATACTAATTAGTATGTAGTACTTTTTCTTTAAAAAACTTACTATCTCTGAAATAAACGATAGTCTTCCAGTGACTAGACCCACTTTTAGCTTGGTCCACGGCCAAGTTCCTGGATTGTATTTAATTTTTTTTCTTCCGGCATCTGGACCCATAAATAAAAAAATTAAGTTGCGTGGGCAGGCCTCCCACTAGGTGGACCGACGATCTGGTGAAGGTCGCGGGAAGTACCTGGATGCAAGCGGCGCAGGACCGGTCTTTGTGGAAATCCTTGGAGGAGGCCTTTGTCCAGCAGTGGACGTCTTTCGGCTGAAACGACGACGAAAAAAATTAAGGTGGGCCCAGTTGCTGGAAGAAAAAATATTTAAATATTGAAACAAACGACTTGGACCGTGGACCAAGTTAAAAGTGGACCCAGTCGCTGGAAACTCCGAATCTCGTCACCCCAAAGTTAAACTCACCATAGCTTTCATAGTCACACACTTGATTCCGCTGACTGAAGGAGCCTTGATTCGCAAAAAATGATAAATAATACAGCAATATCTTACTGCTCGAGTGTTATGGTGCGCCCTCGCTACTACCCTTACGTAATCTAGCAGAGTATTTAATAACTTGAGTCGTAATTTACTCTCGCTCCACTGCGCTAGCGTAGGGCTGTCTAGGATGTTTTGTTTTATTCTTCGCAAAAGTATTAGCGATTTAAGAGAGAAAGAAAATAAAGAAAAAATGTTTATTTGGCACCAAATTACATGCACTTTTAAATATACCTACACACACATATTAAACTTATTTCTAATACAAAATAATAATATATAAAATTAAAAATGTTGGTACCAAAGTGGCCTCCGTTCAGTAAAGACATTGATGGCGCAGAACTCGTCACGGAGACTGGGTTATTCTGCGGAGTCCATTTGTAAAGAGAAAGAAGGCTAGATTTAGAGTGGACTAGCTTTCCGCCCGCGGCTTCGCCCGCGTGGAATTTTGTCTGTCACAGAAAAACTTTATCGCGCGCGTCCCTGTTTCAAAAACCGGGATAAAAACTATCCTATGTCCTTTCCCGGGACTCAAACTATCTCTATGCCAAATTTCATCAAAATCGGTTCAGTGGTTTAGGCGTGAAAGCAAGACAGACAGACAGAGTTACTTTTGCATTTAGAATATTAGTATAGATTCTGACGGATAAACAATAATACCGTAAAGTTTCAACACAATCTCTTTAACAGATTTATCAATCCATCCATCATCATGAATTTTATTGTCAAACTGTCAACAGATCGGATAGAATTTTACCACTAACTGAGCTTAATTATAAACTTAGTTTGAGCTGATCCTGCAACGATAACGAATTGTTTGCTGTCATTAATTTGCTGCAACAACAAAAAAAAGTTTACACGATAAAAAGATAACTGACGTTAACAACACTATGTCAGCTAGAAATGCTCCATAGTCAGGAATGACCAAAGTTTATTGTTTTTCGCGGGATCTGAACTCGCAACCACACAGTTAAAACTCAGTAGACACAACACCAGTTTTAGAATAAAGACACATTTTTAAATAAAACCTGCATAATCATAGAGTGGCAGCCCTAAGAGCAGACATTCATTTAATGTTATTACTATGAAAATCTCTATGAGGCGTGGAAAAATATTTTTTTCCCACTACTGCTTTATTGTAGACTTCAAGGCTACTTTCCAGTGACATTGTATATTATGTCAAGTATACATTTTTGAAGTAGGTCGTGCATATTTTTTAGCATCGAAAATAATTTCTTTGCTGTGTGATATGAAAGACATACCTAATACTTTCACACGATACTACCTATTGAATAACTAGGATTAACTTTTAAGAAACTATCTTCTAGCCCGCGGCTTCATCGTTACAGAAAGTAGCTTGCACCCGTATTCAAAAACTATGCTTTCTTAAGTAAAGCAGAAAATTGAATGCACAGCGTTGAATAGAGCTCTATGATTGGTTCGTGTGACACCATGTGTGTTTCGTGTGTCACCTTGTGCGTCCACGCGCACTGTGAGACCTCATAGTAATGTTTGTGAATACGGGCGTTGAAGTCTTTATTGTTCCCGAGTCCCCTTTACTAATCGATTAAAAATATGTTTTTTTCTTGTACCTATCTCAAACTCTATTTTTACCAAATTAACATCTTCTTTTAAATTCTAAAACGGTTAGGTAGTTTTTGTGAAAGAGTAAAAACATCCATCCATTCATCCTTACAAACTTTCACATAAAAAATATCCCTAGTAGGTAATTGTTTTAACACAAGTGATGATGCATTTACTAAAGACGTATTAAATATAGAATACTAGCCGTCGCCCGCGACTTCGTACGCGTGGATCCTGTTTTACCCCCTTAGCGGTTGAATTTTGCAAAATCCCGTCTTAGTGAGCACCTACGTTCTAAAAGAAATCGCCATGCAAAATTTGAGACTCTTAACACTTATGAGATTTCGTGATGAGTGAGTCAGTCAATCAGTGACCTTTCGCATTTATAGATTTAGATTCTTAGAATAAACCGCCAAGAATAAAATAAAACACTAAATTGTAACCACATCCAAAGCAAGACGCCATTTTATAAAATCACTCTAACATTCAGTACAACTCCAAGATCCGATGTCACGACACACCTTGTTATGTCGCGTATCAAATCGATATCTGATACCTTAAACATTTGGGATGGCGTGGAAGAAGCTTTTCAGGACAAATAGGTTAGATTTGAGGGATATTTTGATGTGGGGTCAACATTTTTATGGGAGGAGATTTCTTGAACAAATCGACTTCTCTTAGTTTAGTTTTGAAAAGTTTTTAGGTAGAAATCTTAAAGTTCCTTGGACATTTTTACTCGGCGCTATCATGTTTCAAGCTAAATTATTGGGCTAGATAAATTACTTCGTGTTGATTAATTAAATATGAAAATAACGAGTTATTTTATACAATCAACTGTACATCAAATTAATAGCGTTTAGCCTAGTTGTAATACGTGCAATTAAGTCCTAGTTGTAAAACTTGGCCTTAGTAACAAAAGCGTATACTTCTAAGGCAATTTAGCAAAGAATACACTTTTTGTATACTTCTACGGCGCAAAAAGTCATTGTATTTACCAGAACTGATAGATCAAAGTTAATAATAATTAATAGTAAAGCCAGCTAAAACTTCGGTGTCGGCAATGAATCTATAAATTTTGGTTTTTGAAAGATCTTGTTAGGTATGTGTCATAATTTTTCGGCCTTAAACTTGAAGCACGACACGACACACAAACGAAATGTATCTCCGTTACTAGCAATAAATCTCTAAATTTAGTTTTTTTTTAAGATCTTGTTCGTGTCATAACTTTTAGGCGTAAAAAGTCTCAAGGCACGACACAACACACAAGAGAAATGTGTCTCCTTTACCAGCAATAAATCTCTAAATTTTGGGCTACAATGGCGGCCGTCACTGGCCGCTATCTGAAGGCGGGCCGTTAATTAAAATATCCCATAAATTGTGGCGTAAACGGCTGAAGATGCCGCGGGCGTCGAAACGGGTAGTCGCCCAGCCATGGGGATGTTTTGCTATTTATTTCCATAGTAATCGTTTCAGCCAAAGCCAAATGACGTCCACTGCTGGACAAAGGCCTCCCCCAAGGTTTTCCATAATGAACGGTCCTGCGCTGCCCGCATCCAGGCTCTTCCCGCGACCTTTACCAGATCGTCGGTCCACCTAGTAGGAGGCCTGCCCACGCTACGTCTTCCAGCCCGTGGTCGCCACTCGAGAACTTTCCTGCCCCAACGGCCATCGTCTCTACGAGCTATGTGCCCCGCCCACTGCCACTTGATTTTAGCAATTCTGCGAGCTATGTCGGTTACTTTGGTTCTCCTGCGGATCTCCTCATTTCTGATTCGATCACGCAGGGAAACTCCGAGCATAGCCCGCTCCATCGCCCTTTGTAGTCCAGTCATTATAGTAAGTTCACCTCGGAATTCGAGATACCCAGCTGTAAGTCTGTAAATACGTGTATATTGACACCCTAAAAGTTGTCTCAAAACCTACATATGGTAGGGTGTAAGCAACTATTAAATTTCAAGGTCAACGGTCACAAAAATCGTTTTTTTGCGCTTTTTTTAGAAATATCTCATTTCCTGTGGGTTTTTTGCTATTTGTATTTCTTATCAATATTGTAGAATACTAAATTCTCTACAAATTTTGTTTAAAAACTTTTTTTACACGGTGAACCGTTTTCGAGATAGAGGGCGGAGAGCGCGCGGTCACTGCATCACTTCAGGTCTACTTAAGCGGTTTAGATTTTTCATACAAAAGGATTTTCCCGCTAATTCCTGTGGGAATTTCGGGAATTCCTTGTTGTAACTAAGCTTTGAGTTTACTAAGGTACCTACATGCCAAATTTCAAGCGTCTAACTTCCGTTAAGCGTTTAGATTTTTCATACAAAAGGATTTTCCCGCTAATTCCTGTTCCCGTGGGAATTCCTAAGTATACTATAACCTGCCCAGGTGTATGAAGAATAATTGTACCAAGTTTCGTTAAAATCCGTCGAGTAGTTTTTGTTTCTATAAGGAACATACAGACGGACAGACAGACAGACAAAAATTTTACTGATTGCATTTTTGGCATCAGTATCGATCACTAATCACCCCCTGATAGTTATTTTGAAAATATATTTCATGTATAGAATTCTGTCCGTCTGTATGTTCCTTATAGAAACAAAAACTACTCGACGGATTTTAACGAAACTTGGTACAATTATTCTTCATACACCTGGGCAGGTTATAGTATACTTAGGAATTCCCACGGGAACAGGAATTAGCGGGAAAATCCTTTTGTATGAAAAATCTAAACGCTTAACGGAAGTTAGACGCTTGAAATTTGGCATGTAGGTACCTTAGTAAACTCAAAGCTTAGTTACAACAAGGAATTCCCGAAATTCCCACAGGAATTAGCGGGAAAATCCTTTTGTATGAAAAATCTAAACCGCTTAAGTAGACCTGAAGTGATGCAGTGACCGCGCGCTCTCCGCCCTCTATCTCGAAAACGGTTCACCGTATAAAAAAAGTTTTTAAACAAAATTTGTAGAGAATTTAGTATTCTACAATATTGATAATAAATACAAATAGCAAAAAACCCATAGGAAATGAGATATTTCCAAAAAAAGCGCAAAAAACCGATTTTTGTGACCTTTGACCTTAAAATTTAATAGTTGCTTACACCCTACCATATGTAGGTTTTGAGACAACTTTTAGGGTGTCAATATACAAGTATTTACAGACTTACAGCTGGGTATCTCTAATTCCGAGATTCTTACCTAATTTAAGCTTAAATGACTGGACTATTGGGTGACCTTGAGCCTTCTTATGAGGCCCATAGTAATAATACCTAGAAACCGAGCCTAAATGAACTTAAAATATGTGAGAAAATCAGGTGGAGAAGGTTTTGATGACTTAAGTGTTTAGTTTTTCAGTTAAATAGAAGCTTGGTAGGTAGATTATTATCAAATAATTCAATGCTATCACATAGTATTTTAACAGGATTACAGCTATTCAATTTGACCCACTATTTCGATAGGAGAAGAGAACATGAAATGTAAAAAAAAGGTACTCGCTACGCTCACGAATCTGCTCGTCTTGCCTTACTTAAACAGTACACTTGGAAGAGAAAAAACTATTATAAAAAAAAAACACTCAGTTTTTACGCAAAGAATTTTAATTCGACTACTTACTTTTATTTATCTTTGTTTTTTTTGTACAAAATACAATAATTCTTCTTGTAGGCCTAGAATACGCGCCAACATCAACTTTTAGAGGCATTTTATCGATTTTACGTCATAAGTCCATTCATTCAGTCACATTAATTTGTCATCTAAAATCATCGATAACATTTTATCACGGCGCGCGTCCAAGTCCGGCTGAACGAAATTTGGTTCTAAATTATTTCATAGCAATGGCTGGGCCACTACCCTCTTTCACGTCGCCGCTTGAGGAACATCCCTAGAATTAATTTTCTGTGTCGCCGCCTACCTTAATTGCGAGTTTGCAGCCAACGCTAATCAAAGTTAACCCAACTATGTATTAAAATTACCATCAACGCTGAAAGTAAGCTGATAAATTAAATTACAGGTTGTACTGATATTTTTAGATGTATTCATATTACAAAAGATCGTGTGAGTAATATGCCTCAACTTGATTATTTAGGGCTGATTTTTCAATCGTAATCTACAACTGAAGACTTTGACATATTTCCCATACTGAAACTGTCAATGTGCCAAACTTATTCGTCAGTTAAAAGTTATCCAACGATTGAAAATTGGCCCTTACATTAACGGCAAGAGTATGTGAACGTGACGGTATGTCTCTAACTTTTTTTTTATAGGCGTAAAAGAACGAAACGTAAACATACAGGGTTGAAACGATAAGTGATCTCACTCGATTATTTCTAAACTAAACAAGATATCGAAAAGCTGGTTACTGATCCTGAAATTGTTTCACGAGCTCTTTTAAACGATATCAATGTTAGATAACAGAATAAACTGGTTCTATCCGAAAATTCAATGTTTACCATACAAGAGGTTATGTTTGTTACATAGTAGTCAGCGAGTTTATTGGTTGGAAGTCTAAATTTTGAAACTTAGACCTCCTTCTTTCTTTTTGAACGATTTCGAATAATCTTTCACCAGTAGGAAGCACATTATTACTGCCTGAGTGACATATACTATCTTGACGTGACTGACCAAACTAACAAGGACAAAGCCGCGGGCATAAGCTAGTAACAAATATAATTTTAAGTAAATAATGCCCGTTTTCACACTCANAATAACCCCTTTGAAAACAAAATCCCTGTTATGTGTTACCATCGGTCACATAGCAATTAAGGATTGATGCCGAAAACGAGCATAAGGCTAAGTTGCACCACCTAACTTTGACCGTAACTATAACAAAAATCGATGGTTTTTGTATGGAGTTTTACAGTTTTTTTTAACGTTTGTTGAAGTTAAAATAAGATGGTCCAAGCCAACCTAACTCTCTCATGTCTCTGCCTTCGATAAAAAAAAGAACAAGATAGTGGCCTAAAAATATATGTCACCGCTGTCGACTGTACCAAAAGGGTCAAATCCTTTGTTGATCTGCGAACTTTTTTGCGAACACAAAATACTTACAAGGGTATCAGAAGCTTGTTTGTCATATACGGTATTAGCACAAAATTATTTTCTGTTCAAACAACGCGGAGTTGATACGAACCCCTATTCGAGTAAGTCTATAACACTAAGTAAGCTTAAACAAACAAGCCGACTTAGATATGGATGTGCTGAGTATCGATTATCGATATATCGATGAACCTATTAGGAAAGAATGCACTGAAAAAAATGTTTGGTTACTGCTTACACAACAAAAGTGACCACCGAACACTTTGGTAATGGGGAACAAAATGTGTAAATTAAACAAATAATTATGTAGTGAGCTAGACTAATACCCATATTCACAAACATTACTATGAGGTCTCGCAGTGCGCGTGGATGCACAGGGTGACACATGATGTGGTCACTTTTGTTGTGTAAGCAGTAGCCAAACATTTTTTCAGTGCGATAAACTGCGCGCGGCATTGAAATGATGGCTGTTCTCATATTTGTCAAGAGACGCGAATCTCGGACACTAGATTCGATAGAACGCAACGAACGACTTGAAAAGGAACGCAACGCTCTTAAAGGGCCAATAACTGTAGCAATCACCCTAGATGGAGATAAAATTGTAGACAATTCATTAAGCACGTTAGACACCACGCGGCTCAGCGTTGAGCCTTGAAAAATATAAATTCTATTGTATGTAGTGTCTCGGCAGTCAAAGTTATGCCGAATTCTTTTTTTTTAGGGTTCCGTACCTCAAAAGGAAAAAACGGAACCCTTATAGGATCACTTTGTTGTCCGTCTGTCCGTCCGTCTGTCAAGACCCTTTTTCTCAGGAACGCGTGGAGGTATGAAGCTGAAATTTTTATCAATTACTCAGGTCTACTGTCCCTTGAAGCTGTGAAAAAATCAAACTTCTAAGCCAACGCAATCAAAAGATATAGCCGTTTATGCCGCAAATTTTCGACACTTGCAAGGGAATCAAAACCTACAGGGTGCTTCCCGTGAACTTAGAATCTTGAAATTTGGTACGAAGCAACGTCTTATAGCATAGATAAAGGAAAAATTACGAAAACCATAATTTTTTTGTTACATCACATAATATATTTTTTTTTAAATTTTAAACTTACTACCCATTTCCTCATAAATGCGTAGAGGTATTAAATTGAAATTCATACCAAATACTCAGGTCTATAATACCTTTAAGCTGTAACAAAATCAAACTTCTATGTCAACGCAATCAAAAGAAACAGCAATTTAAGCTGCATATTTTGAAACTCGCAAGTACTCGCAAGGGAATCAAAACCTATAGGGTACTTCCAGTCGACCTAGAATCTTGAAATTTGGCATGAAGCAACGTTTTATAGCATACATAAAGGAAAAATTCCGAAAACCTTAAATTTTTAGTTACATTACAAAATATATATTTTTTAATAAATATAAACTTATGAATTTCATTTTGCAATAAAAATACCATAGTTATGACTCGATTGTCGTAATGAACGAACTTTGTAAACCTTGCAGGTTTGTACGGAACCCTCGGTGCGCGAGTCCGACTCGCACTTGGCCGGTTTTTTGACATAAACGATTTTTTTATGTTTTATAAGACAACCTTCGAGTACAACCCTTGCAGGCCTTACACCACATCAATTGCAAGCTGTAGAGAATTTAAATGAACTTAATGAAATGTTCACTACACAGTCTGTCTACATAGACAGATAGGTAACATTTATCAATCTTGGTCTGGTAATAAACGACAAAAATTCGTTTATCGATAAAACCATTATCGACTGTTCAACAGCCCTACTCTTAACTAACTTAATCACTTAAGACGAGAAGTTAAAAGTTGGGAACTCTTGTTAACAGTTATTGAGGTATTGGGGAATTATGTAGGTTAAGCTTCCAAAATATAAACTGAAAAATATAAGAAAATAAATGAATTTATGAGATTAATTGCTTTTTGGTGGAGCATTAAAAGGTACTTAAAGAAGCAAAGTTTATTTGATAGGGTTATTAAATGTATTTAATGTTTTAACCGTGATTAATGGGTTGAAAAGGAGGAGGCTTCTATATTTCTTACACAAAGTGTGAAAAAACATAATATCTGAGCTTAGATAGATTCATAGATAAACACAATGTACACCTCACAAGAAAAGAAAAGAATGCCGTCTTATCGCTTTAAAGCAATTTCTTCAAGACAACTTAGAGGACAGGCCTTTATCCAGCAGTGGACTTCATTTGGCTGAACAGAATAACGAACGAACGAGATCAATAAATAATTGGATTTTGAACTAATACTTTATCTATCAAATAGTATTTTCTGTAATAATCAAAAACATATATTTCTTGCAACCTAAAACCGTTATCCGTATGAGATAACATTTATTGCCATTGTGCGAAGACGCCCTTGATTGCCCCAGGCGTACACGAGTAAATATTAATACAACATCGGGACTTAAGTTCGTATCGATTCCGACATTTTCAACTGTACGTGTAACGGAACACGATGGGCGTAGTGAAATTAGTTGTACTCATGTTACATTGTAACAAGGTGTGTTAGGCGAATTGGGTCTTATTCATGGCTTAAATCACTCTTTCCATGTAACCCGGTTGGTAGCGGCCTGCGTCCAGAGCTTTCCTGCTACCTTTATGATGTCGTCGGTCCACCTTGTGGGTGGACGTCCCACGCTGCGTTTTCCGGCACGCAGCCTCCACTCCAGAAGCTTACTGCCCCATCGGCCGTCAGTTCTGCGTACTATGTGCCCTGCCCATTGCCACTTCAGCTTGCTAATGGAAAGCATAGGCCATGTTCAGCAGTGGACGTCCTGTGGCTGAGATAATTTATTTATTTATTTATAATGATGAGATGATGATCAAATCACTATTAATTACATAAAAGTACTTAGGTGGACTGACAATCTGCCGAAGGTGGCTGGAACCTGAATGTGGGCAGCACAGGACCAGTCGTGGAAATCCTTGGGGGAGGCCTTTTTCCAGCAGTGGACGTCATTAGGCTGAAACGAACGAACTTACTACTTAGTCAGTGGAAATAATTATTCATTAGTTTCAGGACTGATTTTCCAATCGCCGGATAAATTTTAATTGAAGAAAGAGTTTGCCACATTGATAGTTTCAGAATGGGAAATATCTCAAAATGATAAGTTTATTTTTCCTCAGCCAAATGACGTCCATTGCTGAACAAAGGCCTCCCCCAAGGATTTCCATAACACCCTAACCTGCGCTGCTAGCAGGTTCTTCCCGTGACCTTCACCAGATCGTCGGTTCACTAAGTGAGAGGCCTGGTCACATTACGTCTTCCGGCCCGTGGTCGCCACTCGAGAACTTTTTGCACCAACGGCCATCAATCAGCTCTACGAGCTTTGTGCCACTAGCACTAGTAACAACTAAAGCTTAAATAACTAAAGAATGCGTTTGTTTTATAGCTGTCAACGCCATGAATGTATGCAAATTGGCTGAAGGTCTCGTATTTGATTTCCCTAGAGATGTTCTTGAGAAAAACTGGGTTTTTTGTGCTATTTTGTATGTCTACGGATATTTCAAAGCATTGATTGGGTAAAATGTATAGAATTTTGAATTGAAGGAATTTATGTTGTGAATATTATGTGCAAATTAATTTGTCCGCCTAGTAGTTCAGTGACAAGAAAAGGAATCCTTCAGAAAGTTCTCTGTTTGATACCTAGCTAGAGATATTTGTATACCTGCTCAAGAGTAAAATTGCTCGGGTGGAAACGAGGGGTTTATAATAATCGCCTTTAAACGTAAAAAACTAACTGACGAAAGAATAATATAACCTTTTGAAGCCGTTTTTAATAACTGTTTAACAAGTGGGTGGTAATAATAATAACTCATAAATATCAACGAACCCACTGAAATATTTATGAAAACATAATGTTAAGTTATTGGAATAGTAATCAAAGGGCTTCTGTAAAATTTTCGGTCGATCTTTGGGTAATAAATGGAAAATTCTCAAACGTTATTCCAATATTCAATGTTGAAACAAGTTTGTTCAATACAAATTGAGATGAAAAGAATAAATGAAAGGTAATTTTATGGGATTCTTGCGAAATCCATGGAAATATTTTAAGCTGTGTAAGATCAAGTTTGTTTTCGATTGAGGTATTTTTACTCTTAATTTAATGAGGAGAAAAACGAAATGCCACAATGCTTGAAGAGGAGGTATTTAGGGAGTCCTTGATGTGAATGACCTTTGAAGCCGAAACATGTAACATAACAGGAATGTTGACAAGTCACTCAGTGAGGTATGGAAAAGTAAATGCTTGTGATTTTTAGGCAATAAATGAAAATAATGGATTTTTGATCACAATCGCACCTGATGTTAATTGAGCTGCTGTCTAGGATAGGTACATTATCTGCCCTGTAAATGCTTATTCAACCTCACCTTGAAAAAGCCATATTCTGTCACAGAAACAAATTAAAACTCAAAACTCATTTCATTTTTGCAAGTAGGCTTTTAAAAAGCACTTTTACACGTGTCACGGAGAGAAGGGAACAGGTTCTCAAGTGGGAGAACCATGTCTTGAGAACGATCTTTGTTATTACAGATAAGTTTCCTTTGGACTAAGTCTAAGTAAGATCTTTGTTTTGGTTTAGGTTACTAGGGCACAACCTAAAAACCTTGGCAATAGTGTTAGTAAACATATTTATTTTATAAGTTAACTAGATCAACCATTAGCGCAAAAGAATAAGGTTTATTTTCCACTACTTCCAAGTTTCATTTCTGAATCTTATAAATTGATTTTGTCACTGCATTAATGTAAATACAACACACTCACTATAATCGTGAAACTCTATAAGCACTGACATCAATGCTTATCCTGCCTCGATCTGGAATATCTCGCGCAGACAGCTCCAATTCCAAATATTGCTTGGAACCCGCTCTGGAACTTTTGAACGCAAAATGGAATTGCTATTTCGCTTTTGCAAACTTTTATACTGGCACGGAGACGCAAACTGAATCCAATGTGTTGATTCTAAGGGCTTCAGTACCGTGGTGTAGGTATGAGTGGCTGCATTTGATATTTATTTTGATATACTTGTAGGTTTATACGAGCACAGTTTGGAAAACTTGTGAGCAGTAACTTTATTATATGAGTAGGTACTTAATACGTTGGTAGGTAAAAAAGATGATTTAAGTATGTTTATATAGGTAAGTTGTCTAGTAGTACCTAAAGTATAAACTTTGCTTAGTTTGGGACTAGAGGCGCAGTGTAGAATGTCCAAGGATATTTGTCACAAACAATGGGACTTCCTGTCATGGCAGCGAAATGTTGTTCAAAATAAAAAAATACAATTATTTATTAACTTTAGTAATTTAATAAGTATGTTAATATTATGCATACATAGGTACTTATGTGCATACATAATTATTGTGGCGTAACTATGATTCTAGCAGCTCTAGTTTTCGGAACAAAAAATTAACTTCCTATGTTTTACAAAAATCAAAACTTTCGTTTCGTTGTGTTCCGGTAGTTGGAGGTAAGGTAGCCAGTGACTGAGGATTCCTGGTAAAGCTCCTCTTAATCCAGGCCAATTTATGTAAACCTTCAAAGGTAGAAAAATATAATGTACCCACCATAATATTATTTTAAAACCCTTTCGAAGCCTACCTAAATCAATATTCCAGCCAATGGCTGAAGTTCTCTCAAATACGTAACACTTTTTCTCCAAATTTCCAAGTTTTGCATACGGGTGTTCGGAGCTTGAAATGTTTCCAACGTAAATGGCATTATTCATGGAATCTGGAAATGTATTAAGATTATGTAAATTCACTCTGAATAATCGATTGTAACCTTACGGATGTGTGGAAGGTCGAACGAATGAAAAATACGACATGTTTTCTAAAGTCATTAGACGATAGAACCAGAGTAAATCCAAATGAGTAGGTCATCTTCATAGAAACGCACTGACAAAATTGGGCGCAACCCCGCTAATCCACGCTAAATTTTGTCAGTGTGTGCGTGCGCGCCGCATACGTATTGGCCATTTTGACACCTGCACATTCCAACCGTTGAGCGTTTTTTCGCATTGACTACCCAGTCCCAGAATGCGCGCTCACATACAAACCGCGCTCGGTGCGTTTCTATGAAGATGACCTACTCATTTGTATTTACTCTGATAGAATGCAAGCCTACTCACTAAAACCTGACGGTGTCCTCCCAAAGTCTTTGGGACGGAACTGCGAGCTATTATCCGAGCTAGACGGCCTAGACATTCTTTCGCGGCTCCGCCCCAGACTGTGAACCCCAGAAAGCGATGGACGACTGGCTTCAGGGGAGTAGTAGTAACAACGCAACGCATGAACGATTGATCGAACTTGATTTGCTAGTTACCTTCCCTATAACGCATACTGGTCAATCGTTCTTCAGCCAGCATACAAAGTAATTTTAGGTAATTTAAACAGAGATGTTTGTTACTCTTTCACGCAATTATTACAGAACAGATTTTGAGGAAACTCTACTTTGTTATTGTTGATACATCAGAATACTTGTAGTCTATAATTTTTAACTACTTAATGTTGTAATCATTGGCCAAATTACAATGATAAATGTGTAAGTCGTTATTATACAGTCTATCTACACACGAAACCCGGTGACCCACCGACTTGAGTCGTCAACTTTTGACAAGTTGTCAAACGTCATAGAAAGTACAAAATCGGAGGTATTCCTCGAGCGCACCCATTTTGAGGCGCATCTAATAAAGCGCACCTAAACTATTCCTCGAAGCGCACCCTTGTTATGTTGCGCATAACATAAGTGCGCTTCGGTCAGGTCGGTCTGTAGGCGGGCTTGATAATGTAGAGTCCGTTACTGTGACAAATTGAATTTCAGGCGGCTGAAATCACGGGCAAAAGCTAGTCTATCCATATTTCCAATGCAATCCCGATGTATATCGCCTTTTTTATCGTCGCGTGGACAGTGTTACTTATCAAAATGTAAATCTACCCGCGAGGAGTGACTTGAGACGGATATAGGCAGGCTAGACTCTAGATTTGACGAAAGATCGAATATGGAAATCGGGCGTTATTCTCTCATAATAAAATACAAAATACCGTTCCATTTAAAAATGCATATAAATTGGGTACCTAAATAAACAAATTATAATTATAGTATAGTATTGTTTGAGTTAAATTGACTGAATTTCACAGATGACCGGTCATTTATGGTTTTTGAATATCGTGACCTGTCAGATTCGGTCAATTTACATCTCTAGCTGACCGTAATCCTTGTTTAGGTTTCATAATAAACCTGCAGGTCACTCGGCGGTATAAAGCCTGTAACAACTGCCATTATAACTAAGTAGGGACTTGTACGACCGTTACTCAACTTTAAGTGTGCCTTAAGCAGACTGGAGCACGCCATAACCGCTCCTTATACTGCTTCACAAATTGAAGTGAGGTACACAACTTGAATAATATTCATTTGTAAGGAACCCAGCGTTAATAAGTTGGGCGGAATTACCCTTTCTAAGGTTACGGTGTTCTCTACAACGATCTTTGGAGTATGTGGTTTTTATGGTGTTATAAAGTGTTAGTTGAAACTTAGGAGGTCTTAGAATATTAGTCCAGTCATTATAGTAAGTTCACCTCGGAATTCGAGATACCCAGCTGTAAGTCTGTAAATACGTGTATATTGACACCCTAAAAGTTGTCTCAAAACCTAAGTAGTAAGTAAGGTGTAAGCAACTATTAAATTTCAAGGTCAACGGTCACAAAAATCGGGTTTTTGCGCTTTTTTTAGAAATATCTCATTTCCTATGGGTTTTTTGCTATTTGTATTTATTATCAATATTGTAGAATACTAAATTCTCTACAAATTTTGTTTAAAAATTTTACTTATATGACTGGACTATATTATTATGTGTTATACTCGTAGTAAAAGGTAGGTAGTTCAAGACATTTACAGCCGTATCCACAAACGGTGCTTGCTTAAGTGAAGCAGCAAATCGAATAGTGCTGTGATTGGTTCGTGTGTCACCCTGTGCGTCCACGCGCACTGTGAGACCTCATAGTAATGTTTGTGAATACGGGCAATACGGGCGTTATACGTAAGTCACGCTGAAATTTTCTGGACTGGCCATTTGCAAGATAATTATAATAAAATATTAAAAAGTTTTATATTAAAAATATTAAAAACAATACAAAAGGCGAACTTAATGCCCTAAGACATTCTTTGCTAGTTTAATTAACCAATAATTTAAACACACAATTCTTTAAAAACAAGAAATATAATAGACGGTACGAGTGCTCTGGGTCAGTTAGTGTCTTTATACAGCATCTTGGATTTACCAGTACACTTCATATAACCATGTTCGTTAATAGACTTACAATAGCAACCGTTATAGCTCAATTATTCCGAAACAAAATAATTCTGCAGCAATCCGTCAAATGGAAAAGTGATAAGTGATTGACAAACATATTGGCACACATCCAAAACATATAGCCAATTTCCCAAGTCAATTTGCAGCTGAATCACGGGATTTTCACGCCTATTGCAATAGCTACAAAGATTATAGAAGGTGTATAGTTAATTTTGTATAGATCACTCAGTATTTAGGGGTTTGGAGATGTGGCAATTTATATGAAAGGTTGCGATATTTGAAGGCAAATAAATACGTTCTCATGAAAATATGTAACGCTATTAGGATTCAAAGAATTGGGTTGCTTACACGAGCATAGAAAAAACCGGCCAAGTGCGTGTCGGACTCACGCACAAAGGGTTCCGTACCATTGATTTATGAAATCAAAATTATATTTTTTTTTATTTAAGTTATTTGTATGAAAGATTACGCGGTAATCAGCGGTTTACGATTTACGAGGTATTAAAAAAAAAACTACTTACTAGATCTCGTTCAAAACAATTTTCGTTGGTAGTTTTTATAATAGTAATGTAAATCATAATATGTTTTTTTTTAGATTTTTCATTTTCATATTTTAGAAGGTAGAGGGGGGGGGACCATCTTTTTTCCCCTTTGGAAGCGTCTGTCACGCAAACTATTCGGTTTAGAAAAAAAGTATCTTAGAAACCTCGATATCATTTTTAAAGACCTATTCATAGACACCCCACACGTATGTGTTTGATGAATATGGCTGTGACATACCGACTGACAGACGGACAGACACATGACGAATCTATAAGGGTTCCGTTTTTTGCCATTTGGCTACGGAACCCTAAAAATATATGCTATAAGTCTAGCACGTAACTCAGCCAGTGCTGAGATATGGGAGCGGCACGAGAGGGGTGACATATAACACTAGCTTTCCGCCCGCGGCTTCATCATCATCATCATCATCATCATTTCAGCCACAGGACGTCCACTGCTGAACATAGGCCTCCCCCAATGCTTTCCATGTTGATCGATTGGTAGCGGCCTGCGTCCAGCGCTTCCCTGCTACCTTTACGATGTCGTCGGTCCACCTTGTAGGTGGACGTCCCACGCTGCGTTTTCCGGTACGCGGCCTCCATTCCAGAACCTTTCTGCCCCATCGGCCGTCAGTTCTGCGTACTATGTGCCCTGCCCATTGCCACTTCAGCTTGCTAATCCGTCGGGCTATGTCAGCGACTTTGGTTCGTTTACGGATCTCCTCATTTCTGATTCGATCTCGCAAAGAAACACCAAGCATAGCCCTCTCCATAGCACGCTGTGCAACTTTGAGTTCTACCCGCCCGCCCGCCTAGCCCGCGGCTTCGCCCGCGTGGAATTTTGTCTGTTTTGTCTGTCACAGAAAAACTTTATCGCGCGCGTCCCTGTTTCAAAAACCGTTGCTTAGGAAAGCAACTTCTATACCTACTAAAGTTTTAAAAGAAAATCGTCCTTCCAAGGTGATTCAAGATTGATTAACATTAAATTGAACAAACATTACAAGAAGTTCTAATTAGCAAAAATATAATCTATAAATCAGCTTTAACTATCTCTCTCTCTCGCTCATGCCAGCATCTCATATGGCGTGAAAGAGACAGAAAGGATATACTGTTTTACGTAGCATCACCTCAGGGCTGTGCTTAGAAGTTAATTCGGTAATTTATCGCACCTTACCGCTTGTTGTAAATTATCCCTTAGGGACTGGGGTTTTTACAGGTAACGATCTATGTTTTTACGAACTTTTATAAGCACTGTTTTAAGGTTGAGTGACGATATTTTATTCGCAAAGTGGTAATAGTTGGATGTGGGCTTTTATGTAAAAAAAACTTAGTTTAACCCTCCGTGTACGAGGTGACTAAAAGTTACGTCCCGTACCAGGTGGGGTATGACACACCCCAATATACAAAGTGATAAAATTTTCATTCAACATTTTTTTAGGTGGAATTTAATATTTAATATTGATTATTTACGTATGCTAATTAGGTTTAAGAAATGCTCTGAGCTGAAAATATGTATTATAACATTTTTATCATAAAAAAACAAAAAGACACAATTTCCGTTGTTCTTGTAATTTAAGAATCAGTTTCCTATGTATAATTTTTGATTAGTGCCTTTAATTATGACAACCGTTTTTATTTAACAAAGTACAAGTATGTACTTATAATTTAAAAGTAAATTAAAAACTGGAAGGGTAAAAATTTGTTTTGATCATCGGTTTTCAATTTACCACAATTCTGATGAAAGAAAATGAGTATGCTCAATGCATAAAATGGGAGCGTAACAATTTTATTTATTTATAAAATATGTTATTCCATTTCAGTAGCCCGTAAATTGTATCACCAAGTACAAATTGTAGCCCATAAGTGTATGTTCACATACATCTTCGTATCTCAGTACTAAACTTCCAGATTCGCACTAAGAGTCATCTCATTTGACTAAAAGTGCTTGAAAATTTCAGATACCGTAAAAATCACGAAAAATAATATTTTTATTCAATTTTATTCAATCGACAAAGCTAAAAATATATAAATTACACCAAAACTGTTAGATTTTTTTTTAAACTTTTTAACAACGTCCCGTACCAGGTGGGGTGTGTGACACCCACACGCACTTTAAAGGCATGTAACTGAGTTGGTAATCACCGCTGGACTGATTTTGCAACGCTGATCGAAGCAGCAGTGTCATAATTCCAGCTACTGAGAAGTTCAAATTCAGCACTTGAGAATTTTTAAAATTGTGGCTTTTTTTAAAGGACTGGGGTGTGTCACACCCCACCTCGTACAGCGAGGGTTAAGCTTAGTTGTATACAGAATACAGTCGACTGGGCATAATAACATATGTACAATATCTTTTTATGCATATCAAGGCAGGTATTTGACCACAATCGCACCTGGTGTTACGTGGGATGCGCGATAATGTGACCATAAATTATTTTTTAACCACTGTAAATCACTTAGTGATAAGCGATCATGACTTTTATTTCTTATATTGCCTACATTTTAAAATAATTTAATACTTATCTTTAAAGAATTGCATTATTTAAACGCTACACGCAATGGCGAGCATCAGTTGTAATTTTTAGGTAACAAAAGTATAAAACTGGCTTTACATCATTAATAGCTTTTCGCCCACGGCTTCGCGGAATTTTTCGGTTTTTTATATAACCTATGACACTCAGCAACAATGTGGCTTTCTATTGGTGAAATATCTTTTAAAATCGCTTTAGTAGAGTCCGAGATTACCCTTACAATTTAACAAATATACAAACACACAAACTTTACCTCTTTATAATATTAGTAAATCCAAGTAACTGCTTACCAGCCTATGCAAATGTCTCTAAACATACTTACCCAAATGATCTGGGAAATAACCACAATGATGGCCAATTTCCCAAATAACACCAACACCGTCTAAAATTACCCCACACAGTCGCCGATGCTAAAACTGGCAACATTGCTTAGCCGGTAGTTGTAAATTACCCCACTAATCTCGTGAGCTCGATTGTGCCGTTAAGGGGAGGACAGGGCAGATTAATTGTAGTTAATTAATTTAGTGACAGGATAAAAAGTGGCCCTCAGGGAAAGACGGGAAAAGCAGTCGCTTTGTATCAGTATATCTGGGGGCACGGCAGTGCCCCCACCAAGTCGAGCAAAAAAGCGGCACGGCCGTACCATCCTTTTCTCGAAGCAATTCAGGTCATTTTTGACTGCCTGTAACTTCGTTGTGGATAAAACTAGAAGGCTGAATTTTCATTAGCTATGCAGGCATTGTAAAGACACGGTATATTTAAAATTTCATTCAATTTGAACCAGTAGTTTAGGAATTATAACGGGTCAAATTACTTAATTTTGTCACTCACTGACTCACTGACTCACTGACTGACTCACCGATCATCAAAATTCTAAGGCACTTCTAGCAGACCTAGAAGCTTCAAATTTGGAATATAAGTAGTGTTTGGTGTATGAATCAAGGAAAAACTAAAATATTTGGGGGCACGGTAGTGCAACCGCCAAGTCGAGTAAAATTTTTCAATTTCGGTCCAGTTTTCTAGATACATAACTGCTGTCTACAAAATACAAAAAGAAATGAGATCCCATCAAAAACAATACTTGTCAAAAAAACCAAGTCTCGCAACTCAGTTGTTCTACGGTAAAAAGTTGTGAGATCCATGTAATACCAAGTCCAGGCCAGGAAATCTTTAACGTTTTACATAAATATATTGACTTGGCCATCGCATGAAAACACGTGTAAATTAAATTATTTAGTGCGATGGCCAAGTCAATATATTTATGTAAAACGTTAAAGATTTCCTGGCCTGGACTTGGTATTACATGGATCTCACAAGTTTTTACCGTAGAACAACTGAGTTGCGAGACTTGGTTTTTTTGACAAGTATTGTTTTTGATGGGATACGTTTTATTTGATAAATATCATCATCATTTCCCCCGGGACAAACTTGACCTTCACTAGTTGGGTTTTTATTGGCGGTCAAGCTGTAGATCCTGGCTACACAGGAGTTGCAGCGGTGGGAAAGAGAGGTGGGAATAGTCCCGTTTGTCTGCCAGTTGATATATGTACATAGAACATCATATAACATCACATCCCATCTGAGAATTTGACATATTATCACCATCTGACCCTTTTAACCTTTAACTATAGTCGTGAAAAAATAATCACACTCCCTTGGACGTCGGGTCTCACAGACCCCTATCTAAAATTCTTCATAATTTCATATCTGAACCAATTGGAATTTATCAAAGAGTTGATATATATCTAATAACTAGTAATAAAGGATCTAGTAGTAAATGTAATAAATTTTTAATCATTGTTTAATTATTTTTTTGCCAAATTTAAAAAACGTAGACATTTTTCAGTGTTAATTGACTTGGCATCACATATAGGCTCCTTAATTACAGTCGATTAATAATAAATCAAACTAATATTTTTTTCCTTGCTAATTAATAAACGTGTAACACAAAAACATGAACAGAATTTCTGAAAGACATAAAATAAAAATTTTGACAAGGGTTAAACTTACTAAAATTACAAACAGTGGCCTAGAACACTAAAGACAAATTATCTACACAGGCATGTGTTATTTTTCTTTGAAAGCTTTGGTAGGCAAAATATACACCATTCAGAATCGAAATCTGCAGCAATGATACCTTCTAAGACATCTAAACTCAAAAGAAGGATCGTCTACAAGTAAAACCTTACTTCTGAAATTTTACTAAGATAGTTGGGCTAATGATATAGCTGATGTACTCAGATACTTTCTACCATTATGTATTCTTAAACTAAAACAATTTACGACATATTTTAATGATATACTATAAAAAAATTATAGTTGACAAGTCATATCCATACAAGTATGTTTGTATGGAAATTATAGTCATCGGGTCTCCCAGACCCCGATAAAATTTTGGATGGTTATTACTCGCGTAATAAGTGCTGGAAGACGCGATTTTATGCGTCCTCGGTCCAAACACAGTTAAAACTGAAGCTACTGAGATGGTCGAGAGCAGCTCGTGGCGGGAAGGTATTTAAACCGAGAAATTGAAAAGGGGGGTGGGCCTCTGAGACCCGACGTCCATAGTTAAAGGTTAACGTAGCATAGTGAGGTCACAAATGGGGTCATGATTTTAAATTACAATATCAAGTTCACCCATTCCATAGCTATGAATAAAACATTTATTACCCACATGTTTTAGTAAATTCTATTTATATTTACTAGGGTGAGAATAGACTACTGCATTTATATGTAATGTAACGTTCTTACGAATACAATACAGATTAAAATTATGTTTCTAAAACATTTTCATTTAGTTTAACATTCCAGCGAATGCTCAGCGCTCTGATCGCCGTAATCCTCAAAGCGGTCGTGCATTATCCGTAATAAGTACTTCGTTGTACCTTTCTTTTACTGAAATGTGCATTGCCCGGGCTTGTGTAAAGGCTCGACGAAATGTTGCACCAATACGCTCGTTGGTTTCGTCGACGTCGTCGTCGTTTCAGCCAAATGACGTGCTGGACAAAGGCCTCCCCCAATGTTTTCCATAATGAACGGTCCTGCGCTGCCCGCATCCAGGCTCTTCCCGCGACCTTCACTAGATTGTCGGTCCACCTAGTAAGAGGCTTGCCCCCGCTACGTCTTCCAGCCCGTGGTCGCCACTCGAGATCTTTTCTGCCCCGACGGCCATCGTCTTTACGAGCTATGTGCCCCGCCCACTGCCACTTGATTTTAGCAATTCTGCGAGCTATTTTGATTTCTTTGGTTCTCCTGCGGATCTCCTCATTTCTGATTTGATCACGCAGGGAAACTCCGAGCATAGCCCGCTCTATTGCCGTTTGCGTGGCCTTCTTATGATGATTATATGATTAGGTTGTAACAAAACAGCCAGGGAGAGTTATGACAGAGGACAGTTGTGAAATTGGCGATTTTTTGGAACTTATTAACTGCTAGCGAGCTAGTAATGCCCTCTTTTTTAGTTCAAGTCCTGATCTAATAAAAACGCTGAAGTTATGTACCTAATAGGTTTCCAAAAATTGACAATGTCACAAATCTCCTCTGTTACAACTTATCTCGGTCTCCCCTATACTAAAACATAATATCATAGAGTGGCTCGTTGTTCTGTTACAAGTAAATGCTCTAGTCAATACTCACCTTTTGTATTTTACCACATTGCCCAAAGCTTATTCGTTAATTTGTTACGTTACCTTTGTAACGATGTAATGATTTTAAAAGTCGCCCTAACTAAATTGGCAAATACCAGAACACCGAGCGAGGGTCAAATTAACACAGAAATGTTATTATTTAATTTAATATTTTAGTGTTACCGCAACAAAAACCCGAATGCGGTCGGAACTTTTGGTGTTTAATAAAACTTTATGGTTAGGTCATTTAAACCCATTTAATTATTATAATACTCGTATGTGTCAATTTATTTTAACCTGAGTAATGAATTTGTCAACATTTTTTTAAAAACTTACTCGTACAATTGGGTTAATAGAGTCGACACGTTATCTTATCCTTGATACCTATTTACCTACTATTACATTTTTATTATTTTAATTTGTTTTACTTCATCTTTAATAATACTTCATCTTTAATAATCTTTTATAACGTTTATAATTGGCACATAAAGCGAACTTAATACCATTGGGCATTCTCTGCAAGTTAATCTTTGGGCTAAACAGGAAAAAATCGTTTGGCAGTGAGTTATTACGATTTTAGGGACGTTATTAAATCATGATATCGATACCTCTGGGCTCAAAGGTCGTAAAGGACAAAATACCGAAAATGAGTTATTTATACAGTTTTATAGGTGTACCAGAATCTCATGGCAAATAGGGAAAATAAACTTTGTTGAGAGCAATACTGGGGAAATTGGAATAAACGATCTTGATACTGTTTATTTTTTTACTTTTATGACTAATATTAATGAACATGAAGTACGAATATACATTTTAGGTAGGTACCTATGTGTATGAAGAATGTTGTTATACATAGGAAAATGTCTTGGAAATTAAATAAATCGTCTGTGAGAAAAGAAATGTCTGAGAAATTAATTATTTAAATTACCTACATATTTTCGCGTGGAACTGAAACATAGGCGGTGCCGTTCTTTTTGTATATGGCCAGGTCTGGGTTATTTAAAAAAAAGGTTACAAAATTTTACTAAGAAAGAATCTTGAGTGACCCTAGCTGAAAAATTAAAAACTGCTAGATTTAAAAAAAAATAACTGACTGGATCAGGGGTGATTTACTGTTTGTACTCCGAATGACTGTGTGAATATGTTACGGTCAAAGTGATAAATGTGAAAATTATGAATAATCGCCGGTTATTATGAATAATTACCGCATGATTTGGTTAATGTGATTAATATGAGATCATTTATGTGTGTATAAAACTAAATAGGCGGCTTAGGGGTGGCCCAAGGGCCACCCCCGCCGCACCTTAACCTATTTTTCACTTTAAATCAAAACATGTTATAGGCATCATGGAAAAGTAATATTATGCAAGAAACATTCCAAACTCATTATGCCAAATTATATTAATATATGATATGAAAACGTTCAAAAGCTTGGCTGTACACGAGCACGTACACAAGATGTTGTTCTCTTCTAAGAAATTTGTTAGTACTAAGGTTGAATTATTAAATAATCACTGTTAAATGTGATTAATTTATCACTTTTACCGCGACTGTCGGTAATTATTCATAATAACCGGTTATTATTAATAATTTTCAATTTATCACATTAACCGTAACAAATACACCGATCAAAATGGCGTGAATAGTTATGCGCAACTTTAGGGCCCTGTAACGTATTTATTTGTAGAGATATTTTCATGATTATTTCACAATTATTATTAGTTCTACTTATATTTATTTCAAGTTTATTTCAAAGAAAAAAATTGGAAACTTCTCCATTATTCAATCTTGCTTTATGAAATCTTTTTCAATTTTCTTTACATGGTCATAACATCTGCACCAATTTGTGAGATATACCTGAAAACCCCGATAAAGCAGCTATTAACTAAGAATAATATAAAAAAACACAACCCTCCTTCTGACATAGTTGGGTAATAAACTAAATGTATCAAAACATTTCAGTCCAACTTACTGTCAACTCGACGACGCGCTTTAGAATCAAAGATTGACTTTGAATTATGCCTTATTTTACAATTCACATTGAAAACAATATGGCTTGCTTGAACTTTTTCGACTTTTTCCCAAAAATAACAAATAGTCAAGAAGAGATTACAAAAATTTTGCAGCGGCTGACAGATTTCATAATTTACTTTGACAGGTGACAATTAAACCATAGACAATTGCCATGTGAAAAACACACTTTTCCAATATTTTTGTTTGCCATGAGATTCTGGTACACCTATACTCAGAATTTAATTCTCTATCGATCTGTATATTTAGTTTGTCGAAATTCCCAAAAAAAGTGCCTTTACGACCCATCATATTTGATAAGCTAAACAGAATTCATCGTGAAAATTGGGATGTAAATACCATTTGATTTTTTAGTACAGTTACCATGGTAGTAAAGAACAAGTAAACACAAATTTTTCGGCGTATAATGTACATGTAGTATATCTATTGTCCTATACAACCTTACATTTTCATACCCAAGTCTACATAATTAATCGTCGGCGTCGTCGAACAACGTCGTNAGTACTGCCCAAATCTCGATCAAATCGAAGGCCTTCTCATAGTCCACGAACTCCAAGCATAGTGGCAAGTTATACTCTTCGATCTTCTGCATAACCTGCCGCAGTATATGGATGTGGTTTATCTATCCTTGATTTTTGTTAATTTTCTTTGATACCTATTGTCTTTATTTATAAACTAATTAATAATGAAACATAATAAACAATGTTTTTTATTTATTTCCTCCAACTTTCTTCATCATCCGACGGGTACTCATGGCAGAAGTTCTGTAGAATAATGACTAAAAGTGACATACGTCATATATTTGATTAAAAAAATTCGCAGAACAACGACGGTTTATCACATACATCCTCAAATTGTCCATATAACAATGACGCATGTGATTTTTACAAAAAACTAAGTATTTTTGGAGATGGGTACATAGTTTATATAAAATAACATCTTTATGTTTATAACATCCCCAAATTTGAAACCGATCAGCCAAGTAGTTTTTTTTGTAGACACAAAAAAAATTTTGTCCTTTACGCCCTTAGATTATCTGAACAAATATTTTAAAAATCTACACAGTGAGGATATTAAAATAACTGTGAAGGTAAATTTTATAGACGTTTCTTATAGTATTTAAGTTTGTGCGTTTGTAACAAACGAAAGAACCTAAAAAATCATCAAAAATATGTAATAAAACTTTATTTTAGAGTGTAACATTTATGTCAAAAGTCAAAATTTCTTTATTTGTTTAGACTAATAAATAGTTCTTACAAATCGTCATATTTTATGCTCTTAAGGAGCCTCTACATGTCTCATAATCTTTTGACCCTACCAGCGCTTCGAGACCAACATTTGGCAAGTGCTGAGAAGAAGCGCCGCAACAAACTCAGTCACCACTGTCTGCCGGTTAATATAAATAAATAGAAATAGTAGTAGTAGGTACATTCGATTCAGGAGCAGTTCACTGAATTTACCAAGCATTCTTGTATGGTGTATCATAAGAATGGGTATACAAGATTGCGTGATATATTAAACAAGGTAGTGACGTGCTAATATCTAGACTTACATATTAAGGTACTAGTAGAAATGACTCGCATACATAAATTTGAATAACTTGGATTGACCAGTCCCCGAAAGCAGCGCCTGTTCACAGACATGACGAGTGAACCAGCCATCGCTTCACTCGACCATATTAAAGGGAATGTATGTGATTTGTACATATAAAATGATGACATCTACCCACATCGGGTAATGTAATGTTGCTTTTTATTATTTCTCATATTTGAAGCAACTAGGTATTTTTCAGGTAAAAGATAATTATTAAAAGATGATTTAAGAAAATTAAAAGATGCTATAAAATAACCCATTACCTAATTATGTTAGGATAGTCATCATTAAAATTTAAAAAATTTAAGAACTAGATTTGTTAAAAATATTATAAGAAAAAAAGTCACCTTACTGTAGTACCTTAGGTGTCATTATTTTGTATGCACAAATCACACAAATGCTACACTTTACAATTATTTTTAATGATTTCCTAGTAATTTTGACTAAACGCCCTTGGTCAAAACCACTTTTGAGTTTTGACTGTTACAATTATAATAAATTAGTACCTATAGTTTCGAAAGTTATTTGGATCAGCTAATAAAGTATAACTAGTAGGAAAAATATTTACACAACATGGGAAAATATATGTTGAGACTTAATCTACTAAAAAGCGTGAATGCAGTTTTTAACGAAGTTATATTTTTATATTAAAAATAATTGGCTTTTAAAAACGGTATTATGTAGGAGTAAAGTAGATGTACTTTACTGGAATGAAAACCTTCCTACTTGTTATCTTACTTACCTAACTTTTTTACCAAGTACAATGACATAGTTTTAAGCTACTATGAATTAATAATGTTTAATCTATTTAGAATTTGGAATAATTAGAGTTTGGTTTTCGTTTGTCCTTAAAAATTCTATTCTATCTGCATTTTCATAAGGTCAACTGGTGGACAGACTGCCCTATGGAATTAAGTCAACAATAATATTAATTAAATAAATAAATTAAATTAAATTGGTTTCGGTTATACCTAGAAAGTAGACATTTATGAAGTTTTATTTAAAAGCGTCATAATATTTATTTTCTAAATTCGCTTTTATATCGAAAATAGTTCCTTCTAGTTCAAAGATATCAAAACGTCTACTTAAATAGTTTCATAAATTGTGTGCATTAAATTATGAAGCTACGGAAAATCATTTTATTTCATTTAAAAGACCATAATTTATTAAAAATATGTGAAGAAATGTTATAATACATATGAAATACCATAATATATTAAATATTTAAGCTAAATCATCAATTTACCTTTTCATAATACCTTACCTGGGTGTCCCGTTACGACCTATGAAAACCTACAAAACTATGTAAATTGACATTTATTACCTTGGTTTTGTAGTTTTGTAAAATAAAAATAGACTTACGTCTTTAGTAACTTGCCTAGGACGAATATTTGAGGGGCGTAAAGGTCTTTTTATTGTAATTTTGAGGGCGTAAAGGAAATCTATCTCAGTAAATACAGCTCTAGTCCAGTTTTTCAATACCTCTTCGGAAAATGCTGTGAATTCTAAGCACTTTCTTCATAAGTCATAATTTAATAGCTCAAAAAACAAAAAAGTTATCGTCGAATAAAAAAATAAAAAAACGTTTTTTGCTTCTCCTGAAAAGTCGTACTTTGTCCTTTACGACCTTTGAGCCCAGAGGTATCGATATGATTATAAAAATAATGACAGATGGATGAAAAATATAAGCGACTTACGCCCGTTTTCACCATCAATCCCTAATTCTCCTCTGGCCCCCTAGTAATGTCTATAAAATATTTAATAAACTACCTAACTTTCTAAAGAATGAAACCAAAACAAACATCTTTATTAAAAAACTAAAACTCTGTCTCATTGACAAAAGTTATTATAGCATTAAGGAATACATAGAGGATAGATTTTAAACCAATACAATATAATGAAAGTAAATGAATATATAAATAAATAAGTAAGTAGTGTTGTGCAATAATTCTGAATAATGTAGACTGAATAATATTTATTTAAAAATAATCTAAGTAAAAAATTAATAATATGTTATATGTTATTACATATAACATATTATTAATTTTTTAATACCAATTATTAAATTAATTGTTTACCTATTGTGATAAATAATTAATAACTAATAATATAATTAATAATATAATTGAATTAATTAAATATTTATAAATTCTTCCCCTCTCTTAGAATGCTGTGCCCGACAGAGTCCATCATTGTATCTTATAAAACCATACATACCACCTCTGTAACATTATGGATGCAATAAATTATTGAATATTTAAGTGACCCCTATGAAAACAAACACACAAAATACATGTTAAGTATGTTACCATAGGGGTCACTTAAAAATTAGGAATTGATGGAGAAAACAGGCATTAAATTTTTAAAAATAAAAGGACTTTCAGAGGGTAAAAACTGAACAGTCAGTTCAAGGTAACTTTACAAACTAAGTACCTTAAACCCCGAGATTTAGTGTTAAAGTTTGTAGATCGAAATCGAAACAGAACTTTGGCTTGTAATTAGAAATTATTGCCAGTTAGTTCCATTCTTTGGAAATGGCATTCGAGTTTTGTTGGTAGTTTTCAAATACCTCGATATTTTATTTGAAAGCGGGAGATTTTATTTCTTTTTTGAGCACTGGTAAAGTTTCGGAACATTAAAGTCGAGTGTGTGTATTATTTTCAGTTTAGTTGGGAAATTGCTAATATTTAAAAGATGCTGGCTATGTAAGACTTGCAGTGGTAAGAAATTGAAGTGTTTTTGGTGATTAGATTTGGTCTTTATATCGAACTTCTAGGCTTAATTGAATAAATAGTCTGTTAGATTAATTATAGATCATAAATGTTACCCTTACTTTATCATCAACAGCTACAGAAAAAAAGATCAGACTAGTTTTAGTTTAAAAAATCTAACTTTAAAATACCCTGACATAGATTGAAAAGATAGAAAGAAGTTGACTTATATTGACTTAAGTTCCTATGTCCCCCAGATAGGGCAGAGGGCGTCCACAACAGTCCTCCATCGCGTTCGGCCTTGAGCTTCGCGCTTGATCCCGCTCCAGGTCTTGCCGATTTTCTTCGCCTCGTCTGCTAGAGTTAATAGTTACTAGAGTTAATAAGACTAAAAACACCTCCCAAGTCATTTAAAATGATTGAAAAATCCCCTTAAAGACACCGCTCTGTCAAGCGTTACCTAAAATTAGTTCCCCAAACTCACGTAAGCAATTTTCGAGTGAAAATGCAAACTTAACCCGTAAATTAGGGAGGGGCGTAATATGTCGAGATAGGCCCGACTTATGAGCTGACATTCGGGCGCCTAATGACTTGAATCCACTCGCGATAAGAACGATAGGGCCGGATTCAGGTACAGTGTACTCTATTGTATTTTAGGGTTAACATTTTCCGATAGATGCAATTGGCGTAGATGTTTATTGTTCAATATTCAATTGTACGGCTCTGTGTAGTATTGTGCCCATCTGTGTGGTATTATGCCCAACTCGGCATCTTCACAACTCGATACGACAGATTATAATACATAACAGAAACTCCCAACTCGACATTAAGAGGTAAACAGTACCTTTTGTCGTAAAGAAAAATACAAGAACATAGTGTTTCTTATCATTTCTTTTCATTCTCTACATAATATGAAAATTGTACCTACACAGGGGTACTGTAAAACGTTTGGATAAAAGTAATTCAAGATGGTTAAGAATCGTATTATTTAGACAAATTCAAACCGTAAAAGAAGAAATGAAATTAAGTCACGAACATATTTATTTACTTTTTCCCTTCCCTTCCCTTATCCTATCTGAAAAGTAAAAGAGCTATGAAATGGATAATGATATTATGATATTGATCCTTTTTTGACTTTCATGGCCGTTAAGTTATAAATAGACATCGGATTATATGCATTTGCATTATTGCATATGCAAACGCATATAATGCTATTTTTATAGCGTTATTGCATATTTTGGTACTTTTTCATTGACAGTGCTTATTTTAGTATTTATACGTGTTAGACGTGTTGTACTTCGCCGCCGTCCCCACACCAAACATCAACACATCGCCCTCGCACGCACTGCGAGAGCGCATTGAGAGCGATCTGTACCAGTGTTGCCAGTCGGGTCTTGTCAGAAATTACCAGAAATATAAAAAAATGTAACCTTTTTTAATAAAAAGTAACCTTACCTTTAACCTTCATACGCCCCCCCCCCCCCTCCCGTTGCGGAGCGAAAATGAATGACCATTCCATGAAGACCGAAAAGTGACCGGTCGTATAAAAACGTTTCCTGGATTTGCGTTTTATTATCGAAAAACATTCGCTAAAATATTTTTTACTATATTTATATTGTCACAAGAATTAATATATTTATATTGTCACAAGAATTACAACCAATAAGTACCTATATAATTAATTAATTATGTATTGTGAAAATAAAGTTAATTCTAATAATGTTTTTTTGATTGTGCATATTTTGTGCATATTTCGCCCTTTTTTAGTGCATATTTGCATGCATATTTTGGCATTTTGATAGTGCATATAATCCGATGTCTAGTTATAAACAATCTCTTTATATTACATAAAACCGTTTACAAGTCGATTATTATTTAAATAATATTTGTGTTATAATAGTATTAACAAGTATCGAAGTGTTATAAAAACCACTCACTAAGTCTCTAGTAAAAAAGTTTGTTTGACTATTTAAAGAAGGAGACCCTAAGTTCGCACCTGTCTAAAACAGATTTAAATTAAGCCCAAGGCAAGAAATGAATGCCCATGTGGATATAATTCGAAGCATTTTTCATTTTAAGCGTATCTTGTGATAACAACTTTGTTCGGCAATTTGAGACACCGTTGTATGAGTTAGTTGCGACTTGAAACTTCTGAAAATGGCTGTTTAAATTGTAGTAGACCAGTTTTTGGCTCTAACAATAGATTCTTAAAAATATTTTTCATTTAAGTTTGATAGATCAAAGTACTTAATTTCTTATAGGGTCATGCTACCTTTTTGTGTCCAAACGACGATCACTATTTGAAAAAAAAAGAAAATGTTTAAAAGTGTTTTTTCTACTATTTTAAAGAGCAATCTGCCATTTAGAAACGAATAGAGTTATGAACAAGAACAGGTGATATGACTCTAGGTACTTACACTTAGCGCCTTATTAATAAAACTTACACCCTAATTGAACTCTGGCTTAAGTTGTTTAGTATGGAAATGTCATTTTAATAACTTTTTATTAAAAAGGGGGCTAGGGTATAATAAACTATAGTAGAACAGGAAAATTGAATTATTATGGATAAACTAGCGTCATTATTTATTTAGTTCATTGTTTTATAAATTACACGCACTAATAACATTTGTTTTTTTAATTAACTTTATTATTAATTTAACAATTTTACATCCAAAAACAAAATGAACGAAAAAAAAATTCAAAACCATTGTAAAATATAAAAAAAAAATGTTTATAAAGAAAAAAATACACACTTGATCTATACTAATATTAAAAAGAGGTAAAGTTTGAGTGTTTGTATATTTGTTAAATTATAAGGGGTAATCTCGGGATCTACTGAACCGATTTTAAAAATTCTTTCACCAATAGAAAGCCACATTATTGCTTAGTCTCATAGGTTATACATATAAAAAACCGAAAAATTCGACGCAGGCGAAGCCGCGGGCGGTAAGCTAGTCTATATATATAAAAGAAAGTCGTGTTAGTTATACCACTTATAACTCAAGAACGGCTGAACCGATTTAGCTGAAAATTGTCAGGGAGGTAGTTTAGAGCCAGGAGAAGGACATAGGATACTTTTTATCCCGTTCGAAATTTAAAAAAAAGTCTGCTTATTTATTGCCATTAAGGCGGAACAAAGTTAGCCGGGTCAACTAGTTTTTTATAAAAGTGCTTACCACTTTATCTCCCACGCCCTACCATTATTACAATAAATCTGTCCCAATAAATCCAGCGTGTTTACCTACATATCTATTTCATCCTACATTGTAATATCCCTTTCTAATAGTGTGAACATAAAACGGCCATTCGTCTTCTGGGAACTCTTTCCGCTTTGTCTAGAGTTTATTTATGGGTGTACCGCCCTATTCTAAGGCCACTGGTGTGATATAGAGTGTATAGAGCCCTTCGAGTATTGTAAGCTTTTTTACCCCAATACTTTTTTATAGAGTTTGAAGACTAGATTTTTTTTTATCATATGTGTTTATTAGTGACTTTTTATTTATTGTTTTACCATTTTTTTATCCACAACGAGGAAGCTCTTGGCCTGTATCTCACTTGATAGTAAGTGATGATCAGGCCGAAGGTGGAAGCGAGCTTCACGCGGAATCCTCAACCACGGAGGAACTGGCTATCTTACCTCTAACTACCGGAACACAACAATGCTGTGAAACAATAAACAATGTTTTCTAATGAGTGATTTATTTTTACAAATAATTAACTATTGTAGGATTTGTCTTCGGCTTATTTATGAGTGTACCGTCCTACTCTAAGGCCACTGGTGTGGTATAGAGTGTATATAGAGCCCTTTTGAGTATTTTGGGGCTATAAGAGTTTAAGGACTGAGTTGTTTTTTCACCTTGTAGTGCTTTTATTAGAGGCATGATTTTTTTAATTTATTTTTATGAGCGTACCACCTCTTTTAAGGTAGCTGGTGTGACAGTTTATGTAGAGCCCTTTTGTGTATTTTGTGGCGGTAAAATTTTAAGGACTAAATGTTTTTCTCGTCTCATATTTTACCTTTTTTACAATCGTCTAAAATTGAAAATGTAGGTTTTTTTACACTCTTGTTTTAGAATGTCCTAGCTTATATAATTTCCTACGCAGAACTGCCGTTAGGGCAGCAAGGTTCTGGAGTGGAGGCTGCGTACCGGAAAACGCAGCGTGGGACCTCCACCCACAAGGTGGACTGACGACATCGTAAAGGCAGCAGGAAGGCGCTGGACGCAGGCCGCTACCAACCGGGCAGCATGGAAAGCATTGGGGGAGGCCTATGTTCAGCGTTCTGTTTATATTTTATGAAATTTGAAGTCATTGGATTTGTGTCATATTCAGGGAATGAGTAGAGTCTTAGTTTAAAAGGATGCCAACGATTTAAAAGTCACCCTGTAGATGTATACTAAAATACGAAACTAATTGACTGTTAATGTAGTGCGAATTTCACATGGTCAGTTAGCAATAAATGTCTGCCAAAACCGGAAGTAGAACCCAACGATTCGATTAGGGAAATTGGTAGAGTTATGCCCTTTTTCACCATCAATCCCTTATTTTTAAGTGAGCCCTATGGTAACACATAACAGGAATTTTGTTTTTTAGGGGTCACTTAAAAATTAGAGATTAATGGTGAAAACGGGCATTAATTCCCCATATAAGTATGACATCACGCTCGCTCCACAGATTCAATAGTCTCTCTCTATTTATACCATCTAATACGTATTAGTTAATGCGTTGGATTTACTCCAACGACTTGATTCCACTCAATGTCGTCTGTTTATATAAATACACGAATGAAAAAGACATGTGGTTCGTGTATCTCGGATTTTAGCTGGAAGTACGAAAACGTATTGAGCGATGAGTTACATGGATAATTTTGTGGCTAAAATAGAGAAACATGGGTCTTGACGCGACATTTTTATAAGAGTTATATATACTTGAGTACTCACAGCTTTATATAATTTAGTGACTGGGTTGTTTTGCATTTAGATTTCTAAATTAAATTGTGTTCAGATGGAAAAATAATTGTCTTAGATGTGACTGTTCAATGTGTAGGTAACATTAATAATTCCCTAACAACAACGACAGTGTTAATTAATATGAATAAATAATTAATATGTTTTCTTCATCATTATCAGTTCATTTGGTCCACACTCCAAGTGCATAAAATCGGAAGGGTAGGTATACACGGCGATCTCCTGAGATGGCTGACCACATACTTGCGCGAAAGATCCCAGGCAGTTGCGATAAAGGGCTATACTTCTAGCTTTGTTCCTATCACATCTGGCGTGCCTCAGGGCTCTCATCTCGGCCCTCTTCTCTTTAATATATTTATTAATGACGTCATGAATTGTTTTCTTCATTCCAAAGCATTATTATACGCCGACGATACTAAAATTTTTACATTCATTAAATCTGTTGAAGAATCATTGCTATTTCAAAACGATTTGAATAATTTTTATGATTATTGCTCAGCTAATAATCTAAAATTAAATATCGATAAATGTCATACTATTACCTTTTCACGCAAAAAACGTCCGATTAATTATAAATATACATTTAATGACATTATGATCAAAAGAGTGGCCGAGGTGAGGGACCTGGGAGTATATCTAGATAATGAACTTAACTTGGCGTCTCATATTGATAGAGTTACTGCGAAATCTTATAAAATGTTGGGTTTTGTCTTTCGTCAATGTAAAGATTTTAAAAATATAAACACCTATATAATGTTGTATAACTCCTTAGTAAGAAGTCATCTCGAATATGCATCAACAGTATGGAACCCAATTTATGCCACTTATATTGATCAGATGGAAAGGATACAAAACAAATTTTTAAAAAGACTTAGATACTTGTTTAGGGATCATTCAGCGCAGCTTCAGTCATTAGAATTAAGACGTGAACATAGGGATCAAGTATTTTTGTTTAAAATTTTAAATGACTACATAGATTCATCCTTCCTTCTCAGCCGAGTGTCATTCAGGTGCCCCAGGCTCAGTGCCCGCTCCAATGCAGTTTTCTCTGTTCCTATTTGTAGAACTAATTATTCAAAGAATAGATTTCTTGTTCGTGCTTGCAACACACATAATGTTCGATACAGCCACATTGATATATTCAATTGTTCTCTGCGTGTTTTTACTTCACATGTTAAGAAGGTTGACCACGTTTAAGTGGGATTATCTTGTTTCTGATGAACGAAATTACCTAGTTAAATTACTACGAAACTTTTTATAATATGTCTTCGCTATTGACAAATTAACATTGGAAACTTTTTTGGCTTATGAATAAACTAAACTTTTTCCTGTACCTATATGTAATATAAAAGCTGTATGTTTCTTTCATTAAATAAATAAATAAATAAAATAAATAAATAACCCTCTCTATTTTATCGGAGGCAAATATAGAATTTGGTTCTACACTCCCCTCGCAAGACAGACGGGTTCTTTTTGGACAATATCATCACTTAACTAAAAGGAAAAGGTAGCAGGAAGGCGCTGGACGCAGGCCGCTACCAACCGGGCAACATGGAAAGCATTGGGGGAGGCCTATGTTCAGCAGTGGACGTCCTATGGCTGAAATACCTAATGATGACGATAATGAAACTGATTTTATAATTTGTCTGTCTAATTTAGTATTTCAACAAAGGACTTTCAGCTCGCTAGTGTACAGGTCTGTCTAATGACGGCCTAGGAAAAAATGGTAGAGGTCGCAAATGTGTGACCGAACTCCTTGGCCGCGCGCCTGGCCGGCGAGAAACTTCTTTTTACTTTTTATGTTTCTTAACGATTGTCACTTTTTTCTCTTCTCTTGACTTTTTCTACTTAGAACTAAACATGTAACTTGATTTTATTTTACAATATAAATTTTATTTTTACACCACAAAGCCTTTCAATCAAATAATCTCTCGTAGAGTCGGTGACGTTTTCCGTTCATGGTCCTACGAGTCGGATTGGCTTTGAAGAAAATGGTAGGAAAATTACGATAGTCCATACAGTGAAGTATCGCCCGTACAAAATTACCGGATAGCAAAGGTGCTATTTCGGAGTCCATGCAGTGGTGTCAGCGGTGACTACACGGCAGAAGAAGGGTCCGGTCTCTATAATTTGTACATATTGTAAAGCTAGTCATAAGATTGTGAATTGTAAAAAGTTTGCGCATGAAAGTAATGAAACTCGTCGGTGTTTTGCTCAATACTATCTACTTACTAACAGAGGACCTTGCCGATCCTGAGTATTACAGACCTCACAAAGTTGATGTCTTGCTAGGTGCTGAGGTATACAGTCAGGTCATACGAGCGAGCATCAAACGCAGTAGAGATAGGCGTATGTTAGCTCAGGATACAACGTTAGGTTGGGTATTTTCAGGCGTCGCTGATACCAATTGTCCAACTAAGACAGTGTCATTTTCAAACATTGCGGTAATGCATAGTAATGCAAGGAATAAAACACTTACCTCAATGTGTAAGCGGCAATACTGTTTTTGTAAACCTTGTAAATAATTTTAAAATGTATTCGTTAGACCTATTGTGTTTGTTAAAATTGTTAAATTTTTCTATGTGTTATAAAGTGTTTTAATGTAAATATTTGTAGTATACTTACTACAATGCCTCGTAGGCAAGGACATTTCTTTTAAACTTTATAATGTATAGTTTAATATTGTGTTACCTCTAAGGAAGAGATTTTTGTTGTTTCTTGTTTTTTAAAAAATAACTAAAGGACATTCTGCAATAATGTCCGGCGAGAAACTTCTTTTTACTTTTTATGTTTCTTAACGATTGTCACTTTTTTCTCTTCTCTTGACTTTTTCTACTTAGAACTAAACATGTAACTTGATTTTATTTTACAATATAAATTTATTTTACACCACAAAGCCTTTTAATCAAATAATCTCTCGTAGAGTCGGTGACGTATTCCGTTCACTAGAGTTCAACTCTTATCAACATCAACATGAAACTTTATAAATAGTTGAGGGGATAATATGAAGCAAGCTATTTTATTATACTGTTTATTACCTAGCAGTTACCTACAAGATTTACCTAGTAAACTCAAAAGTCCCGTAATAGCATTATAAAAACGGAAGATGTCCAATACTATCCAATTTATCAATGCCCAACAAAAAGCGCTTACTCGAAAAAGTCTAGCCTCGAATATCAAGACTGGAATAAATTAGCGGAATCGCACTGGAATGATACGGAGGGGCCATTCACATGCAAATCTCTTGTGATTTATGACTGAAACGCCCTGGGTTCGAACCATAGACTAGTCTTAATGTAGAAGCCGATTTAATATCAGCACCACCCGATATGTTGTTCTGTAGTGATGGTAGAGCAAGCTATATTTGGGACGTGTAAAGTGTCTTGAAAAAGGCTTACAAAAGAATTTGATTAAAAAACTTCAGCATTCGAAAATTCCAAAATATATTCTATTCTATTACACTACTTGCATTTTTATGCTACTGGTCCAGTGATTTTAAATTGAATGTGCCTAAAAAGTACGACTCAAAATCAAGTATCACTTTAAGAAAGCCACAACCAGAACTTAAAACTAAACGATTGCTTGAGGCATTGTTTCCTCAGAAATTAGAAATTTAAAGAGCATTAATTTCCTCTTGTCTACTTTACATATATAAAGGTATTTCGTTAGTTGGTGAAAATTGAATTTCTATTAGTCTTTCAACATTTAACTGTAGTTCTTATTGTATACTTTTAAATTTACCATGAGCTAGTTCTTGTTTCTTATGTTACAACTAAAACCCATTTAGTCCACGTTCGTAACTGAAATTTGATAACCAGCTACGAACATTCATATTATTTTTGATGCCTCTATGACGCACAGTCATCTATGATTCTAACCCTGGCCGGTCAGCAATAATGCTAGAATTATACCCCTTATTATAAGGCAGTAAGATCGAAAAGTAATACAGGACCTTGCTAAGTTCTTCATGGACATCCTTTCCGAAGATTCGTTGAAGAAAGTGGTCATAATTTTATAAAATGCGAGATGAATTTTAATGATCCATTTTGGTAAAAGGATGGAACTTGCTATAAAAAGAAAAAGGTGTTTTGAAGGTCAGGTGGCGGTCTGCATTGAAATACGGTCGTCGGTCCATTGGAAAAGTGTACTTATGCGGTGTAAGATAAACTTTATTGAGTTAGGATTTAGGACGCAAGACACGAAGTCTAGCTAAAAGTAGGTCTGGGATATTGAAAATGGAGGCAAGCTATGAAAAGCTTTAGCGCTGTTCTAGAAAAGGCTTAAAATGAGTTGTGCAGTTCAAAATGGACTTTCTCTCATATAGGCTTTGACTAGAACCCAGTGCGAATCCAGAATATACGGTAAATGTGAGAAGAGTATACTTGTATTTATGTAGTTTTTTGGGGCATATTAATGTTTGGTACGTGTGGTGTGATATGTGACATATGGGAATGGTCCTAAACTGATAGGCTGGGTTGCACCATCTTTCTTTAACTTTAACAGACGTCAAAAATCTGTAAAAGTTCAAACAGAATGCACCGGTTATCGTTAAAGTTACCGTTAAAGTTAGGTGGTGCAACTCAGCCTTAATTTAGTTTAAGAGGCTCTGTAAAACAACTGTAAAAATATTTCGATTCTCAATTGCGAGGTTAGCTTCATCTCGACAATCAATAATTTGACTCTGACTGTTAATAAAGCATTTCAACACAAAGGGACTTCCAAATAAAATATCCACACATTTACGAAACAATTTCGTTTATTTTGCAAAAAGCATCTGATTACACGCACATATTAGGTAAAACCTACCTAAAGGTTAATCTCACGCATCCCGTCAAATAATTTAAACATGTCTATTCAATATAGCAATAATACAGTTATATTCCATTCCATGCATCACGTATGGCATCCAAAATAATATTTACAACTCTTTATAATATGAAGATACTGTCAAAAACTGAACTGTCAACTTCTAAAGCCCGGTCCGTGAGCACGTAGAATTTTGTCCAATGACCCCAAGCTGTCATCGCTCGCGCGATTCATTGGACAAAGTTCTACGTGCTCGCAGACCAATGGTTAAAATATTTTATACATGGTTTTATTTATCCTTCAAAATTAAGTGGCAAAAGCTGTGGTAGGGTTAATAAATAAAAAAAATATTGAGACGTGTGAAAATACTGGAAACAAAACTAGAATTTTACAAAAACACCGAGACCTAGTTAAGTAGTGGTGTTACGAGCTTGAGTTCAGTTGTGAGCTTGCTTGTGTTGTTACTCGTACATACACTAAGGCTGGTTTTAGTGTCACGCGGACTGTCAGTGCGGATCGCTCCGCACAGCCGATCTGTATGAACTGCTAGGGAGCGAGCGGTTCCTCTGGACCGCATTACTCTAAAACACTCCCTAGAAGTTCATACAGATTGGCCGTGCGGAGCGGGTCCGCACCGGACGGTCCACGTGACACTAAAACCAACCTAAAAGGTAGCAATGTAACATTTGAACATCTTTATACTACCCTTTATTGTTGGAACTTCTGTAACATTGCGAAGTGATTAAATGAATGTAAATATTTTCATAAATTGTGCCTTTATTTTGAGTATATGAGATATACTAGTAACGAAGTTAACGATTCAGTTTTTGACATACAAAAGTTTCGATCAAAATTACCTATGAGCAAACAAAACTATGCATAATAATTAATAGACTCTGAATAGCTAACAACGAAATAAAATTGTGTCAACAAAATAAAGGACTCAGTCCAATGAATGTCACAGATAAAAAATAACAACTCTATAACAATAATAAATATCTACGACATCGATTCATAACCAAGATTTGCCTTTAACAAGTTATTTTTTCATGAAAACTTTTCTAAGTATAGTTCTTGCAACTCACGAAGGCTTTACTTGTGTGTGTTACGTGTACATGCACATAACGTTAGTGTAATGTCTATCATAACTTTGGAAAACGTATAGTAGCGAGTCACCACACATGTAAGCTCATTCGCCTTCGTGAATTAGAACAACTTATAACAAGAAGTTACATAGAAAGTATTTTGCACCTAAGCCCATGCCCAAGCAGACTCGATTCGAACTTATATGGACTCAAGCTTGTGATTGGTCGAATTTCAAAGATGACCTACTACAGACTAGGGGGAGCTACTCCGAAAAACGCTCCGAAGTTTCGAACGTTACCATCTCTCTCACGCATAGCGAGATGCCAGCATGAGCGACCGTGACAGATAGACCCGAAATTATGTTAACAGCGTTTTGAAATAGTTCATGGTGCCTATGTATTATCAAATCTCAATCTTTCAAATATCAAAGATAAATAATGTTTTCAATGTTAAAATAACGATATTAAAGGCATATCTTCAGCTATAAATCAATGTAAAGGAACCTTCAAACAAATCTGAGCTTTTCTATAAAGCTAGAGATTATTCACAAATATTAAACCTACCAAAAGATTGCTTTTCACAAAAAAGTGGTATATACGACGTTATTTAAGTCTAGCAATAAAATGACAAGTTCCACAAATTGATTTTATACTTCAACTCTATGAATATAAAGTTAAAAATCAATTAAGGAAAGACTCTTTATGTAGGCTGATGTGAATACTTTTAAATTGTTTTTCTTTTTACCATTATAATCCATTCTTTTAAACATAGTAATATGCACCTTAAAAAATCATAATAACGTTGATTTCACGATAAACTATTCTATACATTGAACTACATCTATTAAACAGTTTAAATTTACATATTGCTGTTTCGTATTTCTAGTTTTATATTACATCTGACAGCTAAAGCTAATGCACAAAAATAAAGTGCTCATACTATGTTAATACATTTAGTTGATCTGGTACATTCTGTCTATATTTACTTAAATAAAAAGCCTGTCGTATAAAACAATACTCAAAGTTGAGGACTAGTTAAGTATTCTCAAAGCAATTTCTCAACGTCGACAGCCTGTTATGTAGAACACTAAATAAAAAGACCACTTTGTGTTCAGTGTCAAAATGTGATTTCACAAAATATTTTGCGAATGAAAGAAACCTTTGACGTCACGACAAATGTCAATTTACTTTCGACAGGGACTTTGACCCTTACTAGTTGAGTTTTTATTGGCGGTCAAGCTGTAAATTCTGGCTACAGAGGAGTCGCAGCGGTGGGAACGAGAGGTGGGAATAGTCCCGTAGTTGGTCAACTAAATTTTAATAGATCTGATTTAAGTTCCAACTTTGAGTATCGTTATCTTCTTGGGGATAACGAATTTCATTCAAATACTTTTTTGCAAGGGAAACCACACTAACTTGATGGTCTAGTTTTAATGTATTTAGCAATTAGCGCTGCCGATCCATTTAGTGTGGTACAGTCCTTAGGATTCAAAGTGCATTCTAAAGGTTAGATTTGCTACCTATAGAAAAGGCTACAGTGAGAACAAAATAATGGACGGATCTGAACTAAAAAAAATTAAAGGCTCAATTGGTACTTAATTACCCTCATTTTTGCAATAATGTTTCAATTAACTGTCAAAATTTATCAGTGTTGTACTCAAAATTTTAGTGTAGATTGTGCATTAAATAAAACACAATTTAAGATCATAACTAAGGGTTACTCTGGACATCTCTTTCTCACCGTACCATAATGATCAGGACGAAACATCTTCGGCTAAAACTTAATATATTAGTGATGCGGCGTAAACTTGGTACCAAAATAACCTTCACAATAAAACTTTAAGTATTCGATTAATTGAGAAAAATAATAAATAAGAAAAGCCTAAATTTAGTGTCAGTGAACTTAAGTCAAAGTTTAGAACTTTTAAACAGATATGGATTTTAGAAAGTTAGTTGTTGTAATACCTAAAGAATTCACAACCATTTCTTATTACTCATTTTAATACACAGGCTGTATGTGACGTTATTTTCACATACTACTTAATTAATTAATGAGAGACACTAAAATTGGCTACAATTTTTTATAATAAAATTCGTTAAATCTAATTTAATAATTATTTTTTCTATAATAAATCCACTATAATAATTTGAGCCTAATTACTTATTCAAAGGAAGACACATTGAATTTACAACAGCATATTCCTGAAGGTTAGAGGAAAATTAGTTTTGAAAACAAATTTTAAATTAAAAACGACTTTTCTAAACTTCATTATCTAATAGTAACTTTGCAGTGACTAATGTTTTTATCAATTTCTCAAAAAAAACAAGCAAAAAAAATCGTTGAAAGATGTCTATTAGATTTTTCAAACACTTTATTGCTTTCGTCAGCCTGTATTTAAAGGGTACAAGAAAAAAATATAGATAGAGATAGTTGCCCATATTTCACAAGAGTTAGTAATTTTTTATTATTACAACTATATTAGAAATAATATTTCTTGACACAACACTGACACATCAAATCTAACGGTTTTGTTAATAAGTTAATCGTAGCACATCAATTATTACTTTAAAAATTGTTTTTTTTTCTATTGAAGCGTTATTTGTCCCCATATCATTATCGTATCTTCCTAAAAAGTTTTAAATGAAATCATTAAAATCTATTTATTTCTAATTATTTTGACTAAATATTTACATTATTTTTTTTATATTTTATATCTATTTATTTACAACCCGCACAGATTACAATATTGAAAAATATTAAGACCATAGATAATTCTGCTCACACGCAATACTTATGAGTGATAGATTTCTATAACACGTTATCTATCCATCTCTTTCACACAGCTTGAAAATCCGAAACGAATGGAAGAGATAGAAAGAGACGATTTCATAATCTATGCGGTTTACTAAATTCATCCTTTTAGAAATGTCCAAAAAGTCAATGAATATTATCTGAGAAACACCCGTTTTATAAATTATTATTATTAATATAATTTGATTATACCTCAGTAACTTGGACCTAAAACTTGGAAAACCCATTCACAATATGAAAAATGTATTTTATTCTGAAGTGAATTTTAATCTTTCTCTAATAATAATCTTTGAACATTTCTAAATTGATGAACAATCAGAAAATCTATTTACAAAGGTGCCAGATATACCATCAATAAATAAATTGAAAATAAAATTCGTAAAAATTCTCAAATTTTATAAAAATAGAAATTTAGTGTTTGTATTGTTTTTAAAACAATATAAGAATACTGTCTCATTAGAATCTACGATAGAAAAAATAATAAGACGAATATAATACACTGTTTACTCTTATGGTTAATACTTTGATAAATCGTTTTTTTACATAATCATACCTTGTATAATACTATACTAAATTGCTATAATAAGTTAAATATTATTTGACTATTTATTTACATTCACATGCTTTGGCCTTACTGTGAATAATTACACTAACACATATTTAGGCCTTTTAATATAGAATTCAGCCTCTAAAATAACTTAAAAAGTAAAAACTATATTTAAAAAATCACCATTTATATAATTTTCCTAATATTTTAATGACCCATACTATACAATATTTGGTTACAAGGAATCAAAGTGATGATACGTTTCACTTCTTTGGTAAATATATATATACAGATAGTACTAACGAAGCTAGTCAATAAAATTCCATACAATTGAGATATAATAAAGATGAAAATAGTTTCAGTTACACGATACAATGATTTTTCTTTTCGTTGACAAATATATGAAGCATTTGAAGACCAGCTTTAGATAGTTTCACAAACTACATTCACTCAGATAATATTAGTTAATTATTTATCAAAACTTTTATATTTCCATATATTTGTAGATAAAATCCACTCTGTACAAAATGTCTAACATTCAAACTGACTTAAAACTAGTTCCGTATATGGCAATGTTCCAAATATCCTTTGACGTCAATCATACTATTTTATTGACAACTTCACAGCACATCACACCAAACTACTAAGTAAGTACACTGCTTCGTTGAGATTCAAGTAGGCCTCAAACCGCTGTAGTAAAATACGATCAGAGGGATGCCAAATCCGACGCTCTTCTAGAAGGAACCGGCACTCTTAATTGCGCTGATCCTCTTCTATCTAACCGCTCCATAGCGTCCAGGTCGGAAGCGTTACGCCTGCAGAAGCTACAGAAAGCACAGGCTAAGGTGTTCTTGAACGCGTTACGGAAGTCTCTGTTGAAATACGCGTATATAATCGGGTTCAACGCTGAGTTAAAGTAACCAGTCCAGAACATGATAACAGTCACAACGTCTGGGACGCTACACGAGTCACATAAAGACGTCGACACGTAGTATAAGAAGAAAGGCAGCCAGCACAAGATGAAGGCACCCATGATGATGCCCAAAGTCCTGGCAGCTTTGTGCTCTCTCTTCATCTTCAGTATATTTCTATCCTTCGTTGGGGTAGTGGCATTAATGTGGAGGGCGCCATTTTTGTCGCCCACCTCTCGCGAATGCCTATGCATGAGCATAGCATTGCCTGCTCTCGCATGTAACGCCTTTTCTTGTCTATTAGCTTCTTTAAATATAGCTAAATATGTAAATATCATGATAGTGCAAGGTATCCAAAACGATATTGAGCTGGATATGACGGCGTATGGCTTATTCACTTTGAATTCGCACTGATCGCTCACTCGGTGCTCGAGGAAGTCTGTCGTGGTGTACCAACCCATGAAGATAGGTACGTATGATATCGTGATGGGGCTCAACCATGTCGCTGCCAACATGACGAAAGCCATCTGGGGAAAGAAAAGTAATCAATTCCTTTTTGAAGTTGTGAATACTTTGCGCAATCGAATTTTTAATACACGTCACGTTGGATTGGACGTTGTTGTATGCTTTGTAATGGATGAAAGGAACAATGCAAACAGCTGGTCTTTTAATATCTGTATGGTTAAGGACTTTTTCGTTACTGAATTTGAATATTAAAAGAATGTAGTGAGAAATAATTCATTGTAAGATAATGAATAAAAAAATATCATGACGTAACACAACGGGATTTCCAATTAAAATAAAAAGGACGAAAAAGTAAAATTCATACATCGGAATTGCAGATTCTTCGAAAAGTAATTTCGGGATTCCGCATTCTCAGGCATTAAAATTCAAAGGCGGCTGCATCGCAAGAATTCAATATTAAATTTTTCACATTAATAATAATGTCTGGTAAAGCCGACAGAAAAGTCCAACTACATAATATTTATGTTGGAAAACTTATTAATATAAATGTAAGTAATAATGTTATAGTTAGAAGGTTCCGTGGTCTGTACATTTTAAAATACAAAACTAACTCACTTAATCGTTCAATCTCTGTCAACTAAAAAGACAGTGATAAAATAGGCTTTTTGGTGAAATAATAGAAGTAGCGGGTAATTCCATCTTCGTGGCTCATAAGCTAAGTGTTTTACGTGACGACTGCCGTGATGAGGTCATTCCGTGGCAATCACTTAAAACATGTGAAGTTGACATTGAAAGCTCACGGCTTACAGCTGACAGGAGTGGATTAAATGGTGAATTTTTTTTATCACCATTTACTTGATAAATAAATGATTTGATTTGATTTGAAAAATAAATCCTAGAAGTGTCAGTTTTAGTCCTATTGACCGCTAAGCTAAATATGCTCGTGATACAAGTGGGTTCACCACAATACGGTCATAGGTACGCCCGTATTCACAAACGATGCTTGCTTAAGTGACACAGCAAATCGAACGCACAGCGTTGAATGGAGCTCTGTGATTTTGTCACCTTGTGCGTCCACGCGCACTGTGAGACCTCATAGTAATGTTTGTGAATACGGGCGTTAGTTCACCAGACGGCGAACTTCGAACCCACGTTCCTCAGATCTCGAGTCATCCATGCAGTCGTTGAAAATTTAAAGTGTTTTCTGTGAGGTATCTTTAAGGCTGGGTTGCACCATCGTATTTTAACTTTGACATACGTCAAAAATCTGTCAAGCTCCTTAGAAAAACACAGGTTATCGTCATAGTTACGGTCAAAATTAGGTGGTGAAACTCAGCCTAAGTATTATGTCACGTTACCTATAATTGCCTATAACATATTCATTTTGACGTCATAGATACTTATTCTAATCGTGTAAGCAGGTTGTAGCGACTGAGATCACAACCATAGGCTTAATGAATTACCATAGACAAACGGTCAGCAGTTGCTACAAGCAACTAAATGTAAAACACGACAAACTTTATGTTTTCTTGACTATTTTTAATCACTTTCTTAAGAACGCATAATTTTAATCTAATATTAGAAAATATTATGCAAAGAAGCGATTGAAGTATCTTTGTATGATTATTAATTTTTGTTACTTTCGCGTGTATTTTTCTGAGAATAGAAACTGACATTTTTATTATTCGTAAACTTTGAAAACTTCTTTTAATTAATACCTACATCAGTCATAAACTTAGGCTGGGTTGCACCATCTTACTTTGACTTTAACAAACGTCAAAAATCTATCAAACTCCATACAAACAACACCGGTTATCGTCAAAGTTACGGTCAAAGTGGTAGTGCAACTCAGAGTCTGATTCTGAGTCCAGAAAAGACAGAAAAGTAGCCAAACCTTTTTCGTCATCTTAATCGGGTACTTCAGCGGTTTCACGATTGCGTAATATCTGTCCACCGATATGCAGCACAGATGGAGTATGGACGTCGAAGTGAAGTACACGTCCGAAGAGTTCCATAGGTCGCAGATGGTTTCGCCGAAGACCCAGCGCTGGTTGAACTGGACACTGAAGTTGAATGGCATGACCACCATTGCGACTAGGATGTCAGCGAACGCGAGGGAGACGACGAAGTAGTTGGTTATGACCCGGAGTTTTCTGTAAAAAATGGGTAAAATGAATTCGATATTTTTAAGGATAGTGGTTCCCTTAGTTACACTGTTCTTGGCTTTTATATGGCATGGTTCCGAGTCCGACAGAACAAAATAGGACCACTTCCACTCTTACCGTGGATGTCGTAAGATGCAAAAAAGGAACAAAAATATGGGAACATCAAGCCTCTTAATCCTGTCCGCAGCGTGGAGAGTATCCTAAACCAAATCCTTCATATGCCTTTGGTATATTAGAAAAAGTAATGCTACTGCCACTGCAGCTGCAGTAATGCCCTAATTAACTTCACGATACTGATACTATTGTGTAGTGGCATTTATTTTCGTATTCTGTGTGGTGTGCAGTGGCAGTAGCTGACAAATATGGGATCAGGCCTGTCTCCTAGCCAGGCAGGGTGAGAAGTGTAGACTAAATTCTTCATTATGCTTCTGTCAAACTAGAAATGATCGTGCTACTGTCATAGCAAAAGACGTGATAGTGATACGCGTATTTGAGTATACTTTACCTGTGCCTCATGCGACTAGGTAGGCTGCTATTGTATACATTGACTACTAGATACTTTCGAATCGAGTCGCGTCGCGTCTCTTCACGTCACATTGCCGCGTTTGTCGTTCAAGTTACTTATGCACTAACTGTCTTCATGATACCGCACTGCAGCGGCAGTAACTGAACTAAATGACTTGATGACTGTACCTGTGCCTCATGACACTGACGATGACCAGCAGGTTGCCGAGCACCGCCATGATGACGATGAAGATTTATGAGGTCGTCTGTCCTTTTTTTGGGTAAACACCTTACGCTACACTTGCCGGTACGTGGCCTCCACTCTAGAACCCTGCTGCCCCATCAGCCGTCATGCACTAAAGGATTCCATGATACTTCTGCAGTTCATTTCTTAGATAACTTTGATGATACGCATATGACTGTACCTGTGCCTCATGACACTAACGATAACCAGCATGTTGCCGAGCACCGCCATGATGACGATGAGCAGCAGCACGCAGGTGCGCAGCTTGAACACCACGCTGTCGGTCCACTTGCCCGCCTCGGTCGCGTTGTACGGGCCATAGTCGCCGGTCGCGTTCGACGGCCGACAATAGTTAGGCTGGTTTTAGAGTCACGCTGACCACCAGCGCTGACAGCCGAAATGTATGAAGCGTCGGCGCCGAGCGATTAGCGCCACTCAGGAACGTTCACTTAACGTTCGTTCAATTACGTACATATTGAACTGTCAGCGCCGACGATCAGCGAGCGGTCAGCGCGATTCTAAAACCCGCCTTACTAATGCACTAAGTAACTTTATGATACCTACTATTGCAGCAGCAGTAACTGGCAATATGGGAGTAAGCCTGCCTTCTAGCCAGGGTGAGGAATGTAGACTACTAAATCCTTCATATACTACTGTCAAACTAGAAAGAGTCTTGTTACTCCAGTGTCAGTAACTATGGTTACATGGGAAGACTTGATGATGATACGCGTATGACTGTGCCTATGCCTCATGAGACTGACGATGACCAGCATGTTCAAAGTCCGTCATTAGTTACTAATGCACTAGGTAAATGACTTCATGCTACTTTCTCTAAAGAGGCAGTACCAGACTTACTAAAAAACTTCAGAGTACGCGTATATTAGTATTGCTTTACCTGTGATTCATGATACTACCCCTAGAAAATGATGATAAATAGTGGTAGTGGCTAATGCACTTCGTGATACTGCCACTGTTGTGATGGTAACTGATTTACTAAACGACTTGGTGACTGTACCTGTGCCTCATGACACTGACGATGACCAGCATGTTGCCGAGCACCGCCATGATGACGATGAGCAGCAGCACGCAGGTGCGCAGCTTGAACACCACGCTGTCGGTCCACTCGCCCGCCTCGGTCGCGTTGTACGCGCCATAGTCGCCGGTCGCGTTCGACGGCCCGATGTGGGTGCCGTTTACGCGATCCATATGTGGCGATCTGAGGGCAAAATGTTGATTATCCCTCTTGTTGATAACACTAGGCCTATTCATCTCCCTGAGTAGGCATTGAAAACAAAACACGAGCGGCGCACTCGCCGGCGAGTTTAATCCACAAGTGATTCACGAGCGAGTAGTCGCATATGACGTCACTCACTGTGAGTGACATATTATGCGAGCGTTACCACCTTCAGTTCATGTTCAGGAGGGCGAATTTGCCACGAATCCTACGCGCGTAGAATCATACGCGCGTTGGCGAGATACTAGCAGCCAATACATTGCGTACACAAGAAATGCGCTAGTTGAAAATTCGCGCATAAATCGCTTCATACATACGATCGTGTTCGCGCGAAGACATTCGCGACGAATTCGCCCTCCTGGACAGGGCCTCACCCATTGTAAAAAAGTATTCGCTATGGAAAGCATGTGGTGCTCTAGACGGCGACACAGTAAGCAGCATGTTGTAACTATCATACATATCGCATCGGCACAGTCACTGACGGTACTTGCCTCTGAGACAATCTAAATTACACCATTATTGTTGACGAAATTAAGTATACATTTTATATCTTCGAGAAGAAAATTTTCTGTACGTAGTATTATTATACTGGGACAACACTAAAAACTAGAGCAGGTGTATAACATGTAAACTATTATTAGCGTCTTCTCATCACAGCGATTAAGGGTTCGTTTATTTAGGGCTTGTACAGTCAAGGTTTGCAGAGTTAGAAGCTTTACTCGACATCAGGTCTGAGGCCTAAACCATTGTAGTCTTGTCTTGTCTGAAAATATTTTTAGTGGATACTTCGACATGAGTCACTAATATAACCAATGCTTAGACAGATTTAGAACCAATATTAGTAGTGAGTTTTTGGCAGTTATCTTCATAAACATTATTATGTGCATTGCGTGTCTATTAATATACTTTTGTAAAGAAAAAACCGCGACCAAAATACCAGATCGGGTTATTATCATTATCCATTTAATGAAGACTTTTCTCATCAAGCAAGCTCAAATATAGAAAGGTCTTGTTATGATCTTCAAATTAAAAAGATATGAATAATGAATGAAAGGAGCCAAATTCTTAAGGTTCTTAATTTGGTCTTCGGTACCTTTTTGGAATATCAAATAATATTTTTAAAGGTGGAGTAAAATTTCACGAAATTTAAAAATAGTTTATTTCTGTGTTTCTAGTATTGTGGTCGTCTTGGTGCTTTACGCATTTTGTTTTCAGTGTTCCGTTCCCCAATTGTGCCAATATTATAGGATCCTATAGCCCTTTTCCTACGAGCTCTTGGAAACCAAAGTGCGCCCCTCAATACGGGGTATTATAAACCTGTCAAGTTGTTTACTCCACTTTACATCAAAATATTTTAAAAAGTATGAGACTGAGACCCGTTTTCACCATCAATCCCTAATATTTAAGTGACCCCTATGACAACAAAATTCCTGTTATGTGTTACCATAGGGGTCACTTAAAATTAGGGATTGATGGTGAAAACGGGCATTACAGTATTGAAATTTGGAATATTATGTTCTGCAACTAATTTAGTTTCATAATCAAAAGCGCATTTTATACTTAATTTGCAATTTTATTGATTTTTTGTCGTAAACCGTGATTTAGTATTGGCTTTGCCAAAACAACAATAGATGCCACCCGTATTGAGTGACTTTTGACTTGGCAACAATAGGTGCCTACCGTATGTAAGAGGCTAGTAAGCCTCCTCCGTCTTTCAGAGTGCTGTAATTTTCAATAGGTAACCACCACTATTCTTTCATGCAAAAATTACTGAAGTGATTTCGATGGAATATCCTCCAGAAAGTTTAAGACCCAGGGAAAAATATAGAATAATATCTATCCCGATTTTCAAGGGACACGCGCGTGAAATAATGCATTCTGTAACAGATCAACATTTAATTTTGATCGAGTGAACCCACGGGAAAAGTAGTATTAAATGTATATTCTCACCTTTATCTCGCTCGTTTCGTTTTTTCTTCACCGCTACCGCGATCATTAGTGTCACTCATCACCACCATCGTTACACTCATAGACAACTCATCACTGATTGTTCACTCAGTTTATTCACAGATTTCTTCTTCACAGTCTCAGTTTTTTGTTTCTGAGGCTTCTTCGTGTTCATTTTGTCGCGGGTTCGATTCTCCGATGCATCACGCTGCCTTCAGTGTGTCTACTGAAACAATGAAAATGTAAATATTAGCATTGACGTCTTTGGAAAAGTCACTAAATTAGCATAGGCCAAGGAAAGGCATTATAGTCGGATGAGTCATCTGGTTCAGGAAATTATTTACTTAAAGAGTATATTTTTTTATGTAGTTACATAATCTCGCACTTGATTAAAATTTTGTATCGTTGTAAACAGATCTTTTATTTTCTTAATACATTTTCTTTTCTTTTATTTTTCGTTTTTCTCCTATTTGCATCATTGAGAAATTCGTAAACAATTTTTTTTCTTTCTACTTTTTTTCGTATAATTGAAATCAAAGTATATTTTTTTCTTATGAATATCCTTGCCGTTACCAATAATTTTACTACCCAAATAGGTACCTACCTACCTAAATAGATCTTCACAGTAATGCCAGTTCCATATATCTACCTACATTCGTCAAAATCTCAAAAAACTGACCCAAAAATGTCAACGGCATACTCGAAATACAAATTTCATACAATGAAACCAATAAAAATCCATCCAAATACTCCAATTAAGCCGTACTCCCCTCTTCCGCCAATCTGAATAACAAAAGAACCATGAAAAGGTCAGAACTGGGACATACCACAGATTTATTGAGTAAGCTCAATGCTCAATACCTACTCAACCCTTAGAGCTCACTCATGAGCTAAAAGACTGACGTGTAGCTAATAGACATGTTGACACCACCAATCAATTGACGTACTTTTTAAAACTTTCAAACCGAAACTCTCCCATAGATTTTGTATGGCACTACAAGCAAGTGACGTCACTATTTTGTCAACTCATATAAACTACTTTTTTCAATTACAATGCGACCAAAAATCTAAATTTACAGGTAATTTCAAATTAATTAAGTTCTTAAGACCAGAATGAAGTGTCTTTTTAGAAAAGTTGTGATTTCGAATTATTCGAGAATGGTGTCAAATTGTCCATTATTACTCAAGGCGATCGTTGAATACAATTTTAAAATCAATAAAAGTAGGCTAACAAGGCACTGTGTAAGTCCCAAATATAGTTTTCCCTACTAATTTAGGACAAACAACATAAAAAATACCGCACAAATGAATGCCTCAGGTCTGTGGTTCAATGCTAAAGAGTGATACTCATTCAGGGATTTATTTATTTATTTATTTATTTTAGGAATTACAAACAAATGTGTTACAGAAATTAACTTATCTACTAGACTTATGTATTATTTATGTATTGATTCTGGTCTTTGATTGAATTTTGGAAAAAGAGCGATAATAAGTATGAATTTATTTCCAGGTTCGTTGGTGTCCTAACTAAACTTGAAATTCCGTAAATGGTAATTTTTCAAATCGTTGATCTAATGGAGCTACGTCAGACGGCGTGTAATTTACACTAATTCTCTACATTTTATAAAATTAGAATTTTGTCTGTCACAGAAAAACTTTATCGCGAGCGTCCCTGTTTCAAAAACCGGGATAAAAACTATCCTATGTCCTTTCCCGGGACTCAAACTATCTCTATACCAAATTTCATCAAAATCGGTTCAGTGGTTTAGACGTGAAAGCAAGACAGACAGAGTTACATTTCGCATTTATAATATTAGTAATACTAATTTAGTATAGATGATCCTACACTTTGATTAAGCTTTCTCTACCTTTTTGCATTATAACCGGTGTGCCATTTCGGGAACACATCCCCTTCCTAATAATACTCGTAGGGCAGACGAAACAGGTGCAATAAAAATAAACATAGGTAATAGGGGTCGGTGTATAATGATTGAGATGCAATAATAGATCATGAGAATGTCGCGCTATATTACGTCCGAGTGTACAAATACTTAATGACCTAAGTTAATAAATTGGTGATTCAGAGTGTTTTATGTTCTTGTGTTTGTTTGAAACGATTGTTTTCTACACTAATAATATAAAGAGGAAAGATTGACTGTTTTGACAGGTAGGCTCCGAAACTACTGGACCGAACAGGCTAGTTTCCTAAATAAAATTTTTTAGTCAATTTTAATATAAAAAAAATATTGGACACATACATTTTAAATTGTCAATCAAACAAATAATTACAAAGTACGTATAGTGCGTTGAAGTTCTGCTCGACGTCATAAAGTGCTGCACTTTTACGCACTCACTGACGTCACGGGCCTTTTCTTTAGAACTTTGGCATGCTTTATCTCTTTACATTTTCATTAGTTTTAAAAAGTGAAAAATACGTGTCGAGTAGTTTTTGATAAGCTAATAATTAAAACTTGCTTTTTTACCCAGGAAACATCCCCATTGAAAATGTTCGTTTTTCAAAAGTTTTGACAGACATGAGCATGTACAGTACACGTACACTCACACAACTAAAGCTCACTCGCCTTCGTGAGTTGCAAGAACTATACACGGCATTATTATCTACTATCACTGACCCTCAGTCCACTAACAATACTTTAAAGAACAATGACCTCTTCAACAAGACAGGACACACAAATCTCTCAACACTTCCTGTAGGATACAACATAATGGGCAATATCCCTCGAATTCGGGACAATCAAAACTTTTGATTATGCCCCATGGAACAAAAGGACAAAGAACAAGCAAGGGAATTCCACTAACTTGTTTATAAACTTCAGTTATGGGTCACGACCCATTTTGATTTTTAAACCTTGGGACAAGTTGGACGATTTTGGCTCAACTCGGTCTTTGAGAGATAATGATGTTTGTGATGGTCTTAAGAAGAGTTTCTTAATAATAAGATTTTAATCTTTCGCGTTCCATTTCAATTAAAATAGTAAGACACGGGTCTTAACGCGACGTTTATTAATGAGTTACATTATGTACTCACGGCTTGACGACGCCGCGAACCGCCTGTCTGCTTATGACCACGGCTGAAACGTCAAGCCGTGAGTACATAATGTAACTCATTAATAAACGTCGCGTTAAGACCCGTGTCTTATTATTTTAGTTTCTTAATTAATTGAGACCTTTAGATTCTCTCAGAGACTGTGATGGAAAGGTTTCCCCCTGGTTCATCCATCTATCTATAAATGCAAAAGGTCACTGATTGACTGACTGACTCACTCACTCATCACGAAATCTATGAAATTGTAACACCTACAAACTTGAAATTTGGCAGGTAGGTTCCTTATAGGGTGTAGACATCCGCTAAGAACCGATTTACGAAACTCCACCCCTAAGGGGGTAAAACGGGATCCACGCGTACGAAGTCGCGGGCGGCCGCTAGTAGGTACATTTAATAATTTTCATCGAATTATATCAGACGAAAACAGTGGCTACCATCTCACTAAGTTTTTTTCATAATGAATAATAATTGATTTTTAAACAGGAACTACAATTTATCAAAGTTTCTATAAAAATGGGAAAATAAATACTTCATTGCACAACTAACACTTAAAGTAACTATTGTTAAGCTAATAATATTGGCGGTGTAAATCCTGATGTAAATTTATCTTAATCAGCAGGTAGAGAAATAGCACGCAATCACATCCAAGAACATAATATTTTTAGAAAAAACTTTCCAGCAAACGCTTTAGAATGTAGAATTTCCATACAAATCGCAACTTTGATATGAAACACGCCGAAAGTGAATCCACAATGTATTCTAAACATTTTAGAACACGCGAGGGTTCCGTAGATACAAGTTGTCGGAATTTTAAACAAAATGTTGAGAACAATCATTGAGATGCAAGTTTTACAAGTTTGAGAGTATTTAGTGAGGGAAAGGGAACATGGTATCCGAAGTGACGGGTATTTAGGTATGCCCGTATTCACAAACATTACTATGAGGTCTCACAGTGCGCGTGGACGCACAGGGTGACACATCCAATCGCAGAGCTCTATTCAACGCTGTGCGTTCGATTTGCTGCTTCACTTAAGCAAGCATCGTTTGTGAATACGGGCATTAGTGTTATTTAGTAGGCAGTTTCTAGAAGTTCAATGCAAGTTTTTTTTAGTAAAACACTGTTTGCCATTTCAGCACATAAAACATTATTGTTTGTTCCAAAATCAGCCTTTTTTGTAGGCACTTTCTTCTGGCTAATGGGCTATGTGCACTGTAGGCATCATTAGTATCCGAAAATATCCGAAAGTACCTGTTATTGTGTTTGAAAAAATATTACAAAGAAACTCAGTTGAGAATGGCGAAATCTTTGTCGATTACAGATATTTCAATTTTTAAACTAAATAAGTTATGATGAAGAACATCTTTATGTTTTATGGATTTATAAAATCGACATGACGTTTCACATAAGGTATCTTCCGAGACATCGAAGTATGATTTACAATTTGATGTCTTAGGCGGGATCGCACCATCTTACTTTAACAGTGACTTTATCAATAACCGGTGTTTTTTTATGGAATTTGACAGATTACTGATGTTTGTTGTAGTCAAAGTAAGATGGTGCAACTCAGCCTTATAATCACAGGTACCTATTACTGACAAATGTTAAAGATTTTATAAATGCGGAAAGGGATATTTTCGGATATTTTTTACGAAAACCATTACACACGCAGAGTTTCCCAACACTGGCCATTGTATTATCATTATTACTTTAAACAAAAGTTTCGTACCGCGTGCAATGGATTGGAGTTTTTACAGTTGAAATGGTTTTTGTAATTGGTTTAGTTTAAATGCGTATTTTGCTTGAAATGGAGGCTTCAATTCCATTGGGAGAAATAAATATTGTGAAGCTAAATTAGCGATTTTGTGCACTTTATTTTATGCCAAATGGAATATAGATGTAATGGACACGTAGGTAAATGAGCAGTGGGAATATAAAAAATGTTATTGAGCTTTTCCATTTTGTTCGGCTAAAAAAACGTTGTGAATTTGATAATCTGGATTATGGATTACTAGCTTTTGCCCGCGGCTTCACCCGCGTGAAATTTAGTTTGTCACAGATCGTCATAAATTATAGCCTATATTTTATTCTGGGTTATAAACAATAATACTGCAAATTTTCATGAAAATCCGTTCAGTAGTTTTTGCGTGAAAGAGTAACAAACATCCAGACATCCAAACTTTCGCATTTATAATATTAGTACGATACGAAGTACGATAGTACGATGGTGCGTAATATGGTACAAACATTTTGAAAAGAAGCACCGCAAAATCACCATAGACTGCTATTTTAAAAATTGATTAATAAATATCCTTTAGACATTTTACACTGCGCTTCTAGTCCCAAACTAAGCAAAGCTTGTACTATGGGTACTAGACAACGGATATAAACATACTTAAATACTTTTTTTTGTAAATACATACTTATTATACATAGAAAACACCCAGTCCAATACAAACAAATATGTTCATGCACACAAATGTTTGTACTGTGCGGGAATCGAACCCGCTACCTCCGGAATAGTAGTCCGTTTCGGACCACTACACCAAACGGCCGACTAGATTAAAAAGAAATAATTTACTGTGAAATAGGGAAGTACTTATCACGCATTCTCGCCTATAAAAAGTGAGCTTATGACGTATGAGATTCCAAGTATTTTAATTGATTATTTAGGCAGTAGGTACCTTCAGTACCTAACCTTACCTTCAGTAATCAGTACCTCTAGCATGAACAACTTTCGTCTTCGAATCGGTTGCTTATTCGACAAAATTCGATACTCAACCTTTAAATTAAACGATAACGTGACAATTTTGATTGTCAAAATATGTATCGTGCAACCATTTCTCATACTAAGTTCACTTTACGACACGTTCACAAGGTTTTACTTTTCGTACTAAATCTTTTGATGGCGATTCGAATACCTACGCAAACGATTCGAAGTCGAAAGTTTTTCGTGTTAGAGCTACAGTACGTGCATTCGTTCGTTTAAGCCAAATGACGTCCACATCTGGACAAAGGCATCCTTGGGGGAGCCAAGGATTTCCACAACTACCAATTGTTTTCAGAATCAGGCACAGATTGGTTGCAATGTAGAGAAATTGATTATTATGGGCACGCTGTATTTGTATACCACCTTATGAGTGCCGTATGCACGATTCACTGGCTCACCGTCACACTGCTGACGTCTACTATTATTACTTCTAATTTGACAGAGATCAGTTGACAACCTATCACTTGTGCGCGTGATACAGTACCGCATCCAGGCGGTCCAGGCACCTCCCGCGACCTTCACCAGATCGTCGGTCCACCTAGTGGGAGGCCTGCCCACGCTACATCGATCGTACGAAAACGCGTTGGTATCAGTTTTTCCCAAGGACAGTTTGCTTAATAGCTCATAATCGCTTCGATATCATCTGGTATAAGTGCCATAACGCATCGCTTTACGAGCGCTCAAACGCTTTCAATTACTAAGCCGTAAACACATTATATGTTGATCGCCGTAAACTAATCTCGGCTATCAGCCGGTGGGCTAGTGGATGACCGACAGACGAATAACAAAGTCAAGTGGGTATCAGATGAAAATATATTTACTTTTTTGGACGACCTATGTTATTATGAGGAATGCGAATTTAATTCTGTTTGTCTGACCTTGTCTTCATAATAACTGCAAAATAATCATCTAAATAGGTATTTATTTTATTTTCATTATTAAAATTTGTTGTTTTATTAAACATTCTGTTGTCGTTCTGACAACAATGCTGGGGCGGTTTCAGCAGTTTTTTTTAAATAAAATAAAGTGAAGAACTTATGATATCAATATACTTAACCTTTATTGTGTATCGAATTCCATTTTGATCAACTACACTCAACATCAAATAAACCGCAACTTCCGCGCCGCGAACTTTAAAGATTTTCTTCTGACACAATCATGGTGCCCCAACAATATTGGTGTTATTTGAAAGCCCAATAAATATCCCTAAAGAAGAACACATTTAATTTCTTAATAAATGATTAACATATACCATAAATGTGACTTGAAAAAAGACCTCACTTTGGGCTCACCTCTGGGATCAATTAGACCAAATTTTATGGTTATAAAACCAAATAATGATCACACGTGTCCTCTTTAACAGATGGATAGCGATTAATCCCAACTTAAAGTTTTGTAGCCATAAAAGTTGGCTCAAGCGTAACTATTTTTTGAAGAAGTGACTCTGGATCCTTCTAAAGACACATTTTTGGGGTAAAAACCTTTCCTTTAATGAAATGAAGTTTAGAACTAGGCTTTTAAATGGTACCAATATTGGTGGGAAGTGGGGATGCATACGTTTAAAAGTGCTTATCGCGGGAGGTGCGATTTATTTGATGTCGAGTGTATTTCTCCGACAATTGAGTGAATTATTATCCAAATATTTTATCATAATTGTGGTTATAATTATGTTTTAATTAATTAAAGTCAAGCGATTTCGATTACGTGAATCGCGATAAGTAAAGACTTCTTTTTGAGTTTAATAACTTCGTTTTGTATTAATTTTCCAATTCCCATACTAATTATTTAGTTTACCTCAAATTATGTAGAGATTAAGTTACAGCAATTAGATAAACTATAAGTTAATTAAACTTAATTATAAATGGATTATTGTTCTCTTTAGGCCCAGTTTTTTGATTCATAGTTAAAATAACTAATTGTTAAATTTTGCTACTAATGGTTAAATATTAACAAAATGTAAACAATTAGTTAAAAATGTACTAAAAGTCAAGCTAACCACTGTTCGAAAAACATTTTTTTCTGATATTTAACCACTTGTCATTTGACATCTGTCAAATTTGACCATTGGTTAATTTAACTACGAATCAAAAAACCGGGCCTAAGCGTTTCGCTGAAATTTAATCATCAATCGAAATTAAGACTGTTTTATGAAGTTTATTTAACCTGAGAAGGTTAAATAAACTTCATAAAACAGTCTTTGATTCCTAGAATTGGTACATGGTAAATTCAGTGCACTGCTCCTGAATCGAATGTACATACTACTACTATTTCTATTTATTTATATTAACCGGCAGACAGTGGTGACTGAGTTTGTTGCGGCGTTTCTTCTCAGCACTTGTCAAATGTTGGTCTCGAAGCGCTGGTAGGGTAAAACGATTATGAGACATGTAGAGGCTCCTTAACAGCAAAATGACGATTTGTAAAAACTATTTATTAGTCTAAACAAATAAAGAAATTTTGACTTTGACTTTGAATTGAATAGTTTAGAATAACTTTGTCAAACATAAAATAAATTTAACGTTTAACCACAAAGAGGTAAAGAATTTGCTATTTGAACGCTCTATTTTATTTAGTTTGTTGTTTTCCAGACTTCTAAGCTTTCATTTAATTTATATAGATACAAAGAACTCTGATAATTATTTAGATAATTTTCTTTCATTGATGCAATAGGTAATAAGATATTATAATAATGTGTTTGATACTTAAAATAGAAAGCTGAGTTGCACCACCTAACTTCGACCGTAACTATTACGATAACCGGCGCTTTTTGTATGGAGTTTGACAGATTTTTGACGTCTGTCAAAGTTAAAGTAAGATGGTGCAACCTAGCCTAAGATTTTAAGATTTTAAACTATTTGAATCTTTGTATCTTATGTTTATTTACTCTAAGTCTACGTTAAGTCTAGGTTACGCCTTTAAATAAAATCGATCTAAATATTGAAATTCAACTCTAAATACTTCTAAAGTCTACGCTTGAGTTAAATGGAGTTGAAATATAAAAAAGAGTTGAGAAGATATCTTCAAAGTCTAAAACTCAAGTGGAATAGTATTTCATTCTTCAATATCGATTTCGCCAAAGCTTATAAAAACCAATTTCAACTGAAGTGTTTTTCTAAGAATATTATCACAGTCTGCGGGAGATCTAAGGCCCACAAAGATCGGATTTACTTTGGTTCTCGTTTATTCCCAAGGAACCCTTGAAATAGCTCTCTCGAGGGTTCTGCGAGCGTTTGGTACATGCCTGATAAATAGCTGAAGGATAAAGGGAATTCTTTTATTTAGGTTACATCGATTCGGGCGAGGGTCAAGTTAAGATTGCGACGTATAGCTATTTTAAATGTTCGACATTCGCAAGCAAGTATGGAATCACCCAATTTGTTCCGAGTGATTGTAAGAGCTAAATTACTAATAGAAGATCAATTTTAAAGGTAATAAATANTTTCGATCCGTAGGAGAACCAGAGTGACTGACATAGCCCGCAGAATCGCTAAAATCAAGTGGTAGCGGGCGGGGCACATAGCTAGTAGGCCGCTGGGGCAGGAAAGTTCTTGAGTGGCGACCACGAGCCGGAAGACGAAGCGTGGGCAGGCCTCCCACTAGTAGGTGGACCGAAAATGTGGTGAAGGTCGCGGGAGGTACCTGGATGCGGGCGGCGCAGGATCGGTCTTCGTGGAAATCCTTGGGGGAGGCCTTTGTCCAGCAGTGGACGTCTTTCGGCTGAAACGAACGAAGTGGTGGTAGGGCATGCTACATTAGGACGTGTATAAATGCCCTGAAAAGGGCCTACATACTGCCAAAGAATTTGACTTTGGAACACAGACCCGGTTGAGACACAATCAGCGTCAAATAGTTCATGACAACCAAAGAGGACAAAAAGTTGAAAACACAACCTTATTCCAATTGTGACAAAGACGTGTCGCGAACTTTTTGGCTGCTTTAGGTAACGATCTATTCGACGGTGACTGTACAACATTTTTTTTTATCCACAACGAGGAAGCTCTTGGCCTGTATCTCACCTGATGGTAAGTGACGATCAGGCCGAAGGTGGAAGCGAGCTTCACCCGGAATCCTCAACCACGGAAGAACTGGCTATCTTACCTCTAACTGCCGGAACACAATAATGCTGTTAACATTGTTGTTATGGCGACAGACTTAGGTAAGACGGTGGTAGCTAGCCAGGCGGACTTAGAATAAGCCCTACCACTAACCAAACTGAACAGAAAAATCTGCCCCCACTGGGAATCGAAACAGAGGCGGTTAGTAATTTTCGCTATTATACGGCATATATAATTATGTAATTATCATTTTAATGCTGTGCATATTAAAATGACATTATAGTTAATAACTACGCTATAATGGATTTGCGTGACTCGGTTCGCGTAAGCGTAAAAAGGGTTTGGTTCCCTAATAAAAATATAGGGCTAGCATTATTTTTATCATGCGATAACATCAGGACGTAAAGATTTAGTTGGAAAAAAATATAGACACACTCACCACACAAGACAAGAAAGAGAAAGAAATAAACAAAAGATTAAGAAAGTAATTATAAAAAATTATGATAGAGAATGCTAAGTATATTGTTTAATTATTATATTTTAGATATACTGAACTTTTATTTTTGGCCAGTAGAAGATAGACCATACTTGAATCTTACGGACTAAATAATGAGAAATTATGTCATACAAATCACTTTAAAACTTGGTATAACCTCAATTTTCCTTTGGTAAATTAGAGAGGGTCTAACTGCAGTGTTGAAGTGAATACCAAATGGCTTGATNTCAATGCACTAATTTAAGGAATTTGTGAAGTTGTTGTTATTATTTAAACAAGATTAGTATACCGTTTGAATGGGGATAGACTAGAGAAGTTTTGATAAAAACCGGAGATCGCTATCTCTTTTAAAAAAAATATTATAGCTATGTAAACTTAAATGTTCGGTTCATTTTTAACTTTTCGGAAAACTTCAAAGCTGAATTAAAAAAAAACTAGATGATGTTTGCCAGTAAATTTAGATTTGATGCAACCCTACATCAATGCACGTCAAAACAAAATATTTACTTAGAGGCTACGTCTATTAGTTTTTTTTTAAATCGAAATTAAATGAGTCGATTTGGGTATTTTGGTGAAATTACTAAAAAAAATAATATAAAAGTAGCCGCTTGGCATGGAACGTGTTATGGGGGCTGAAAATATAGGAAATGACCCATTCTATCCGCCAAATCATTTTGGCACACGATGCGCCAAACACCCTGTATATAGTACTTTATTGTACTTTTAATTTTATATCATAGAATCGAGCTTTATATAATATAGATACTATAGTCATTTGGAACGAAACACAACAGGGTAATTCCATAATTTTGCTCGTAAGTATAGTCACAAATTAAACAGAAGGTAAACTCATGTATGTACCTCGCTTTGCATACCTCCCTCGCTCGCACGCTCGGCCGTCGCGCTAGGGTTGTCTTGTCATGTCAAAATCAAAATCAAAAATATTTATTCAGTTTAGACCACAAGTGGCACTTATGAACGTCAATAGAAAATAATAAAAAAAGAAAAGGTAGCCCTTATGGGGCACTTTACATGTCTCCTTATCTTTTGGGTCCTACCAGCGCTTCGAGACAAACATATGGCAAGTGCTGAGTTGCGTTTATTTCGTTATATGATAGAAACATGTTACTCTTAATACTATGGAAGAAAGACAATAACAGATATCCACGTATAATTATCTAGTTATGTTTAGTAGGTACGTTATTATAGTAATAGTTTGCAAACAAATACACTAGAAGGAAGTAGTATGTAGTTGACTTGAGTGGTTGACACTATTATCCAATAATTCCTAAAACCTCTTTAAAACAATTCGATATTCCTAATAATTGAGTTGGCTTTCAATTCGTCAACGTTAAACGAACTATTGAAATACAAATAAATACCTTACTTACCTCCCGGAATCAACTGGTAGTTTAAAAAACGAAAACTTAGTTTTTAATGTTGAGTGTAAGCAACTGTTTACTTAAAAAATGATATAATACCCCTTTTTTGTTGTTCACTCATTTTCGCACAAACAAAATAATTTTACAAACGCGTGAGAAGCGTCACTGACGCGAACGCAGTCGCGCCTCGCATTCGTCCAAGACAGTCTTGATAACGCGTACGTGAGCGGTGTCTATGTGTGCGTGGCTCGAGCGCGCTTAGTATGGAGTTTACCTTCTGTTATATTTTGTGGTATAGTTTAGTTTTACGCGCTTACCTATTGAAAGTGGACTCATAGTAGGAAATATTTTTTCTAAAGCAGATCTTGAGTTTTGACTAAAACCTTACAAACTAACATCTTATGCACGTAGTGTTTTCTGAACTACTATTGTACACTTAGCTCTAAGTTCATGTTACTTCGGGTTAGTACACAATATCGAAAGTAGCTAGTTTAATTTATGTTGTAAAATTGTACCTATTACAAATACTTAAGATACCAAAGTGTAGCTGGATGTACAAAATATGCACTCTAAAAGAAATAATGATTAGAACTTCACCAACTTTGACTACTTCAACACAAAATAGGTAAATTGTTTCTACTACTAAAAGGAAAGTAAGCTTATACATCTTACTGTTTGACACAGGCCTCTCCCCAACTAACATACCTACATAGTATACTCTTAATATATTTTACCACACGCGCTAGTGCGGTTAGCCGCTTACCTTACACCCCTCTACGGGTAAGGTAATTTTATAATATTACTAATTTACTACCATATATCACCTTACCGGTACTTATTATGCAAATTAAAGACTTTATGAAAAAACAAACTTATTACATGTTGTAAAGGGTGTTTCTTGTATTAAATACTTAAGAGGTTGACATCGGTGACAGAGTTTCTTCCGCCACTTCTTTTCAGCACCAATTTTTATAGTATAAGTACCTAGTTCCGAAACCGTGGCAGGACAAGCTATATTTGATGTAATATGTGCCCTCTGTCATCGCCGTTCGTGCACTGTCAATCGCCTCGAATTGATGCGGTTACTATCCCTTTCCGGGTTGATAAATGTGTGACATCCTTTAACTCTACCAAAACACATCGTCCGCTTAAACAAGGCGCAGACCACCGATTTTTAGTTGGCCGATAGTTGTGCCCAATTTTAAATTGTATGAAGAATCGGCCAAATCAATGCGCACTTCCATACATGCCCATACTGAACCGACTAAACTATCGGCCGACGAAAAATCGATGGTCTGCGCCTAGGCTTAGTTACAAGTACCACCATCAAACTACCATTAATATGTAGTAGTATTTACATTCACTATGGGGTTCTATCCCTACAAATGGAGGGTCAACATCAAATACCCATCTACATAGTTCCCGCTGCGTAAAGCGATAGGAGATTATCGTATTTGCATACGCACTGAGCTTTCAATAAAGCTCTTACTCGAACTAGCTTAGTATAGCAAATGAATATGTTTTGTCCACATACAATATGTCATATTCGTGGCCTAAAATACCTACAATCATACTTATACTAGCGGCCGCCCGCGACTTGGTACGCGTGGATCCCGTTTGGGGTTGAATTTTGCAAAGTCTTATCATAATTGATTTATGATAATATTATGTATTTTGCCGTATCTGTCTATTCGCGATAAACTGAAAACTATTGAAACTATTTTCATGCGGTTTTAAGCAATAAATAGAGTGATTCATAAAAAAGGTTAAGGTGTGGTAGACCAATATTCACGCGGGCGAGGTCACGGACAAAAAATAGTAAAACAGCAAACACTGAATAGTTTGAATAATCACGCTGCAAATCTCCTCATAAAGAAGAAAATAAGATTCAACGTCTTCCAAAATCACGTAAATTAACGTGAAAACAGACTGCATCAATTTTTCCTGTCCCGAAAACTAATTACTGTGCCAACACTCATTACATCGAGAGTGACTGATGGCATGTCATCGACCTTATAATGATGGATCGGTGACCTTCGACCTTATTAACAGAACATTTAAAGGTCAGCTGGTGGTGGAGAGCAGCCAGCTCATTGCAGGCTAGCAATAATATCATTAACACAAAAATAATTGAAATTATGTTAATGTTATTGCTATACGCAGTTCCTTTGATGAAGAACTTAATGGTTTATGAGAGACTTATTACTTTTACCCGCGACTTCGGGCTTCAGTTTTCAGTCAACTATGCCTATGTTGTTACTCAAAGATAACATAATAATAATATATCGTTCTCATGCTGGAAGAAGTTTTTTAAATCACTTTGCTTTTTGAGTACAGAATTACAAATCTTACCTCTTTATGATATTAGTATGATACTTAAATGAAAAGTTTCAGTGGCTAGTTTCTTTTTATTAAGAGGCTGTAAATCAAATTATGCAATTCAAAAAAAGTTGACGAGTTAACGACTGCATTTGTAACAAAAAATCTAAAAAATAATTATTATAATAATTACCAACAAAAAGCAATAACTATAGAACTTATTAATTTATCTAAACCTCAAAAAACAAGCCGTTTTATTTTAGTTGTGTCTCCACGGGTCATTTGATTGGATTTACTGGCTCATATCTGAGTAGTTGGGTTTACTCGTAAGAGCTTCGTGCATTATAAATAATACTGATAGGTCTTAATATCAATAAATGTCAACGATCTACATGCTTTTAGATATCATTAAACCTATCATATAATAATCCTCCTACTAGTAAAAACCTTGGAAACTTGGAATCTTCATTATGGAAAACCTTGGGGGAGGCCTTTGTCCAGCAGTGGACGTCATTTGGCTGAAACAAACGAACGAACTAGTAAAAAATGACATAGTTTGTGAGAGTGACTGGCTGTGTTTTTAATTATAAAGTAATTTTATTTTCTTATAAACATTGTAAGATTCTGGAGATAGTTTAAGACCCAGGAAAAGTATAGGATAGTTTTTATCCCGGTTTTTGACGGGGACAGCTAGCAATAACGACTTTCTGTGATCTGTGACAGTCCGAAATTGAAGCAGTGAGCAAAAGCTACTATAGTATCTAAGTACATATTACAGGTTTTCATACAAGCATTAGATACAGACTAAAATAAAAAAGACAAAAGACGATCTCAAATAGTTCCAAAATTTAAAACACAAAAAAGTTTAAACACTTCAGTTCACACGAAGCGAAATGAAAATCTTTTTTAAAAACGGGTGGCGGATTTTCATTCGCACCTTTGTTATGACTGAAAAAAGCCTTCAAAATCTCTATTGATAACGTGCCGCGTGTCAGGAATATCCGGTATCTGTATTCCTGGACTTTTTGTAACACAACCGAGTTCTGTGAGGGCTTTTGACAAATATTTCGGATAGGGTTTACAAAGCAAAGGATTTTCTGGTTTAGATAAACTTTATAGGTACCTATTCCTGTCTTTTATTTAAGTACTTAATGTTGGCCGTGGTAACAGTTGGGTACCGATTACGATTTAGGTACGTATCCTACTAATATTATAAATGCGAAAGTTTGGATGTCTGGATGGATGTTTGTTACTCTTTCGCGCAAAAACCACTAAACGGATTTTGATGAAACTTTACAGTATTATTCTTTATAACCCAGAATAATATATAGGCTATAATTTATGACGATCTGTGATAAACTAAATTTCACGCGGGTGAAGCCGCGGGCAAAAGCTAGTAATCATATAACGGGTAAACTATTATAATATTGCTTATTTCATTTGCTAGGATATAGTAAAGTTGGCTGAACAATTTTACATAATATTTAAATGAAAAATAGTTCAGCTAACATTTTTGATAACTTTAAACGCGCTTTGTATTATCAAAATAATCGTTATTATAGTCAGTAATAAATAAAATACCTTTATTGCATTCCATGTTGTACAATTTATTCTTTAACAATGGTATCAAAGGTAACTTCTTAGCACCAGCCAATAATGTTGTCCTGAAGTGGTGGTATACGGAGCTGAGACATGGTCGCTTACTATGGTCCTCATCATGGACACTATTTGGATCAAATATGTCATTGCTCAATAATGAATAATAAATAAATAAATAAATAATAAGAAGGCTCAAGGTCACCCAAAGGGCGATGGAGCGTGCTATACTCGGAGTTTCCCTACGTGATCGAATTAGAAATGAGGAGATCCGTAGGAGAACCAGAGTGACTGACATAGCCCGCAGAATCGCTAAAATCAAGTGGTAGCGGGCGCTTGGCGCAGGGGCTTGATGATAATGAAGAATGCTATTAACAGGCTCACAGTAAACTATGTTGGTAAGGCAAGTAAAGCCACAACAAAACTAGTTCCACAAAACATTTGAGTACCGTACATTGATATTGCGTGCACGACAAATTGGCTGAATTATGAATTACTACCATGTAATTGAGAACAGTGGTTCTTTAATTAGACCGACACATTACACCGTCTTGGCACTTGGCAGCACGTCAAGCCATTCATTGTTGATGTAAAATGACACCTATTACAATGAGTTAAGATGCCGTCGTGTGACATTAGAATTAGCAGAATAACTTTCAGTTGTATTTGTTGTTGTAACAACTGATTAGTACCTATCATTTACAGTCTAGAGGATAGTGGTGTGGTGTGATCTCGGATTCGATTTCTTTCGATCNTAGCATCATTTTAAAAATCAATCCTTTCTCAATGACATTAAATAGCCCTTAAATAAAGATGACAACCAATAAAAAACCATAAAGTCACCAATATTACTATGTACTTAACGCGGAAGACCAGCGCTGTGGCCGTGATTTGGCCAACGCTTTAGCGTCAACATCTTCAGCTTCCGTCCGCGTTACCACGCACGGCGATCAGATGTCGCGTACGAACTTGTAAAAATTATGTGTTCACATTGATGCGTCTGTCATTGGCCGCAGCGTCCGATGCAGCGTCTGCACACGGCGGTGGTGATCAGATCACGCTTGTTATTTTGATGTTTCCGATTTTAAAATGGTGGTTTTTTTTTATGATGACCGTCTTGAATGCGGTCGCGGCAGTGTGAACAAATTTTGCACTTGCAGTGATCGCCACCGTCTATCGCGGACGTAGGCTGAACGCGTTCGTCGAAGCTTAAAATACTACGATACCTTTTGAGTTGATACCATTTCAGTATCATCATAGCATGTTTATTTGTAACTGTTTTATTATGTCATGTGTGTGATACTGAATAAACATTTTTCTATTTCTGTTTCTTTCCTTTAAATAATCCTACATTGTACTATTTACTTTGATGGCATTTTCCATGCCAAAAGTAACGCAAAAGCTTTGTCACAAATATCACACTCACTATGATCCAGACAAAAATAACTCAATCATTTATTTTATTGTTGTTTGTAGGTACTCAGAATTTCCCCCCGAATCACTTAATCCTTTCCATTTTTATCTATACGATCTCCTCATTTCCGATTCGATCATGCAGGGAAACTGAAGAAAGCATGCTCTATTGTCCTTTGGTCGATCCGATCATGCAGAGAAACTCTGATGATAGCTCCATTGCCCTTTGAGTGACATTGAGCCTTCTTATGAAATCCATAGTGAACCCCATGTAAAGCCCATAGTAAGCTGTAGCTCTGACTTTGCTTAGTTTGGAGCTAGATGGCGCAGTGTGGCATGTTAAAGGATTTTTTTCCTTTTAATACAAGCTAAAATTGAAGTAAAGAAAAGGAAAGCGCAGCGTAGGAGCGACGTGCACCCACAAGGTGGACCGACGACCTCATAAAGGTAGCAGAAAGGCGCTGTACGCAGGCCGCTCCAACCGGCCATTGTGGAAATCATTGGGGGAGGCCTATGTTCAGCAGTGGACGTCCTATGGCTAATGCAGATGATGATGATGATGAATACTTACAAGCTAAAAAATACACGACTACTACCCATGATTTTTACAAAACTATTCAGAGTACGAGCTTCGTAATAGCAGAGTAAATACAAATGAGTAGGTCATCTTCATAGAAACGCACGGGCGCGGTTTGTATGTGAGAGCGCCAATACGCATGCGGCGCGCACGCATACACTGACAAAATTTAGCGTGGATTGGCGTGCGCGCCGCATACGTATTGGCGCGCGCTCACATACAAACCGCGCTCGATGCGCTTCTATGAAGATGACCTACTCCTTTGTATTTACTCTGGTAATAGTATGCAGTACGTATCCCAGTACAAAGTATGCCGGCATATCGCTTCACTCGTACATTCCTGGCACAACAATAGAGACATTCCAGCCTTGGGCCGCAAATGGACTACGTATTATTAAGGATGGGGATGGTTTTTCTTATGATTTCAGGACGGTGGGTATACAGGGTGTCTCAACAGTGCGTTTTTAGAGAAAAGATAGACTAAAGGCTTACAAAAGTCAAGAAAAAACTTAGGCGATACAGGTTCATACCTAGTGCGAGAACTGCTACCAACACTTGTTTATAACAATTAACTATACTAGCATGTAATTTAGCTTAATACGAGACTGTCATTCCGCTTTTGTAAATCTTTCTTACCTAAATAAAGATTTTGTTTATTATTACTATTAATTAATTTGGAAAATTTTGATTCTTTCCAATGTTTTCAGAATGTTATTATGTAGATAGTTTTTTTTTATGCATAACAAGGCAGGTAGTTGACCACAATCGCACCTGATGTTAAGTGGGATGCAGTCTAGGATGGTACATATCTGCCCTGTAAGTGCTTATTCACTCTGACTTATTATATTTCTCATATTATGTTGATTCCTTTTTTGTATTTTATTAGTCTTTTTTAATTTGTCTACTTTCGGTCCTATTCGATCTGTCTTCTATTGACACTCCCCTTTCAGGACACCCTGTATAAGATGTTGAGATATTGAGTCGGAAAATGCGAATCAGATGAAGTGTTTCCATAGACAATATTTCTTTTACCAATAACTTGTAATACTTTGGATTGTGTCGCTACAACTGAAGCTATTCTTCATGAGCTTATTTTTTTTTTTTTTTTTTTTTTTTATGTGATAGGAGGCAAACGAGCAGACGGATCACCTGATGGTAAGTGATTACCGTCGCCCATAGACACCCGCAGACCCAGGGGATTTTACTGGCAGTAGAAATTGTTTAATTATAACATTTAACATTTTTACTTAAAATGTTTGAAGGAGGTAAAAAACACAAGTACTTATAGGATACATTAGGAGGTAAATATCACAAGTAGGTACATATAAATTGATGTTTAATTTATTTCGTTCATTCGTTCGTTTGATTCAGCCAAATGACGTCCACTGCTGGACAAAGGCCTCCCCCAAGGTTTTCCACAATGAATGGTCCTGTGCTACCCGCATCCAGGCTCTTCCCGCGACCTTCACCAGATCGTCGGTATTTATTTATTTATTTATTTATTAGGTACACCAACGATAGGTACAACAATACACAATATGTTAAAAAATACGCAAAATATTAAGCTAATTGCACTATCACTTAGAGGTATACACAGCTTGCAAGAAATATAAGTTGCTGCTTATTAATTGATTTACCGAACTTTTAAAATCAAAACACAGTAATTCAACCATATTTTTTGCATTAGTACATTATGCAATATGATCCTAGTATTGTTTGTGGGAAACTAATTCGCAGAATGAAAACATAGAAAAGTTTATTTTAATAACACATCACAATTCCATTTTTTATTTCTCTCGTTTAAATACCTACTCTTGTTTCAAAAAAAACCTTAATTGCGAAAAGTTTCGCATTTCTTTTTAAGCCCGTAGCAGCAGCACAATATGAACATTTTCTAGGCGAGGAAAATAATCACGCTTTCATTCATATATTTTTTTAAACTAAAACGAGAATTTTAAGCGCCCCAAAAACGATTAAAACATAAAATTTCTCCGACAAGAAATTAACAATAATTCAACATTTCAGACGTCGCAAACTGTAAAAATTAATTTTGATTGTGACTACAACTGGCTAAATTGACCCTTTATTCGGAAATAAAATTTCCCTTTGCACAGAGGAAAATATTAAAGGTATATCTTTCCTTTAGGGATGGCGACGACCAAAGTAGGTGCAGAAAATATCACGAGAGAGAAAAAAGTGACAGAAACTTAAGGTACGGTTTTGTTGATACGATGTTATTTTTTCTATTTAATAAGTATTTTTTAGGAAAATACTAAAATAGTCGTCTTGATTAGGTAAATCTTTCACTCTCATAGTACAAAACAAAGTCGCCACCGCTTATGTAAATTAAACAACGGATTCTAATAAAATTTTCAGCAATAGATAGAGATTCAATATGAAGGTTTATAATATTGTTATGTATATTATAGAACAGAAAAGCCGAGAAATTGGTGATTCCATAGGTGCCCATATGGTACTCATCTTATTGAGCGAAAATCAGCTCAAAGCTTTAGCCTCTGCCTTAGGAGTAAAAAAAAAACGTTTTTAAGACAAGTCACTACGATGTAATCGCACCTTACAACGTTTGCCCGTATCACATAAATATTCACACGAGCTTTCGGAAGCTGAAAAATTCAGCGCTACAGAGTTTCTGGTTTTGAGGAAAACCTAGGTATATGAAATATAAATTGTTTTTTTTACTAGTGCGAGGGTATTCTGAAAATGATAGCGTCTAACATAGGTAGAAAGTAAGTATTTATCTTGCTTAACTACAGGTCAAATAATATGTGGGAGACGAATCGAACGCCTCCTCACATTAATTTAGCAGAAGTAGAATTTATACAAATTATAGGCGGCTTTCAATAAACAAATATATTTACAATTGGCTAAATTACAAAAACATAAAAGAAATAAAATTATCAATCCGAACAAAATCAAAAGAGCGAGTCATAGGCTAGTGTCAAAGGTGACAATATAAAATCTTCTTTTTTATTGCCGGCCAGGAGCCCGCGGGAAGACCAATGAGTTTTCATTGTGGCGTACTTATATCGCCACAAATAATATGTGCCTTCTTCTTCTTCATCGCTACACTCTTGCCTGAGTGGTCGTGGTCGTCACACCCGATCCGGTGGCAAGCCTCACAATCGCCATTCCTCCCGCACTGCCTTGTTCTACATTAAAAAAAAAAAACAAGACAACCGGGTTTTGAAACGTTTCGTTTCTCAAAAATAAAAAAAGATAACTGAACGAAAAACATGTTAAGTAAAAATGATATATTCCACTTTAGCCTGTGATCTACTGATCTTCCCTTTCTGTAACTTAATATTACTTTTCTGTATCGTTTCATTCCAGGATAAAGGGTGGCTTTGATGTCGGCCCTTGTTGTAGTTTAATTTGATCCTAAATGGTATGTTGGATGCTGGGATCGTGTTACGGTGTCATGGCAAAAACAATTTAAGGGCTCTTGTTTTACAAACTATTTTTGTGTACCGAAAATAGGTAAGAGATCTATTGTAATAAATATAAGGTGGATATTGGAAATTCTTTTAAATTTAACCTCTATTTTTCGATGCAACATTTCTTCAAAATCTTTTCAACTCTTTGGTATTCTGTTTTCGCAGCTTTTTGTTGACCATAACATCATTATGGGTTAACTAATCCCTCTCTGCTAACTGAAATATGAATTTTCAAAGCGCTTAGAAGATAAATTACGGTTTTATTTATACCAGGAAATATTATTGTAATCCTAAATCAAATCGTTCCAAATAATTCAAACGCCAATATTCGTTCTAATTAAGAAATGTCAGCGTTTCCAGTCGTTAACGGATTAAAATGAAGAAATGTCGCATTGGAATTCTCGCGAATTTTGTCCCTCTTTTATGATATTGTTTAGTTGATCAAATATCTCCCCGTTTCCCCACTTACCACCTCCCCACTTCCCCACTTTGGAGGACTTTTCATTTGGGGTACCGTCTCTTTGCACTGCTCCGGTGAAAATTATGAGGTACTTTAAATTGAAAACTTAATGGAGTAATATGCCCGGAAAGTAGGGTATTTTCCCAAGTTATTTTAAAAGTCGTTTGGAAAGGCTTAAACTTAGAAATTGAAAAATCTGTAGTTGATATCACCTACAAAGGTTATAAAATAGTACCTAAGTATGTACTATTTTGCTGCCGCAAACCCAAGTTTTAAAGGAAGATAGTAATTTCAGGTAAAAATTGTGTGTTGTTTTACGAAATTGAGCTCGGTACCGCCTAATCTGGAAAACTAGTAGTCTATATTCAGCAGTTTAGACATCTTATGGCTGAAATGACGATGATGATGATGATAGAGCCACGACAAAAACGCCAGACCAATATAAATCCACCTTAAGATTTTTTATAACTTATTGCCTTTTTTCTCATCTTAAAAAATACAGCATTACTCTTCATTCCACCAGCTCGCACTAAGCGTTTCGATAACTCTTTTATAATGCAAACAGCTAGGGACTGGAATTAGCTGCCTGCTGCTGTCTTTTCCAAACACATTAATCCTTTTCAAGGCGAGAGTGAATAGGCACTTACAGGGCAGATATGTACCATCTTATTATGCATCTCACTTATCACCAGGTGCGATTGCAAATACCTATCTTGTTGTGAGACGGGTCGTTACATTCCCTGTAATATGGTCGAGTGAAGCGATGGCTGGTCCACACGTCATGTCTGTGAACAAGCGCTGCCTTCGGGGACTGGTCAAGGAAAGATATTGGTACTTGTCGTAAAAATATATGTATCAAAACGCAACAATTAACCTAGAAATTAGCATGGCACTAAAGAAATATATTCAAAACTGCCACGCGGTCTCGTGCTAGATGGGAGTCTTAAAGGGCACCTTCTATCAACGGGAGCGCGTGGTAAGTAACTTGCTTCTGAATTTACCTATTGTAACTTCCTACTTTTTATATTTTTAAATCGGCAGACAGTTGTGACTGAGTTTGTTGAGAATGAGACATGTATAGGCTCCTTAAGAGCATTTGACGATTTGTAAGTACTAATTTAATTAGTCTAAAAAAAAATAAAGATAATTTAGAATTTGATTTTGATTTTTGATTATGCATAAAAACATGAAAATAATAAACTTGTACCCTTTTCTTTCCCCTTTCTCGCTAGAATTGTTTCCAAACTCCTATTTTTGTCAAGTCACAGCTCATTCCTAGTTTTCGCAAGGACACACGAGACAAACAAGACAAAAATATTGTCCCCGAGTCGGTCTCAACTTTAATATAACAGATATCTTAAGGCCACAGTCATATTATAGGACAGTTGCTGAAACGTAGATTATATTACGACTGAAGGACGTAAGTAGAGGGAGGTTTGCAAAAATACAAACACCCATATTCACAAACGATGCTTGCTTGTGAAGCAGCAAATGGAACGCACAGCGTCGAATAGAGCTCTGTGATTGGTTCGTGTATCACCATGTGCATCCACGCGCACTGTGAAATGCGCATTATAGTAATGTTTGTGCCTAAAACGCGAGTCTCAGTTAAGTTTTAAAAGCTTTGTCTGGAAATTCAATGTAATAGTATGTTGTATTTTACTGTCAAACTTAACGGTAACCTACGAAATGTTAATGCCTACTTCTCTACCTAATATTATAAATGCCAAAGCAACTCTGTTTGTTACGCTTTCGCGCTTAAACTACTGAACCGATTTCGATGAAATTTTGGACAGAGATAGTCTGAGTCCCGAGAAAGGGCATAACATAGTTTTTATTCCGATTTTGAAACAAGAACGAGCGCGATAAACTATTTCTGTGACAGACATACATTTTATAGAAGTAGGTCAATTTCTCTATGACCTCTAGTAAATTATAAAGACCTAACGATGTTGATAATTATGATGATCTATAAAATATTCGAGTAATAAACATGTTAGTGTATCTTAACCCTTACCTTTACAGTTTCCCAAGCAGGAAACCCCACGAAAAATACTGCGAAGGGAAAAAACTTGCGGAGTATCTACAAAAGAAACATTTTAATGTCAAAGGGCCTAGATTCATTGAATATTACACTTTCTCTAACGACTGCTTTCAGTAAAATGGATTTGGAAGGGTTATGTTATTAGGGACAAAAAATATATTCTACTTTACAAATCTGTTTTATTGATGGTATAAACGACTGTGTTTTCATTAGTACAGTTATTTTAAATCATACTCGACACACTGATAAAAAAAACTCATTTATTTTTGTAAGAAGGCTTTTTAAAAGAACTTTTACACGTCCCAGTATTAACCCTACCACTGCTTCGGGACAATAAATGGGCAAGAGCTGAAAAGAAGCAGCGCTAGAAAAATGAACTTGTTCTTTAAACAAACTAGTTGATTCTAAACTACTAAAGCTGAGTTGCACCACCTTACTCTAAAGGTAACTGTCTATAACCCCGGTGTTTTTTGTACGGAGTTTGACAGGTTTTTGACGTTTTTAGGGTTCCGTAGCCAAATGGCAAAAAACGGAACCCTTATAGATTCGTCATGTCTGTCTGTCCGTCTGTATGTCACAGCCATTTTTTTCCGAAACTATAAGAGCTATACTGTTGAAACTTGGTAGGTATATGTGTTCTGTAAACCGCATTAAGATTTTGTTGCAAAAATAAATAAAAAATAAAAAATATTGGGGGCTCCCCATACTTAGTAGAACTGAAACTCAAAATTTTTTTTTCATCAAACCCATACGTGTGGCGTGTCTATGGATAGGTCTTTAATCGAGGTTTCTAAAATACTTTTTTTCTAAACCGAATAGTTTGCGTGATAGACGCTTAAAAAAGCCCCCCCCCCCCCTCTAACTTCTAAACACAATACAAAATACAAATAATTTATTGAATTTAAAACATACATTAACATTTACACTTGTATACCTTAACTAATACAGAAACAAAAAACAAACGGTGAACATTTTTGCTGACTACCGTCAACACCGACAATATCACTCGTACGTCCATTCAACGGAGCAGCGGTCGGGCGTCATAGAAAAACGAGCGTAGCGTAAAAAATAGTAGTGCTGAACGGAAGAATCTCTAAAATAAGAAAATGAAAAATCTAAAAAAAAAACATTTGATGTACATTACTATAAAAACTACCAACGAAAATTGTTTTGAACGAGATCTAGTAAGTAGTTTTTTTTAATACCTCGTAAATCGTAAACCGCTTATTAGCGCGTAATCTTTCATACAAATAACTTAAATTTAAAAAAATTAGAATTTCATAAATCAATGGTACGGAACCCTTTGTGCGTGAGTCCGACACGCACTTGGCCGGTTTTTTTATAGTTAAAGTAAGATGATGCAACCCAGTTCTAAGGCTGAGTTGCACCATCTTACTTTAACATTGACAAACGTCAAAAATCTGTCAAACTCCATACAAAAACCACCGCTTATCGTTAAAGTTACGGTCAAAGTGAGGTGGTGCTACTAGCCTAAGTGATTCACCACGACTAAAGGACACATTTCTAGTGCTATCAACTTTCAGTTTAGGTGCATTATTCCAGCGGATTAACACTCGCATTCAAAAACGATACTTGCTTAAGTGAAGCAGCAAATCAAACGCACTACGTTGAAAAGAGCTCTGTGATTGGTTCGTGTGTCACCCTGGCCACGTGCTTTGTGAGACCTCATAGTAATGTTTGTGAATACGGGCGTAAGTATTAAAGTATTCAAACAGACAAACAACGTTACATATACATTTCGGAATCATCATCATCAGAAGCACGAACGACCACTCTTTCTTTAGAGGAAAAGGAGAAAATACTTTTAAAGCAATAAATTAACAAATACAAAAAATAAACGTAATAAAAAATATTCCATTTGAAAATTTCCAACACAATAATTCTCATCCAATCTGTATCAAAGTCGGGAATGTATCAACAATATTTCAATCAGGGATTCTGCTAAATTTCGCGGCCATTCCACTAACGTAGGGCTGTCTACCGTGAAATTGGAAATACAAAAAATATTTACGGTCTTTGTGAAACCATATTCGGGAGTAGTAAAAAGATTTTTGCGAAAACCGCTTTGTGTGAGAATGGGTCGGTCTAGTTTTATTTGAAACCAGATTAATGCTGAAAAGTAATAAAATCCAAGAACTCTCGCAAATACTAAAATGTAAGCAATTCGGCACATTAACCTTAAAATAAAAAAATGTATTTACCTTTTAGTTCTAACTTAAGCTTACAAGAAAAAGTCTTCATCAGCAACAATTTTAAACCTTTTCTCAACCTCCTTGTATTTTTAATATTTTACACACATTAAAATGGCAAAAGTTAAAAAGAAGAACGAGAAAATAAATGTATTTCTCACAAGCTTTAACGTGTGTCTATAATTCATTATTACCGCAAACATGCATTTATTTATTACTAGCGGCAGGCCTCCGTCACTCGCCTATGCCGGCCGAGATAATTACCTACAGCGCGCGACAACTTCAAGTTGCAAATCAGTCAGGACCGCCACGCGCCTGTGAGCACACGCGTATTTCTATACACGCTCGGTCGATCATCGTCACAATCAAGGTTTATTGTTCCAACAGCACTGTTATCCTTCTTTAATGTAAAATCGTAGTATTTAGGAATAATAATTAACTGTACTAATTTGAATAATTAAAAAAAAACTACACTTTTTAAATAATTTTGAAATACTTATGACAAAAAACTGTAGCAAAAAAATATTTTAGCTAATATAAACATTAACTTACTTCACCGTGTCTATTTTCCGACACTACACCTTTTAAAACTATTTGTCCAATTTCGAATTATTGCAACACTGAAGTTTATTAATAGGTACTTTAGAGATGGTACGATTATACAAACACCACTAGATTAAAGATTACCAATCGTAAATACAATAAATGCTTCTTAAAATTAAGTTATTATTTATTTTACTTTGCTTATACAACCCTGACGCTTGAGCTGCGAGGTAGATTAATTCTGAACACAAAAAATTTGCGCTCTTGTCAGCGTAGTAGTAAGGTGCGATTTCGAATGCACCATGTGCGTTGGATATTTTGCATTATTATTATTACCGTTAAAATGTCGGCATCTGATCCTACACAAAGGAGTGCAATTTCTGTTGCTACTATTATGTATTCTGTGNTCGCCTATGCCGGCCGAGATAATTACCTACAGCGCGCGACAACTTCAAGTTGCAAATCAGTCAGGACCGCCACGCGCCTGTGAGCACACGCGTATTTCTATACACGCTCGGTCGATCATCGTCACAATCAAGGTTTATTGTTCCAACAGCACTGTTATCCTTCTTTAATGTAAAATCGTAGTATTTAGGAATAATAATTAACTGTACTAATTTGAATAATTAAAAAAAAACTACACTTTTTAAATAATTTTGAAATACTTATGACAAAAAACTGTAGCAAAAAAATATTTTAGCTAATATAAACATTAACTTACTTCACCGTGTCTATTTTCCGACACTACACCTTTTAAAACTATTTGTCCAATTTCGAATTATTGCAACACTGAAGTTTATTAATAGGTACTTTAGAGATGGTACGATTATACAAACACCACTAGATTAAAGATTACCAATCGTAAATACAATAAATGCTTCTTAAAATTAAGTTATTATTTATTTTACTTTGCTTATACAACCCTGACGCTTGAGCTGCGAGGTAGATTAATTCTGAACACAAAAAATTTGCGCTCTTGTCAGCGTAGTAGTAAGGTGCGATTTCGAATGCACCATGTGCGTTGGATATTTTGCATTATTATTATTACCGTTAAAATGTCGGCATCTGATCCTACACAAAGGAGTGCAATTTCTGTTGCTACTATTATGTATTCTGTGCTAGCGGCCGCGGCCGCCCGCGACTTCGTACGCGTGGATCCCGTTTTACCCCCTTCATCTATCTTACGCGGTTTAGATTTTTTCATACAAATGTTTTTTCCCGCTAACTCCCGTTCCCGTGGGAATTTTGCAATATCCTATTGTAACTAAGCTTTAAGTTTTTAAGGTACCTGCACGCCAAATTTCAAGCGTCTAACTTAAGCGGTTTAGATTTTTCATACAAATGTTTTTTCCCGCTAACTCCCGTTCCCGTCGGAATTTTGTAATATCCTGTTGTAACTAAGCTTTAAGTTTACTAAGGTACCTGCATGCCAAATTTCAAGCGTCTAACTTAAGCGGTTTAGATTTTTCATACAAAAGGATTTTCCCGCTAATTCCCGTTCCCGTGGGAATTCCTAAGTATCCTATAACCTGCCCAGGAGTATGAAGAATAATTGTACCAAGTTTCGTTAAAATCCGTCGAGTAGTTTTTGTTTCTATAAGGAACATACAGACAGACAGACAGACAGACAGATAGACAGACAGACAGACAGACAAAAATTTTACTGATTTCATTTTTGGCATCAGTATCGATCACTAATCACCCCCTGATAGTTATTTTGAAAATATATTTCATGTACAGAATTGACCTCTCTACAGATTTATTATAAGTATAGATTTATTTTATTTATTTATTATTACATTATTTAGCCATTACATCTTTGATTTAAATAGTGTCTTAAATCCTCTTGAGGTTAAATCATATTATGACTAGGAGTAGGTACATTCTTTATGCATAAACTATAACTTTAACATTTGCCCTCAGCGAGATTCATACCCGCAACCACAAAGCATAGCCCGCCTCAAACCACCAAGCCCACGGGCAGCAATTTGTAACTGCCACCCCTATCAATTACGATTCGCCACCAATACTAGATGGCGTTGGTGCTAATAGCGTGCTGCTGGTCACGCACTTTGACGATAAAGCACTACGCACACTATTCCCCTATTAAAAGAAATCATTATCCCCCTTTAAACAATAAATGTAAATGCGAGCTGAACACTGATTTAAAATTACATTTCCATGCTAAATGTCAATTTAAACTGGTGATCAAAACCAAAATCTTTTTGTAATAAGGGGGTATAAATCTACACTATCCTATAAAAATGATGATTTATAACGATCCTACTGATTTTTCACTTTTGAAAAAAATAACCCCAACCACGCTTCAAAAACGCTCGCTACGACTTTCTTCTCTAAAAACTGAAACAGAGTCAAAACTTGCAATTTTAATGAATAAATTATTATTATTATTATTATAAATTATTATTAATTATTATAGTTTTTAGCTGGATAAACTAACCTATCACAATTTTATTGTGAAACTCATAGTTTTGTGCTGCTGTTTTGTTTGAACTAAAGCACTACTTCCCTGAAATTTTCCTGACCTTTTTTTTAATAAACAAGGTTTACAGTACAAAAAATAATATTCTTACTAGCCCCCCTAAGTATGTTTACAACATATTTATGTTAAAAGTTGGTTCACAACAATAGTCCAGTGATCGACAGGGATCAAAGTGAATTTGCAGTCCGATACCGACTTTTAAGAGTTTTTTCGCTTTAAACTAACAATAAATATAAGTCGTCCCAGTGTGCGAGTTGCCTTAATTGTACTATAATTTATAGTTCAAAGGTAATTTGTAGAAATGTTTGAGTGATGTGATACTGATTGCCTAGTGGACGGTCAAGGTTCGTGTGTGAATTATTCCTTTGAAAATTGTTGCTTATTATTTTTATGTGGTATATTTATCTGTTAGCCTCTGACGTATGTTTTTTTGTTATTAATGATAGCAGGGATTTATTATTTATCTTAAGAATTAAATATAGAAGGTCGCCTATATGCAAGTGAACACCGAAATATGCTAAATATTCATGAAAAAATATCGAGAAAATACCATAAAAGTGGGTTTGATTGTATTATTTTTCAAGTTTGTTTGAAAATAAGGTATTTAGATTAAATGATTCCATTAAAAAAATACACCGCTTTTAAAGGTTTTTATCGATAATATAATTTTTCATGAATATTTAGAATAATACACTCGGCGTCAAAAAAATCGCACCTCTTGCGCCTGAATTATTATGTAGTCCATTAAATCTAGATAAAACTGCTTCTGTTTCGTCATAACCTACATACTTAATGATGTTTTCATTTCATCCAACAGGCAATTTTCAAACAAAAGCAAGTCTATATTGTTTGCTTCTTTTCAATCGAGTTGAATCGTAAAAGTAGACACTCGCATCTTCAGAGAAATCAAAGGCAAACATATTTTTATCGCAAAGGAGGCCCCTGAGACCGCGACAGCTTCGCAATTCTATTGCAATTTCAGTATACTACTCTGAAAGTACGTACGTAGCTTCAGATCTATCCGATACCGTCGCTCAAGCTGGCATCTTGCTGTGCGTGAGAGGGATGGCAACATTCGAAACTACGGATAACGTTTTTCGGAGTAACCCCGCAGATAGGGTTGCCAAGGCCATAAACACAAAAACCGGACACACTGCTTAATTATCCCGGACATTTAAAAGCCGGACATACCTTTTTTAAGCTTGTCACGGGTTGCAATGAGTTGCATGAGTGACAATCAACTATCATCTTCGAATCGGTTAGCCCAACATCCTTATACGCCCATGTGTGCTTGATATTATTCTGTTTCGACTTACGACACTAGCGCGTCAGCCACATAAAAAGCCTAACAAAAGCCGGACAGGCCGGACAACAGAATATTTTGGCCGGACAAGTCCGTAAAAAGTCGGACAGCTGGCAACTCTACCCGCAGAAACACATCTTGTTGTCGAATCAAACAGTCACCTTGAATACACACAGAAGATGCAGGGAATTGATTCCTTTGCGATATCTTAGTTCTTTACACATGGATAGGGATACGACTCGTTTGAATTTTGAAAGCATTTGGTATTGAAACTGTTTGTATAGATAAATAAGTCGGGTTATTTTTCGTATAAGAATTTTGGGGGATTTTAATGTTGGTTTAAGAAAGAGGTTTTGGTTTAGAGTATTGGTAAATAATGCGGGTAATGTTATAAACTTATTGTATTGGCTTTACTGCTGTAGAATATTTTATCTCAAAATCCGTCGGTTGCCACTTTACCTAATAGTTTTGTTTTTGTGACATTTATTTTTCGAAAGGTTTTTGTCAACTTAAAAAATGTTTATCTACCAGTCAAGGTATACCTTTATACATAATATCTATTTACAGGTTACCACCAAGCATTTCTCTTTATTTACCTACTTTATTGTCAAAACTATTTAAGTAAATAGCGCAATGAAAATAATTAAGCTTAGCGTTTTTTTCGATAAAGTAACAACCATATTTAACCTTTGAAAATAAACCACCAACTGATAAAAGCCAATAAATCAAAAATTTAAAACCATTTAAAAATTTTACCCGTAAATTTTCCGCATAAAAAAAAACAATCTGAATAGTTCCAACTATCATAAAATTGCTGCAATCATTGATAGTTCACACATTTCTGCATTTTGTACCTGAAAGGCCTTCGCGTTTTGCACTGAAAGCTTTTTGTAATTAAAAAGTTAGGCTGTGGGTACACTAGCTCGTTTTTAGTTTTAGACTTTATGCTAGATTTAATTAAAAAGTTTAAAATAAAATTTATAACCCCACTTTTCCTTTTTCAAGTAAAAAAGTTCAAACCAGTATACTTACTTTAATGGAAAACGAATAAACTAGTTGGACTATGTTGTCACACTAATATTATAAAGGCGAAAGTTTGTGAGTGTGTATGTTTGTTACTTCTTCACGTCTAAACGACTGGAGTGATTTTAATAAAATTTGGTATGGAGTTAGCAGTCACCCTGGATTAACACATGGGCTATGTTGTACCGCGGGAAACAGCTAGTAGAAAATAAAAACAAAGCACACTAAAAACCATAGCTTAAGCTTTTTTTATAAAGATTATTGTGTCATATTTGCAACAAAGTTTCTGTATGACCTTGTGGATCTACAAACTCAATCATTGAGGTATTTCTGGAAAGTTCTTGATAATCAGCTACCATTTTTAGCTGAGTAATAGTGAGTAAGTTCTTGCTATTCGGCTACAACTTTTACAAGAATGCATGGTAAATTCTGGAATGGTCTGTCTGTAAAGTCTGGAATTCAGAAAGGTTCTGGAATGGAGGCCGCGTACCGGAAAACGCAGCGTGGGACGTCCACCTACAAGGTGGACCGACGACATCGTAAAGGTAGCAGGGAAGCGCTGGACGCAGACCGCTGCCAATCGATCAACATGGAAAGCATTGGGGGAGGCCTATGTTCAGCAGTGGACGTCCTATGGCTGAAATGATGATGATGATGATGATGATGGTAAATTCAGTGAACTGCTCCTGAATCGAATGTACCTACTACTACTATTTCTATTTATTTATATTAACCGGCAGACAGTGGTGACTGAGTTTGTTGCGGCGCTTCTTCTCAGCACTTGCCAAATGTTGGTCTCGAAGCGCTGGTAGGGTAACAAGATTATGAGACATGTAGAGGCTCCTTAACAGCAAAATGACGATTTGTAAGAACTATTTATTAGTCTAAACAAATAAAGAAATTTTGACTTTGACTTTGACTTTAGCTGAGTAGTGGTAAACGGCAATAGATGAGGCAGAAGTGGCACTTCGCAGCTGTCACTTCTGCGGCAGTTGGCAATTGAATCCAGCAGTAACACGTACTGCTATGGTTAGAAAGGCAAACCAATCACACAACGATTCGGTACTTATAGGATTCAGGAAAGACAGCTGACCCGGCAAACTTTGTGCCGCATTGCTATGTTCATCAGAAATAATGTTGAATACTAATGGTGAAAGATTTTTTTAAACTGGTCCAGTACCTAGTTTTGAAGTCTTGAAATCTTTCCTCTTTACAATATTAGTGTAATATGTATAAATAAATAATGTCTTCCGGTTCATAAATAAAAAGTTAACAAAACATTTTTTCACCTGAAAGTGTCCATTCTATTGCAAAACAACACGGTTTCGCAGACAAATCTGATGAATACATTATTATCATGCAATCTAGCGTGCACTGCTGGAATAAAGAGACGGTGTTGGTATAGCTAAATAAGAGTTGGTAGGTGTACTGTCTCATTTGAAAATCTGCTTTACTATCCAATACTAAGCTAGGCCACAAGGTAGACCGAAGACATCATAAAGGTAGCAGGGAAGCGCTGGACGCAGGGCGCTACCAACCGGGTAACATGGAAAGCATTGGGGGAGGCCTATGTTCAGCAGTGGACGTCCTATGGCTGAGATAATGATGATGATGATGACTAAGTATGCTAGAAAAAACTACGATCTACTTTATCATGATATAATATACAATAGCCATCACAGACATTATGCTAAGAAACAATCAGAATGCGACAGTTAAATAAAGGGACAGTAGCCGACCGGAGTCGCTCGTGTTCCGAGGAATACGCTCTAAGCCGACCGGCTTCTGACGCATGCTCGCGCATCCGTCCGGATTGAAATATCAGTTAATAAGTTTTAAGCAATTACGACTCTAAGAACTGTTAATAAAATACTATTTTCTTTATGGCCGTGTAAGTGCGCTCCGACGCGCGCCGGTCAATGGGAACGCAGCGACAACGCGTCGCACCGCCGCCACAAAGCATCGTGTGCTTTGGCTCTAAAAAGATTAGATCTCTGGCTTACAACACATTTACAACCTTATAATGCCTACGTATATTGAATGGTACTACTGCCATTAGTTATGCTGTGGTGTCATTTTATTTAATGTTTCAGACTGTTAGCAAATTTAACTTTAAAGTTGTGACTGTACATTATTTTTATCGATGAATATGTTTCAGTGTAGTAATGTGGACGGTTGCAATTTAGTACTGTGATAATGTTTTGTACATTTTGTCTTTAAATAAGTTACTGATAGCAAATTTTGTGTAGGTAAGTGACTGAAAACAAGGCTTCGGCATAGTGGACAAAAGGTGGCGTTTGTCCATCTGAGGTCAATTTCAATCTTTAGTCCAACCAGTGACGGTTAGTATTCATACTTAAACAGAGTGGAAACGACGAGTGATCTTACTCGATATTATAAAATATTTTATGGATCCAGCGACTGGGACTGCGGTCCCAGTTAGTTGCGGTCCCAGTAGCCGGAAACCTCAGTATGGCGCCCACATTACTACACTATATTCGCAAAAATACCGCCATAAAATACAATATGTAACTTTTGTCGTTCAAAACCACAATGCCTGTGACATCTGACATCGGGCGAGACGACTTCTGGTTTTGACGCGCGTATAATTGACGTCAGATTAACGCTGCGGCTGTTCCGATTCAATATTCAAATGTTAAGTGACATTACAGTATAGTCAATATTGTGCTTTTGTGAAGGAGACATTTTTATTTTTGAAATATCTTTGAAAATAGGTTACTTTTTATTCGAGTCTCTATTTTTTTCCCCAGTTTAGGTTTGATTTTTTTATATACGAATAAATTAAAAATAAAATTATGATTGTATGCTTTTCAAAGGACGGCTAGAGCAGCCAGTCTTACCTCTTTCACTTTAATCTTATCTTTTGGCGATTATTGGAGAGATCTTGGTTAAGTAATTAGCCATTTGCCCAAGCCTTAAAGTTATCATCTGATTAGTGTGCGGGACTAATACCACATATCTTTCCACCACTGCAATTCCTGCGGCCAGGATTTACAGTCTGGCCTCCAAAGAAACCAAACCAGTAAAGCTTGAGTGTCCCGGGGGATATAGTGTACTGAAATATTATCGAATTCTATCCGTTGACAAGCAAGATACATAACTGAAAAGGTTTTATAAAAAGACCCCCCAATTACGTTAAAAAGAAGTTGATGTACACTTTTTCGATAATATTTTTCTGTAATGCAAGCTTTTCATTCAAATACCACCCCAAAATGTAACTAATTAGTAACAGAAAAGGCAACAACGCTTAACGAACACGCCTATCAGACTTCATATCACGAAAATAATGAAACAAATAAATCAGTTAAGATAATCTCGCCGTTAGTGGGAACCGTACCGTAAACGCCATAATAACCGTTTAGGTAATGGACGTATAATGCAGCAGTTGGAAATTGACTACATTACCCACGTAGAGTTACGTAGTTGTTAGAGTTGACACCCAAACTTTTTGGTCATATGGACAATGTGGACATGTGAGAGAAGGGTGCAAAAATGTTATATCACATTTAATATTGTTGAAATCAAATATTTTTTTAAAATCAAACACACGAAAAATGTATCTAACTACTTCAATAATTTTTTATTGTAACTCTTGTGTGCCTTTATATCTATAAATTATGTGAAAGGTCACTGATTGACTGACTCACTCATCACGATATCTCAGAAACTACAAGTGCTAGGAGTCTCAAATTTTGCATGGGAGTTTGTTTTATAACGTAGGTACTCACTGAGAACGGATTTTACGAAACTCCACCCCTAAGAGGGTAAAACGGGATCCACGCGTACGAAGCGCTGCCGCTAGTATAAAATATTTCTATTTCTATTTTGCAGTTGTTTTTGTACGACTAGTGTTCAAAAAATCTAACTACAAGGGAGAACATTTACTTCTGTGAGACAGCTGGCAGTTGGAAAAACGAAAACTCACTTTTCAAAGTTGCATTGTTGTAAACTTACATTGTTGCAAACACGCAACAGTTGTTTTCTATGTTTTATAAAACCAACTGGTATAAAGAGCATTATTACGGACAGTTAGTTTTCAGTTCTCTCTATATTTTGTGCTTACACTTCCCTCACTGGTCAGACGGGTTGGGGAGGCATAGGATACATTTTATAGGCATCCGTGTGCAGTTTTGTTTGGGTCTGCCATCGGACGCGTCCCCTTTGCGCATAGCGCGAACAAAAACCAAGTGCGTGGCAGCTGGCAGGTTTCGTCAACTCGGCGGACCTGAGTAACTCAACTAACCCAAGAAAATGTTCACACAATCCCCTGCCCACAATTGAGTGGGCCTGCGACTATGATATCTTTTTCCTGGGCTGCGATATAGGCGACATCTTTAAAAACCCTCACAGGCTGGGGCTGACGGGGCTCCGATGGACACAGTCAGGTTTTAGTGGATAGCGGGGGCCTTTAGTGAGCAGCTATATAACCCACTGCCTGTCCACATTGACCAGTCACACGCAAAGCACTTCCTGACGTAAAAAACCAAGCTTTTCCCCTTATTAATAAAAAGTTACACCCGCGATGAACAATTGATTAAAATGACATTTCCATACTAAATGACAATTTAAACCAGAGTTCAACCATGGTATAACTTTTATTAATAAGGGGTACGAGAATAGGCATAGAATACAATCATCATCATCATCATCATCTCAGCCATAGGACGTCCACTGCTAAACATAGGCCTCCCCCAATGCTTTCCATGTTTCCCGGTTGGTAGAAATAGGTAGGTTGATAGAATACAATATCAGAACTTAAATGCCCCGATACCCTTCACCCTCGGTTTAAACGCACACTCGTATTATTAGACTACCCGAAGGTCAGGATACATCATTGATGGATGCAGACAATCGATACCATGTGGGGGGTTCGCACGTGCATTGCCTATGTATGAGCTTATTGACGTAGTTTGATGCGGTGTTTTTAATAGTTTTTAAAAGATATGCGTCACTCGTGCTTAGAATATCGCTTCAAGGCCTTCAAGCATGATTAGGAAACTTAAAATAAATTGACTGCTTCATATCGAACTTCCACACATATAGGGGAGACCTTCGTCCAGCAATGGACGTCATTTTGGCTGAAGCAAACAAACTAGACCTTTTCCTTGCCGGAATGTTGTGACTAGGCTAATTAATGTGTGTTTTATGCTCTCAGTGAAAATAGAGTCTATGATGGAAAGTAGAATTACCCACAACGGAAATATTGTTTAAAGTGGTTAGTTTTTAGGTTTTAAAATCCTCATCAAAACTAGTACTAGTTATAAATTACACAACAATTTAGTCATGAAAACGTAACAATTTTGTCCATTTTGAAATCTTAGATGTCGGATACTAGAATTAGTCTTCAAAATTACCTAGTCAAAAGCCCTGATGACGTCACAATCGTCATCTATTTTCGAACTTACCTATCTAAAATGTCGAACACAAAAACGAGCATAATTCGTTCGTTCGTCCGTTTCAGCCAAATGACGTCTACTACTGCACAAAGGCCTTCCCCAAATATTTCCAAAGCGACCGGTTCTACGCTGCCCGCATCCAGGCTCTTCCCGCGACCTTCACAAGATCGTCGGTCATAATATTAAGCGCCAATAAAATTGGCCCTTAGCCCATTATAGCCAGATAGCAGAATCTATTTGTTTTTGTTATCATAAAAGCCCAGTAGCCACTCCCAATATAATGGCTAATCGATATCAATATCTCGCAATCAAATCGACAAATTAATGTGTCAAGGTTACCCAAACCTGGCCCATTCTCTGCCAAATCTGCACCATGATAGCGTTTTTGGTCAGTGAAGCCACAGTTAAAATAAGAATAGTAGGATTACATTAAACACATTCTTAAAATACCTATTAGGTATATAGGTAAGTGGTAAAACACTTCAACATGACAAGACGTGTCAATGCTTTGTCCCAGATAAATATTTAACAATAAAAGTTATTTAGCCGTTTTGCTCCATAAAGTTGTAGTCCAGTCATTATAGTAAGTTCACCTCGGAATTCGAGATACCCAGCTGTAAGTCTGTAAATACGTGTATATTGACACCCTAAAAGTTGTCTCAAAACCTACATATGGTAGGGTGTAAGCAACTATTAAATTTCAAGGTCAACGGTCACTAAAATCGGTTTTTTGCGCTTTTTTTTAGAAATATTTCATTTCCTGTGGGTTTTTTGCTATTTGTATTTATTATCAATATTGTAGAATACTAAATTCTCTACAAATTTTGTTTTCAAACTTTTTTTATACGGTGAACCGTTTTCGAGATAGAGGGCGGAGAGCGCGCGGTCACTGCATCACTTCAGGTCAACTTAAGCGGTTTAGGTTTTTCATACAAAAGGATTTTCCCGCTAATTCCCGTGGGAATTTCGGTAATTCCTTGTTGTAAATAAGCTTTAAGTTTACTAAGGTACCTACATGCCAAATTTCAAGCGTCTAACTTCCGTTAAGCGTTTAGATTTTTCATACAAAAGGATTTTCCCGCTAATTCCTGTTCCCGTGGGAATTCCTAAGTAAACTATAACCTGCCCAGGTATATGAAGAATAATTGCACCAAGTTTCGTTAAAATCCGTCGAGTAGTTTTTGTTTCTATAAGGAACATACAGACGGACAGAATTCTATACATGAAATATATTTTCAAAATAACTATCAGGGGATGATTAGTGATCGATACTGATGCCAAAAATGCAATCAGTAAATTTTTTGTCTGTCTGTCTGTCCGATTTGAACTCTTCACGTAGATTCATCAACCAATAGCTCCCGTTCCATTTCACTTACATCACTTATTAAAAACAACTGTAATTCGGACCAATTTAATCTTAGGCCAAATTATTATCATAGTGTCAATTATAAAGTCAGGTCCCAATTCCATCATATAGAAACAAAGGTTAGCGATGGGGATATTAAAGGTGCTGCCCGTCTTCTGTTTTCCAGCGATGCCCTGGCGCCAGACAATCAAGAAACACTTGACGCTCTCCTTGAAAAGCATCCTCGCCCCGCGGCTAACCTTAGTTTTCCAGATCCACCAGTGCATAATTCAAACATGAACTTGCAGGCAACTTCTACTGATGTCCTCCAAGCTATTAATTG